>NC_073377.1:155540080-155868415 GCF_028641065.1 Leucoraja erinaceus
TACATCTAAGATGTCCTCTTTTTCCACGGAATGGGCCGCAGTTCTGCGCTTGCCCCCCCCCCCCCCCCTCCCAAGGGTAGAGTTCCTTGGGATCCTTACCTTTCATCCCCACCAGTTTCCAGATTAAGTCAACAATTGTCCTATGTACCGGCAACGGAACAATTCTTACTTATTGCAGCATGACAGGCCCATAAGTACAATAATGCACAGGTAAATATATAATCAATATATAATCAATGAGCCAATAAACTGATAACCATATTCATAGGTAATCACAGCAGTGGTGCAAAGCTGAAGTCCATAGTGCAACCAAAGATATTCTGACATAGTCCATAGAAAATCACCATTGTTGAGGTTAGTGTTGTGTCGTGTTCAAGAGCCTGATGGTTGCTGGTAAGAAGCTGTTCTTGAACCAGGTGATCACGGTTTTCAGCTCATGTACCTTCTTCTCGATGGTAGTAGTGAAATGAGAGCATGGCCAGGGTGCTCTGGATCTTTGATGATATTAGCTGCCTTTTTGATGCAGCACATCCTATCTCTCCCTTCGATGGTGGGGAGGACATTACCTCCGATGGACCGGGCGGTGTCTACCACTGACACAACCAGTCACTATGTTCTCTTCTGTATACTGTAAAATTTCGTCAGTGTATTCATCGACATAACAAATCATCCACCACATTATTCCCCAACATTTTGACCAGCCTCAACATTATTCCACCATCAGTCACATCTTTCCCTCCCAACCCCTTTCTGCCGAGACCCCTTGTTCCGTTCATCCCTCCCATCCACATCTCCTCCGCAAGAGAGGAGAGGGAGCTATGGTTTAGTATCTCATCTGAAAGATGGTCAGGGTTGTTGTGCACCAAATATAAAGAAGCAAGTGCCCAGGAAATTCTAACATGAGAAGTCTGGACCCTGAACGATACAGAAATGTGACAGTGGACAGTTCCTGGGGGAGGGGTGTCACACTCAGGAGTGAGAGGAGGTAAGAGTGATGTTGCTGAGGCAGGTTTACCTGCTGGTTTGGACCTAATATGTAACTCAAATTGCCTCTCGTTCATCATTTGCCCAATACGAAGTTACGCTGCCCCAGTATCCGGATCGCATGCATCAGTTTACAGGTCAGTTCAATGCTGAGCTGTAAATCTCAATAGGAGACCGCTCTCTACGCTTAATTTATGCAGTCGTATGAACAAGGATTAAATATTGACGTTAACATTCACCTGGAATCATTTCACACGATTCAAACTGGCAGCTAGTTAAACTCAACTCGAAAGTGGCGAAAAAGTTAAACATATATAAGTAGGCACACACACACACACACACAACACAAACGACCAAAAAAAAAGAATCACAAGCATACAAGATTCACAGCGCAACCCTTCTCAGAGTAAAAACCCGGAGCAAATCTCCACAACATCTTAAAAGTTGAGGAGCAAAAAAACAATTCCTAGCGTCCCACAACAATAATAAAACAAAAGATCTTGGATTGTTTGTGCTTTAACCAAGTTGAGGGGGGGGGGGGGGGGGGGATCCTCGGTAACAATTTGTTGTGTGTGTGTGTGTGTTTGAGTGTTTGTTCCACTTGCTGCAAATTTGCAATTCTCTGGTCTGCTCCGCGACTCTGCAACAGGGACGGAGCAGCGGCGAGCGTCAAGCAGTGGGTGCCGCTAGGATGGGCGGGCGGGCGGTAGCGAGGGAGGGAGGTGGGTGGGTGCGGGCTCCCCAGCAGTGGGTGCAGAGGGCGGGCGCGGTCACGGGCGCCCACCCACACGCTCGGCGCGCCCCCGACGCCGCGACTTCGGATGGGCGCGTGCATGTGGTCGCGGGAAAAGAAAAAAAAATAGGGAGGAGCGGGGTGGGTGGGTGGGTGGGATGTGTGGGGTTTGTTTGGTGGCTGAAACGCGCACATAACACATCATGTGGAGAGTGCAAGAAGCAGAGAGCGTGCCACCTACCTGCTAACTAACATCCATCCGGAGACAACATTGCACCGGGCTCTGGCCGAATGCGCGCTACTTACTGCTGCTGCTGCTGCTGCCGCCGCACACACACCACAACTCGCTGCACGGGTAGCTAGCTGCAAACACCGCATCTCCGTTTCTCCTGTGCACAGGAACATCAAATTGCAGGAGAGAAAAAATTGTTTTTTTTTAAATATAGTACTTTTTTTTTGCAAAAGAGAACATGTGCTTTCGGAAGTTGTGATTTTTCGTGTTTTTTTTTAAAGTAGAAGACTTTAAACTTTCTATTTATATATATATATATATTGCAATATTGGAGAATGAAAATGAACGCGTTGGTATATTTGAAGTTTGCCCTGGTGCTGGCAGTGGCCGCTAACTTTCTTGACAGCGAGGCGAAGTTTCTTGAAAGGAGTCAGGAATCTCCGGTGAGGAGGTGCCTGGATGGGAGTGCGCCGCGCCGCTTGAGGAGGAGAGAGAGGAGGCTTCTCGCCCTGGACCCTAGTGCCTATATCTGTCACAGGCTGTACGGCCGCCTGTCCTGCTGCCCCAGCTTCGGGCATTTCCATGAGTTCGTTGATTCCAAGGTAAATGTTGTCGCTCAGGCCGGGATAAAATGCATCATGCCATGCTGCAAATGATGGGTTCAACAGGTTGAGCAGCAGCAGCAGCAGCAAGCCCACAGTTATAGTTATCAGAGACCTTATAGTAAGGACTGCGTGTAACAGGGTTAGGCTATTGTTAGCAGGGGGGGGTCGGGGTAATACGTTTCAATACGTTTACTTTCCTTGGGCAAGGGTAAGGGGCTCCAATCATATTGGTGTTGACGGACAAAAAAAGTTAGAAAATGGAAGTTTAGCAAACATCCAGGTGTTTTTAAAATCTTCACATATGCAGCGCTGCAGTTGTCAAGGATGACGAGGGACGCTACAAAACTCGTGTTGGCCTCAGCATAATAAGAAATAGCCCGACTGAATCGAATTTTTATGCTAGGTTCACGGTGGATTTCACTCCATTCTCATGTAAACAGCTTCTGCGAATCAACATATGCGTCTGGGTGGTATCTTCCACTTTGTTTTGTAACAAAAAGCCATATTGCATCATTTAATTTGCTCAAGTCATGCAAATAGAAAAAAATCAATAGGACAAAAAGGGGTCGACTTATCCTCCTCCCCACTAAACTGCTGCCCACACACAGAGTCCTGTTGCTTATGGCAAAAGAATAACAACAACACCATTGTGTTTGTTAGTTGGTTCGCTAATGGGTGAAACTGGAGAACATCATTCTCCTTCAGTCCGAGCTCTGTCCAAATGTCCGTCCCTTTTGAGTGAGCATTTGTCCTACTCTTTCTGTTCCCAGATCAGTAGGAACGCCTCACTGCAAATTTTCAGCTGCAGTTTTCCTTCCTTTCTACCAAATGTGGCAATATTCAAGTGAGGATCAAATATCTTAGGTTTTTTGCGTAGAGGTGATATATGTTAACACTGTCAGAGTAATTGAGTTGTTAGTATTAGCTTATTTTGCCAGATATATTTCATTTATACATAAACAAGACAGCTATTTTAGAATTTCTTGTAACCAACCAAATGATTGTATCATTTATAAACGTATCATTTATATTGGTGTCTTGTGATATACATCTCTGAAATTCTTAATCTCAATATCTTTCAAGTGTTTTGGATGGTTTGTCAGTTTGCTTGAACACATGGCTATTTAAGGAAGAGCTTACCAGATAATTTATCCTTCCTAATTAGCAACTTTGAATGATTTCAGAGCCAAGTGAATATTTGCCCAAATGAATGTTATCAAATGTGTCCCCCTGTACTCTAAACTGTTTGGTCTTGAAGTTCAGGAATAATATTTGTTAAGCAAAAGTGAGGAAGCAACAAATTCATCTGCACTTTTAAGACATCAAATTATCAAGTTGGCTAATTGGAGCAATTTTGTGGTGAAAGGCTGCACATGTTTTACACTAATCAATGGCAACAGTAATCATTCCTAAGCATGTTATGACAATACTTGAACGTTCTAAGAATAATGAAACTCAATGGTTTTATATACAGAATAACAAGTAGGAGAAAATGGGAATGGGGGGAGTTTAAGCTTTGTGATCACTTATTTAGCAACTGGATAAAGAGTCTAGAGTGATCTGCTGAACAGAAAGGATGTTTTAAAGGATCAGACGGAGATATAAATGGTACTTTTTTTTCAAGATTGAGATCTGCTGCTTTCACTGTGCTGAGGATGTGGACAAGTGACAAAAATGTTTCATAGATTGTGCTTTGCGATTTTATTATTTTATACAGTGCTATAAAGTGTTGTGGATAATCCAGAAGTAATGTGCCCGTATTTGTAATCTGAAAAAAATGGTAATTTAGGTAAAATAAATGCAAGACAATAACATTAATGAGTTGGCAAGTACATTTACTCGTAAGTACAATTATCATTCAATAGTGAGCCACTTGATGGGTAGGATAGATAGTCTTGTGGTTAGATACAAAATTATGGAGTAACTCAGCGGAACAGGCAGCGACTCTGGATAGAAGGAATGGCTGATGTTTTGGGTCGAGACCCTTCTAGTGGTTGCAAGGTTTCCGTGACCACATTGAAACAGTTGAGCAGTTCCCATACTTGAATGATGATATTCCAGGTGGGTGGAGTGAGTGGTAAGGCAGAGGAGGTGGCAGTAGTGGGGATATACGGAAGAGCCCCAGAACATTTCAGTTTTCTTCCACAGCTGCTGCAGTTCAACGTGGTGCTCCATCTAATGGTGAATTCTAGCACTGACAATTCTGAGCTGAGATACGGGATTTGCTTGCATGAAAAACTTAAGACACCTTGGCTGGAATGTCAATGTTTTGTGTAGGAGATAATCTTGGGGAAATTACCACATATTGGAACATTGTCCTGCCATGTCGCCGATTTCATGTCCAATGTTCATTAACTAGGCACTTCTGGCAAACATGGGATACCCAAGTAGAAACCTCAGTCCGCACGCAGCTCTGATGCTTATATTCTAACCAGATTTCTGCAAGAGAGCCTCCCTCCTGTCATTAATTCCTGCAACAGAAGTTCAAACCTTTGAAACCTTTCAGTTTCACTTCACATATGGAAAAAAACACCATCTAATGCTGCCTGGTTAGAGGGTATTAGCTACAAGGAGAGGTTGAACAAAATTGGATTGTTTTCTTGGGAATGCCAGAGGTTCAGGAGATAACTGATGGAAGTATCTAAAATCATGAGAGGCATAGATAGAGTAGACAGGCTGAACCTATTTCGCAGGATAGAAACGTGAAATACTGGAGAGCATAACTTTAAGGAGAGAGAGCAATGTTTAAAAGCATTTTAAACCAAGTATTTTAACACAGAGAGTGGTGAGTGATGGGAATACACTGCCTGGTTCGGTGGTGGAGGTAGATACAATAATGGCATTTAAGTGGTTTTTAGTTATTTGCATGGATATGCAACGAATGGAGGGATGTAGGTCAGATGAAACCAGATGAATTTAGTTTGGCTTGGCATCATGTTCGGCACAGACATTGTGAGCCAAAGGGCTTGTTTCTGTGATGTACTGTTTTATGTTTGATGTTGAACGCAAACATACAAATGAGGAGCATAAGAACACTCAGCTCTTCAAGCTTGTTTCATCATTTAATATATAATGGCTGATATGATTGCACCCTCAACTTTTGTATTCCTACCTACTGCCACTTACCTTTCACTTCTCTATTTATAAATAATCTATTTAACTCTCCTTAAATACTTTTAAAAAAACACTTCCACTACATTTTGAGGAGAAGCGTTTCAAAGGATCACAACATTCTGAAAAAAAATGCTTCTCTACTATTAAACAATGATCCTGGCCTCTGGATTCTCCTACAATGAGAAATATTCCCTCCACATCTACCATGTAAAGACCCCTCAAGGCCTAATATGTTACAATTAAGTCTTCTCTATTCTACACTTTGGCAGACAAGCCTTGCCTGTGCACTGTTTCCTGATAAGATACTGTAAATCGTCCAGTCCAGGTATTAGACTAGTAAACTTTCTTTGAAGTCCTTTCAGATCATTAATGTCTGAATGGAAGTAAAGACCAAGGAGGGCACCTTTGGCCTGTCAGTCCATAACAGTCATCAAGAAAGTGTTGAACTCCTTCATTAAATAAGTTGTTGTGGGGCACCTAGAGAATCATAATATGATTTGGCAGCGGTTATGAGAGGAAAATCATGCATGACAAAGCAATGGGATATTTTTAAGGATAATGCCAGTGGGATAGTTAAAGGGGGAGCCTTTGGATACAATTTTCATGTGGGTTGCAGACAAATGGTACTGCATAACATACTTTTAAAATCCATTCATAGAGTGACGGTGAACCAACATGTACTGCCCATTCCTGGTTACAGAGTGTTGCAGATGCAGTCCAGAACATCACACAAACCAGCCTTCTCCCATTGACACTATTGAGAAAACGGCCAACATAATCACGGACCACTCGAGTCCCGGTCATTTGCTCTTCTCCCCTCTCCTGTCAGGCAGAAGATACAAAAGCTTGAAACCAGGTACCATCAGATTCAAGGACAGCTTTTCTCCGCTGTTATTGGACTCTTGGTTCTTCTTGTTCTTAGTTCTTGGTTTCTTGGTCCTCCAAAATATTCCAAATGGAATTTAAACTGGAGGTGGTGAAGGGAGGGCTTAAACCAGAAAGGGTTATTGGGAAGAAAGAGCTACTTTAAATTTAGTTGCATCTGGTTGGGTAACTATAGTTAGGGTGAATATTATTCCATGCTTTAATTGTGCGGGGGAAGAACGAATTGCTGTACACATCTGTCTTTGTAGCTGGGATCACAAATTGGATCGAATGCCCTCGTCTGCTCCTAATTGGTTTGGGTTTGGTGTAGGTCTTGTAGTCCTATGTCGAGCTGACCATTTAACATTTTGTAAAAACAGGTCAAACGGTGAGCTTCACGTCTGTCTTGGAGAGGGTTCCACCCCAGAGAATTCAGAAGTTTGGTGACACTCACTTCTCTCTCATAGGTGTTAGTAACAAATCGAGCTGCCTGTCTTTGTGGAAGAAATGTTTTTATTTGAATGGAGCTTCCATAAACTAAGGATATATTCCCAACCTCCCATTCTACCGCGCTGCAGCCCTTGAACGTTTCCCAGTAGCTGTAACACTGTATTCTGTTTGCACTACCTTTACTTGTGCATAGTTTGATTGTAATCATGTATGGTATGATTACCTGGATGGATACTAAACAATGTTTTTCACTGGTACACAAAAATGCTGGACAGACTCAGCGGGTGCAGCAGCATCTATGGAGCGAAGGAAATAGGCAATGTTTCGGGCCGAAACCCTTCTTCAGACTTTTCTCTGTTTTTCACTATCTCAGTACACAAGACAATGATAAATGTCTAGCAATAGTTAGGTATAAGTGGTGAGCTGCCTTTCCAAAGCATTGAAATAGTATGAAAAAAAGTTTTCCATGTTGCTGTTGGATTGGGTTCCAATGTGTTAGAGCTACAGGGAAGAAACAGTGTTGTATTTCTGAGTCAGCCTTGTATGTAACTTAGAGGCGAGTGTACAGATGGTGATGTTCCTAATTCACCACTTGGTGATTGAAGCCATGGGTTTGACAGATACCATCTCCGTAACCTCGTTGAATTTTTAGATGTTACGCACAACATCTACAATAAACCAGAGATGGAGAATGTGAGCATTTAAGGTGATGATGGGAATAAGCAGCTCGGTGTGCTGTTGTTTGTGCTGGATGTTGTTAAGTTTTGTGAAAGCTGTTGGAACACGGTTATTCAGGCAAATGGAGAATATCCCGTCATATTCGTGATTTCATGGCAGATCATGGAGAGAACTTGAGAGACTTTTCTCAGGAAAATGTTTAAACCCTTTATTAATGTGGCTATTATGGAACAACGGCATTAATAAATGTTACTGATGTTGGGGTTAAATATATTAGGTGGATAGAGGAGGGACTGACAGAAAACAGAGTGGTTTAATGGGCCATTTTCAGCTGGGACGACTATATCTGGTAAGGTGCCTCAGGATTCAGTGCTGTGGCCTTACCTCTTTATAGTCTATTTTAAATAAAGAGACAAAGTTTGCCAATAATAAATACAGTGATCACTAAGAAAGTAAATTGTTAGGAGGGCACAAAGAGCCTACAGCATTAAAGGACAAACTTAAAAGTGAGAGTTGAAGTTTGGCAGGTAGCTTATAATGTGGGAAATCAAAATTTTCACTTGTTCCGAATAATAGAATATTATGTAAATAGTGTGGTTATTTGATGTGGTATCCAGCGAGATCAGAGAATCATGGAAGAAACACAGAACATTTACATGCTGTAACAAAAAATAATTAGAAAGTCAAATGGAATGTTGGCCTTCAATATGGGGAGGAAAGAATACAAAAGTTGGGAAGTCTTGCTACAAATGAAAAGGATTTGGTGAGAGTACTCTGGAATATAATGTAACATTTTGGTCTCTGCTGTGCTTGCCTTAGAGTTGTTGCCAAGAGAGTTTGATAGATTGATTCCGGGATAAGTGGTTTGTCTTAAGAAGAGAGATTGGCTTAAACTATCTAGAATTTAGAAGAATGAAAGGAAATCTCATGAAAATATTTATGATTCTGAATGGGCTTGATGGGATAAGTGCTGGGAGGATGTTTCCCTTAGTGGGAATAATTTAATAAAGGGTTGCCGATTTACAAAAGAGATGCGTAGGAATTTACTCCTTCAGAGTACAGTGAATGTTTGGAATTTTCTACTCCAGAAAGAAATTGATGCCCAATAACAAGATGTATTCATTGCTGTGATAAATCATTCTTTAGATTAAGAAAGGGAATCAAGGTTTATGGGTACTGATGAGATAAGTCATGGCTTATTGAACACCAGAAGATACTAAAGCGGGTGTCTGACCTAAGCCCATTCTGCTTATACTCTTGTGTTCTCCATCTCACCCCTAAAATTTTTTTCCAGAACTAGTCTCATTTGCCTCACTGTTACCGTAATGAAGACCTTCCTATCATGATTCATATTGCTGTCTCCAGGAATCAGATTTTTTTCCCCCATCAACAACGGTTTGAATTAGCCTTCCATTTGAAATTGGCCTCGGGCATGGTTTCCAAAGTGATAACATCAAATCATATCCAGTAATCTCAGTTCTATCCCTTTGGTTATCTCGACCACCCATATACCAGCTACGTAACACGTTTGTTTATAAATTACAACCCACCTGTTCTGTGCTGACACAGTAGACTGGAATATACTGCAGAAAACACAAATAATTAAACTTCGCTCCATAGATGCTGCCTCACCCACTGAGTTTCTCCAGCATTTTTGTCTACCTTCGATTTTCCAGCATCTCCAGTTCCTTCTTAAACAAAGAATTAAACAATCATTGATTAACTATACCATAAAACAGACCGTAATATGCAAATTGAGCTTTAGAGATTGTTGAATATCCTCAGTGATAAAACTTTGTGCAACCTTATAAACTTTACTCTAGGTTTAAGTTCAAAAAGAGCATCAGGTTAATAGAGCTAATACTTTGCATTGTACAGTCCTATATATTTAAAATATCGGAAATTAACTACAATTTTTATTAGGTAGGTTAACTTTTGGGACATGCTAGCATTTATAAGTTGCAGTATGTTGTGTGCTTGAAACAAAAATTGCATTAAATAAGTGCATTGGATTGTTTCTTACTGTCCTCCTAACTAAATAACTGTATTTTGCATAATTTGCCCACATTAGAAAGATAGCAACAAGTTTATCAGAAGTTAGAGATTTGAATGAGTTCCGCATGTCATCTTTTGTACCATGGAATCACTTTGGTTTTGACATTACAAAATTGGTGCAGTCATTACAAAACCTGTATTTGGGGCTGCATTTATACCAACAACTCTTTGTCAATGCGTACCTGCTTCGTGATTAGTCTGCAGTGTTCTCACATTTGAATGCATGCCTAGAAATTTAACTTAGATGCTCATTTATAATGATAGTGTCCCAGGAAAACACCAAATAATTTTTGTACCTTCTGATCATTTTTGTCATTTATTTTCTGTCGCTACGAAAGTCTACTTGAAATGATCAGTCCTCTGTTGACGCAGCAATGAAGATTTGTCCTGTATGGTTTCACCACTACTTAAGAAGTGTTTTTCATTTCTATTAATTTACTTTCTGTGCTAAAACTCCCACTCCTAAAAACAGATATTTGCATTCAGCGTAATTTGCGCGTCATTTATGCGGCATCATTTACGCGCATGGTGTGCATTACGCGAGCATGGTGCGCATTATGCAAGCATGATGCGTGGTGACGTAGGCAGAGACGCGCACGACGCCCCAGGATTTTGGGATGTTCGCGCGCCATCTGTGTAACGCACAAATTGACACCCAAGTGGGACAGGCCCTATAGTTCTAAAATGAGGTTACCAGAAAGCATGTAAATTGCTACAATGCCATAGCTTGTTTCTGGCAATATTACCGCTGTTTTCAAATGGAAGAACGTGTATAGATGAAAATGACAATTTTTTTTTTTAAATCATATAAATTCAGCCGTTTTTGTGGGCAATATTTTAGCAATTGCATGATTGAATTCCAATCACTTGCATGCAGCTTTGACGCCGGTACTTGGAACCCACTATACACTTACTTTGCTAATTCTCAACCAAACCTACTATGTTTAAACTCCAAGAAAATGTGCCTTATATGATTGTGCATTGGCTGCTGAAATAAAAAGGGAATTCATTTTATATTTTTGAGAGGAAAAGCGAATAAAATCTCTCCATATGACCAAAATATGCGTGTAGTTTTATTATTGTGCTGTCCAATCAGTCCGTACAATCAGATCGGAAAACCTTGTGTACCCTTTCCAATAGGAGTCATGAAAAAAATGCAGCCCAATTTATTTAAGGGCAAGTTCTAATGATTTTTGGCCAGTGGTCGACATCGTCGGGAGCTCGCAGGTCCCAGGTTGTTGACCTTTTTTTCCGGAGCTCCCGCAACAACATCTTCGTCCGCTGGACTGGAGGGCGGCAGCTTCGGCAGCTTCGATTACCCCGGGCTGCGGAGTTTGAACCGGCCCGTTCGCGGAGCTCGGATTCAGCCGCGGGACTGACTTACTTACCATCACCCGGCGGGGTCACAACATCGGAAGCCTGGATCGCCTCAGTGCAGAGGGAGAACAAGGAGGGAAGAGACAAAAACTTTTCGACTTTTGCCTTCCATCACAGTGAGGAGGTGTCTGGTGAACTCACTGTGGTGGATGTTAGATTTGTATTTATTTGTGTGTTTTTGATATTTTATTATATATATGACTGCAAGGCATGAAATTTTCATTCAGACTGGAAGGTCTGAATGACAATAAAGGATACTTTACTTACTTTTTCCTGATGGTGAATTGCCTGAGAAGAAATTGTGGAGACAGAACTGAAGTGTTGAATCTCAGTCTAAATTACTTATGAACATAATTTCCCCAAAAGAGAATGGGATCCATAGATTTATCTATAAATCTGCGAACAGCTCCAGAAGAGATCAAGTTATGATGAAAAATTAATTGTGTTTTAAATATTCGGTGTCATAATGCCACACCATGCATCAGAAACAAAATCTCTTGCTTATTGTATGTAGTCAAGGTGGCCTAACCACAGTCTGTCCCTGGGTAACAAGTGTTACAGTTTTACTAAAGTCCATAAGTCAATTTTTCAAGTGTATTTTAAGTTGGAAAATACACAAAAATCACTCAATGAGATAACCATACCTCAACAGTAATGAATGGCACCTAAAGTACATAAACTAAAAGAAGGTAGACACAAAATGCTGGAGAAACTCAGAGGGTGAGGCAGCATCTATGGAGAGAAGGAGTAGGCGACGTTTCGGGTCGAGACCCTTCTTCAGACTAAAAGAAAGTACAATTACGAAAGATGGAGAGAGAGGAAACTAGTTCTGCTGTTTTCAAGTTAACAATATTATGGGAGCTCGCTCTTATGTAGAGATGTCTAAGTTGTGGATGGCCTTAGCATTTTCTAAATTGAGATCGTTCTGGGGCCACAAGTGCAAGTAAGTAGCACTAATAATGTATTTACATGATATAAGTTTCAGTGATCAACACGATTTTCTATGTTCTGATTTTAAATTCTTCGGATAATGAGGATGAAAATATTAAACTTGGCTTTATGCAAATCTACTGAAGATTTGCGGCATCCTTTGTCCTAATTCGTGAACTTTATGTAATTTCTTGCACAGTTAGCTTAACTACGCATACATCAGAAGCAAAAGGGCCAATCACTCCATCTTGTATTGCTCTGTGTGTGCTCCCATTGTTTCCAGTGGGAGAGAACATCGAGGGTGTGTTATAATGATGGCTCTATCTATCTCTTCATGGGTATATATACCCTGCAGACCTCACACAGTGCAAAACGTGAAGGTCTCACTGTGTAAAAACAGCACAAAATAAATATATAGAGAAAATACTGGATCTAATTTCAGATAATTTATATTATACCGCTGTGATAACTATTTTATATGTGACCAAAACACATTCCTGAAATAGTAAAAAAACAAGTGATTGCAATGATTAGAATCTCTTGCAGTGTGTTTGTGTCCATAAAAATACCTTAATAGTGAAATTGGTGTCTGTGATGGCCAACAGAGAAGCATGCTAGCTGACAGCTGGTGAGCAGAATTTGAATATTTGTCTTTTATTCTAAGGCATACAAATAATTTTGCCCTTCAACATGAAGTAAAGGCTTCTCTAATTCATAAATTCAGCTTTAGGAGGTTATGAAACAAGGAGTTTTTTGAAGAACCACCATTTAATTTTAGAAACAATTTAATTAAGGATAATGTCCAGGATATTTGGCTGGAGTTTAATTGCAATGATAAATGAAATACAGGAACTTCGATCCAGGGAAATCTGAAATACACCAGGTTTGGACAGTGACCGTTCTTTTGTGAAAGGTATATACAAAACGTTTATTACAAAAATATATGTATGCAAGATTGAAATCACTTTTCATTAAAAACTGAACATATGTGGTACATGCATTAAATAAGTTAGCAGATATAGTACTAATTTAATTGAATTATGCTCACAATAAATTAGTAATATAGAGATTAGAATAAAGGAGTAGATATTATAAATTATTTCCAGAGATGGAAAGTTAGAATCTCAAAACACCCAGGGAAATGGTATTAAGTAGTTTTAGCCATTTCTGCATTTTCTAAACAAAAACATATAACCTGCCAACAGTACATTAATTTTTTTCACTGCATTGAATGTTAGATGAGTAAATTTGTAATTGCTTGGGACTGAATGATGCAGTTTATGGGCATTACTATTTCTATTACATTTTATAATTTTACTTTGGAACATTGGAGTCCAAGAGGACATCAGCAGATCTCCCACTGAGAAATCCTACAGTGGGGTGGTTTGGGTCGGAACGTAACATAATGCAAAACATACATATTGTTGTGGCTTGACTAAAATGTCTTTAATGTGCCGCAACATTTGGAATTTTCTAACTTTGCACACTCAAGTTTTTCTTTTAAAGCTTCTATCCATTTCTCGTTTCAGTGTACAGAAACATGAGAAACAATACATCAATTTTAGAACTTTGTATTCACTATTGATGATGCACTAGATTATAAATAAGGGGAAAACCAAGTAAATCAATGTATCTCTATTCCTAAAGGCAAGTAGGTACAGTAAAGATCTTACATACAACAGATGTTCTCCACACATCTGAATGTTATCTTCTCGATTCAGTTTGCTTTTGCTTACTTCTTTCTGCTGTTTGATTTTCAGATAGTTTCTGTTACAAACAACACAGAATGTGCAAGGCTGCTGGAGGAAATCAAGTGCGCCCAATGTTCACCACATGCACAGTATTTATTTCACTTACCTGACCGGCAAGGAGCAGCAGACAATGAGCTGGCTTTTCCCATGTTGTGCGGAGATTATTGCAAACAGCTCTACTTTGCGTGCAGAAGCCAAATCGCAGGTAATAAAGGCAACAGGACGTATGTATGAATGAGCTCCCAAATCATACACATTTCTCATCTATTTCAATATTTGATGAATCAAGGTGGGGGGTATTCGCTGCAGACTCATGGTCCTCTGGTATGCTTATTGCAATGAAAGGGGGTGGTCATGGGCACCATTAAACAAAACGAAAGCTGACTGAAAAGTCATTACTTCAGAACTGCTGGCAGATGCTGCTGCCACCCTGTTTGGAGATGCAGTAACTTTCAGAAAAGGCTGCTGCCACCCCACCGTGTCTCTTTTAACAATTAAATGCAGCGTTTATAATACAGTGCTCCATTGCTGTAACAGCTGAAGCAATCCCCTTTCATTCTATTTTAATAAATATACAATAGCAAATGCTTCATTTTGCATTGAATATCTGTGACAGAAATTAGTTCTTTTGCAGCAAGACATGTACTTTTAATGATATTTGCATTTAAATTCAGTGCAAGTTTTCTTTAAAGGAAACCTTCTTAAGGAGAGTACTTCATTTTCCTTAGTGTGGTTTCACACATTTTCCAATGTTTCCTGGAAAATGAAAATATTATTTTATCTACAACCTACCATTTCTTCCAAGGTTCCCTCCATACAGCTGGTTCTTACTCTTTAACACATTCCCTGTAGATTGAAAAGCTGAGGATTGGAGTGAAGGGGGTGTGGGGTGGGGTGGGGGGGGGGGGGGGAGAGTTGGGTGGATTGGTTACATTTTCCAAGCCTATGAACTAAGCAATCATAACAGATTAGATTTTGGAGGATATTATTCACAAACAATAAAGCAGCGGGGAATTTTTGTAGGCTTTTCCTACGCAAAAAAATTAACTAATCCCTGACCTTGGTGACCTCACCATCATTCTTTTTTTTTTACAAACTGCTACTTAACTTTTTAAAAATTGCATTTATGCTGAGCAAAGGGAGTTAATTGGAGTGTCTTAAGCAGCACAGGAGCTGGTGCCACAGGAACCTTTCTCCCCAGATCAACATATGTGGTGACGAATGACAAATTTATTTTTCTACCAAGTTTGTGTATGTGTAAAACTGCTGAAGTGCATCAAGATGTCAAGTGCTTTGGGTGACCACCCAGGTTGTCTTGGAAGATAACCAGATGAAAGCATAACTTTAGCACTGGGACATGGATGGGGCTCAGGGGTGTGCAGAAACAAACTAGCAGCCTGTTTTTCAGGCAAGCAAGATGATTTTCCAACGTTAGACAGATGCTTATAATCAGCACATGGCACCACTTGCCATTGCAGAGGTCGGTGCTAATTGAAAGCTTTTGTTTTGATACTAAAGTTTAGCGGACACATTTTGTTGACAGGGCGATCATTGACAAGCATCCTAACTATATTTATTTAAAATATCTAATTAGAAAAATGCAACTGAAGCTAATAAAGTCAAAGAAAACTATTCCAAAATGGCAAAGTCTTTTTTCTCTTTCAAGCTAGAAAATAATTATTTACAGATTACAAATGTTTGTGACTGTATTGCTCTTTAATGTCATATGTTATTTGACATCACGTCAACTTACAGACAGTGGTGTAATGGATTATTCAGCATTAAAAGTGCACAAAAATTACTGAAGATTTTTTTGTGGAAAAATTTCTTATTTGGTTTTTAGATTTTTTTTCCTTCATTATTTTGATCCAAAAATGAAAATAATTGCAGTTAATTGTAATTTACATTTCAATATAGTTTTGTCATATAGTTCACATTTTCTGAAGCTTGTACTTATATGGTAGTCATATTCTGTAACAGTGGGTGGCCTGGAAGTGTACTGTATCAGTTCAGTGATGTATTTTCCACAGGGTAGAATAGTATAGTTTTTCTGTTGTTCCTGACACAAAGAGTTGTCAATGGCAATTTTTCATATGATACATTCCCAGACACAGATAGGCTGGGGGAGGGGAGGGGGTAACAGGGAGAAGCGTTTGGTGGGTAAGCCAGTGTGTTTAATGCTGTGTGCTTTTTGGATCTGGAAACTGTGTTCAATACACTCTTGTTATTTTGAAGATAAGAAATAGTGCATCACAATCTAAACAGATAAAATAATTAAAGGTAGGATTTGTAAAGTAAAATCTTAGAATCAATATAAACCAGTTTTCATTTTGTGAGATTTGTGTATTATTATTCTCTATATTGACCAAAAATGACATTGTTCGTTACACACATATTTTCTGATAAACAGATATAAATCCCCTTGCTGCTCATAGGCAAAAAGCAGAAACAAAGTATGGGATAATGCTTTATATTTTGTTGCTGAAAACACTGGGGGAAACTTGTACCTCTTTTGACTTTCAATATACTGAAGTATAAGTGTTTGCTGTGATCTTAAAAATGTTTAGTTTAAAGAAAGGTGAAACAATAGTCCCACTGGTGCTCTTAATGTGCTGCATGTGCTTTGCAAGACGAGGGTTTTTATGTCTGATGCTCCAGACAGCACATCATTGTCCGTGCCATCAAGGAACGTGCCAAGAGAAAGATCTCAAGAAGTGAGGAAATAGGATTAGGAAAGAGATTTCAAAACTAGTTACATAACTTACAGTTCTTGTGATGGGTAACTCTAAGGAATACATTTTAAGTTGTGGGACAAATTCAAAGGGTGAGATGTAGAAATTGCTTCAATAATGCCATTGATCATGGAGCGTCACTTTTTACTTGGGTGTTTTCTGAGATTCTCCTTTCTTGAAAGGTAAATCCGTGAACAGGACATTAATAATTTATCAATATCTTGTAACAACTAAAACAATTGATCTGTCCGTTTTGCCCCACAAGAGTAATCACAATAACACCAACAGTAGAAAAATATTGAGGAATAGTTAATTTATATTTGCATTATTTTACACTTTGCGACCATTGAATACATAATTTATGTTTCGGCCTCAATTTGGACGCTGAGGAACAGGAAATAACAGTTTTTACTTTTTTTTACTTAACAGATTTGCATGCAACTCAATGTACATTTTCATTGTCAGAAAAAAGTAGATTTTTAACATGCCCCTGATCTTGTTATAGTTTACTATTTTTTGCACTTTCATAGCATGGATAATATATTCTTGATATGCCAGCTCTTTGTAAGATCATCCTGAGCACTCTCGTGTAACAATGGTGCGTTGATTAAAGAATGTGGATACCATAAACTTCTGCATTTTGGTTCAAAGGAACTCTGCACACCACTGTAATATTTTAATGGTTTCTTTGTGTTAAAAGTCAAATAATGGCACAAATGCTATCACAATAAAAGTGGAATAAAATTTGAATAAATTGTGTAAAACCCATATTGTTTAAACTTGAAATCAATATAAATGTCGATACTTTGTCGTGATTGGCCACGATTAGTTGACCGCAGCGTATATGTCAAGATAATGTCAATGAGAATTATTTTTAGAAGTATCATCTTTCAAAACACAACAATGTACAGTTCCTTTTTTGATCCTTTAAAGTAAAAACTGCAACTTCAGCCATTCTTCTTGCACATGTAGACAATTTAATGGTGTAAACCCTTGTAATTTGTTTGACATCTGTTTTCCAGGACTCTTCCAAACTACTTCAGATGAGTTCTGTAACCTTTATGCAGCAAAGGACAATGGGATATGTTTTCCAGACTCGCCCAGAAAACAAGTACAAGCACTGGCTTCCAACTATTTAAACCATATGGATGACTATTACAAGATGGAGCAGGCCAACAGGTTCAATAAGATAACTACTATTTGATTCACAAAGACAAGTCTTTGTAGTCGTGATATTGAACCTGCTACATGTCAGCTTACACAGCAGAGATGTGCTGCCAGATGGCTTGCTTTGTTGTGGAACTTCAACAGAATGTTATACATTGTTGAAGTGCATTAATAGTCTCTGCAGCCAATGGCTTTTTCTTTTGCAATTCCATACTATGTGCATTTTCTTTCCTTTTTTTCCCAGACTGGACACTTGATTCAGTTTTAAAAACTACTCGGAGTATTGAATAAATTAATTCCTGGTTACGTTAATCACAGGATCAACTACTGTAATGTTATAGTTTTATGTAGCAAGGCAGTGTATTGGTGACAGGGTGTGCTTTATATGCTTGAGAAATGCTCAGAGATAGTCTCTACAATACAATAATACTATTAGCCAAGTATCTTTTGCAACATACAAGGAATTTCATTTGCCAAGTCAAATACAATACTATTGTTAGTGTTTATTGCACAATTTGAAAATTGGGTACATATGTTTCCCTGTGGGGAGAGAGAGACAGAGTAAGGGATCTTGGGCTGAACCAGAGACGAAGGAAATTTAGGAGAGAGAAAGAGACAGAGGGACAGACAGACAGACGGACAGACGGACAGAAAGAGAGGACATGATCAAAAGTCAGAGGGAAAAAATCCAACCAAAGAAAGCAGGGTTAACATTGGAGGAATTAAGGAGAGAATGGATCCAGCTACAACCTATCCGAAGGGGAAATCACAGCAAAGGAATCTAGGCAGAAACAGTAAAAGGGGAAATTCAGGCAGAGGAAATGAGATCGGAAGTATATGCACAAATAGCATGAGAGGGAATTCAGGCAGATGTATTTAGATGGGAAGTTCAGGCCAAAACAGCAAATGAGGACATCACGCAGAAGCAACAAAAGAGATAATTCAGGTGGAATCAGCAATAGAAAAAGTTTGGGCAGAACCAGAGAAGGGTGGCCCATGTGAAAGGCAGCGAATTGATATATTTGAATAGAAACTGCAATGGCAAGTTCATGTTCAATGTTATAACATTGTTCTTGAAATATTGATAGATTGTCACAGGAGAAAATTTGAGTTTCACTGTACCTTAATTGGTACACGTGACAATAAACAGACCTTTGAGTTGTGTGCAGCTTGTATTGTGTTATCATCATGCTGTGCTTCTAGAGTAAATTTCAAATAATGAAAATAGTGGAACATTGCCCAAAGGAGCAATGGCCAAATGCCACTGATCACATATCCGTGGGTCCTTGTGCCTATGCAGGGACTCCAAGGCAAATAGTGGCCCAAAGTTATCTCACTAGATACCAACCTAGGACACAATGGTCAGTGCCCTGTTTATGAAAATTGGCAGCCCATTATGATCTTGTGCAGGACATCTGATTTCCCATTTAAATCTCATCTCACTTCTTCTGCCTGAATTTCCTCTCTCTCACTGCCTCTGACTGGATTCCTGATATCCTGTCTGATATGGGACTGTTGACAAATCTATCCCTCATTTTCACCCTCCCATCTCTGTCACTCACTGCAAACCTCTGATTTTCCCTTCCTCCATTATACCTCCAATCTTCCTCCAGCATCCTACCCTTTCTTTTTAACCATCATTTACCCATTTTATTCAGCACCCAAAGCTATTTAATGCCAGGCAGCAATAATATCTAACTAGGGCCATAGCCTTGACATGTCCATACACAATTTGACAGCAGCTGACACCATGGTTGTTGGTGGGATTGGGCCTGGTGCTGGGCACAGGATGTGAGTTTTGCTGGATCGGTTTCACTGGCTACTCTAGTGCCTTTATTGGGAGAATGATTGCCTGGTAAGGTTCTGTTTGCTTTATAATTGACAGGAGCCAGGAGGCAAAATTCTTATTATTTTTCCTTTCTGTCTCACAACCTGAGATCTGTGGGATGAGAAAATTAAGGCAGCCATGTTGACCTTATGCAGCACAACCTAGTTCCACAAAAGTAATGAAAATCCCTGCGAGCGAGAGTCGATTGCCAATCTATACCACAGAACAAGAGAGATTATTTAGAACATGAGAGTTCATTATAAACCTAGTAAAGAAATAATGTATCCAGATTTCAACAGTGGATTTATCTATAACCAAAGGGATTCCTAGTAAAGAGAAAAATCATCCAGAACCTGAGAGGGAGGCAATTAGGGTAGAAACCAGAAAATATATATTACAAGTAGACCTACAAGAGAGGAACCCTTTATGAATCCTGATTTAAAAAAATTAAAGGCAGAACATAATAGGTTATTAAATTGGAGATCTGTTGCATTAAATAAAAAATGTTAACTTTGGAATGTACACTGCTACATGATTCAAGTGTGATAGCCAGAAATATGGAACATTTATTGCTTAATTCAGAGTGCATTTGTTTTTAGCATGGCTTTTAGGAATTTTTTGTTGATATTTTTGGGGGTTTTAGAGTTAATCATAAATGTATATGTTTGTATTGGTGATGTATTTGCTACAGATAGTGTAGTAAAACGTGACAGCAAGCTTGTTTGTTGGAGACCTTTGTTTATGATTTAGCACCAGAATGTGATGTTTTGGTTTGTGGCAGTGATTGATAGATTGCTTAGCTGCACACAGAGGCAGGAGATTGCTTTTTATGCTCAAGTTGAGTTCATTGTAATTTTGCCACAAGTTATCAGGGATGCAGAAGAAAGACATTCCACAGAGTATTATCAATGCTGAGTACGAAACTCTGGATTTCTGTACGCAAGAGTGAAATGAGGGAAGAGCTACAGTTTATGTTTCTGCTTATTAAATGAAACTAGTAAACAGAGACATGGCAGACCTGTGGAATGCACATCCACAGGCGCAGAAAACATGATCAGTTGGATGAGGTCAAGCTCCAGGTTTTGGAGGTTAAGCAACAACTGATGTGACTGCAGTTCATCTGTGAAGCTGAGTGTTTCATGTTTAGTGGTCAAGCCTCGACTCAAGAGGGTGCAGGCAAGGAGGGATTTGCAGGCAGCCCTTTCAATTAAAAAAAAAGAGTAGCAGGTGTTTCAGGAGACTATTGAGTGCATATTTCTCTTGAACCAGAATTTGGTTCTGCTTACTGGTGTTGAAGGGATTTCCCTGGGGCAGTGCAATCGGAGGCTAGACGATAGCGGCAAAGTGGTTAAGCTGCAAACGGAGGCAGAAGAATAGCAAATTGAATTATCGCAAATCCACCAAACATCCTATGTTGACTTGCCTCAGATCTTTTTCAGATATAATATTTTGCATTTATTCCAAATGAAATAGATGTAAAAGGTTTAATAGAGTCTAACTGGTTCTTGCATTCTTGAATTAATTAGCTTAAATGTCATTTTTGCATTATAAATATCGACTGAAAACATTTATTTAACATGCACTGTGTCAAAGTCGTAGAAGTACCAACCTTACATGTACCACAACCTTTTGCCTCAGAATTGGTTCTGAATTGATCAAGTTTTGACCACAACCTGGTTTGCATATAATTTGGGTCACCACACTACATGAATGATATAGTTGCACAGGAGAGGCTGCAGGGGTTGATTTATGAGAGTGGTGCCAGGACTGGAAGGTTGGAGATACGAGGACAGATAGGAAACAATGGGTCATTTATTTGAAACACTTGGAGGCGGTATTTGAAGGATGCAGACATGGTGATCAAAAACCAGAGGGTAAAGATTTTGGGTAATTTGTAAAAACATGAGAGTGGAAATAAGGGAAAAAAATTTTCACAGAGATACTGGTGGTGATCTGGATTTCGCTTCTTAATGGGTGGTAGAGGCAGAAAACCTTTATCCTTTTTTAAAAAGTACTTGGATGTGTATTTGAAGAACCAGGTTCTCCAGGGTACTGAGCTAATGCTAAAGAGTATGACAAAGCCAGGTTGCTTTTTCTCAATCAGTTCACTCATGTTCACTTTCTCATGAAACTAGATCTTCTCTTCACCTTGCATCCACCAGTTACTCCATTATTACAGAAATCCAAGATTGACCTCAATGAATTAGTTGAAATATATAATGTATTTGTAACGTAATGTAACGTCAGATCATTAAGGCCACAGAATTTAATTGAATTTGTACTCCAGGGTACAATTTGCAGTAGGATAGACACAAAGAGCTGGAGTAACTCAGCGGGGCAGGCAGCATAACTGGAGAGAAGGTATGGGTGACGTTTTGGGTCGAGACCCTTCAGACAATATTAGAAGATTGAGGGGGGGATCTTATAGAAATTTACAAAATTCTTAAGGGGTTGGACAGGCTAGATGCAGGAAGATTATTCCCGATGTTGGGGAAGTCCAGAACAAGGGGTCACAGTTTAAGGATAAGGGGGAAGTCTTTTAGGACCCAGATGAGAAAATCATTTTTACACAGAGAGTGGTGAATCTGTGGAATTATCTGCCACAGAGGTAGTTGAGGCCAGTTCATTGGATATATTTAAGAGGGAGTTAGATGTTGCCCTTTTGGCTAAAGGGATCAGGGGGTATGGAGAGAAGGCAGGGATGGGATACTGAGTTTGATGATCAGCCATGATCATATTGAATGGCGGTGCAGGCTCGAAGGGCCGAATGGCCTACTCCTGCACCTATTTTCTATGTTTTTATGTTTCGGACCTGAAACATCACCCATTCCTGCTCCCTAGAGATGCTGCCTGTCCCGCTGAGTTATTCCAGCATTTTGTGTCTAACTTCGATTTAAACCAGCACCTGCAGTTCCTTCCTACACACTAATTTGGACCACATACTCTGAGGTATAATTTTCTCCAATCTCGGTGTGCAATATTGCTTATGAAAATAATCATCACCAAGAATTTAAATCTAAATTTTATGGTTATGAATTGGCAAGGCAGGGTCCCTAGATGCAACATTTAAAGTAGTTCGAGAAGGTTTTTGCAAATTAGCCACCTTAGCTCTTCAAGATAATTTCCTACATTCCTAAAATTATTTTTATAGCAAATTCACCAAACATCCTATGTTAACTTGCCATTCGATTCCTTTTTCAGATTTAAGTTTTTGCATTTTTTTCCAAATGAAATAGATGCAAAAGGTTTATTTAGTGTCAAACTGGTTCTTGCATTCTTAAACAGTGGCTTGAACATAATTTTTGCATTAAAAATAACGACTGAAAACGTCAATTTAATATGCACTATGTCATAGTCGCAAAAGTACCAATCTTGCATGTACCACAACCTTTAGCCTCCGAATTTGTTCTGCCTAGTCCAGTGGTTCCCAACCTTTTTTTGGCCATGCCCCACCTAATCACCTCTAAAATCCTGATGCCCCCCCCCCCCATGTGGTGATATATAATTCTTATAATTTAAAAAGTGAACTCCATTTCAGCTGAAGAAGCTTAAAACGCCAATACCTTGGTTTAAACAAGCTTCAAAAGAACATGGCATCCATGAAAAAGAAAAATGAAATAAACAAAAGACAGTTAAAGTTCTGAGCAAGAAATTACTAAAAAATTGTAAAAAAAAAAGAAAAAAACATTAGGTGGAAATTGCCCCCCTTAAAAATCAAATTGCCCCCCTGTGGGGCGTACGCCCCACGTTGGGAACCACTGGCCTAGTCTGATCAAGTTTTTATTACAATATAAATCTTGGCAAATGGACTTTGTAAATAGATATCATACAAAATAACTATTTATTGAATAGCTAGTATATTTCACAAATAATGCATTTCATTGCAATACTCATGCTAATATCATTCATAACTTACCAACCCTTAAATATGGAGACACAAGGAAATGCAGAAGCTGATTTACAAAAAAAAGAGACACAATGTACTGGAGTAACTCAGCAGGTCAGGCAGCATCTCTGGTGAACATGAATAGTTGATGATTTGGGTTGGGACCCTTCTTCAGATTAATTTGTAAGATGATTTGGACCTGGACTGAAATATCACCAGTACGTTAAACCTTTAAATGCATGATGTTCACTGGGTCACTGAGGGTGTTTTGCAGCCAGATGTTAAATCAAAGAAACCTGCTATATTTGGCTTTCATCTCCAGAAACAAAATTCTTGAAAATTCAATACCATGTCTCACAATTTGATTAGATATCATCTGGGACATGGGAAAAGATGCTGATTCTCTGAAGAGTTACAACAGTTTGATTGTTATTAAAGGTGATGGCATTTTTATGTAATCACATTTGTAAGCAAATATTTTAGAAAACTATTATTGGTTTTTAGTCCTTGTGCATCATCCAGCAAAATGATCACCTTCCCATCAGGTTGTGTGTCGTATTGATTGGAATTTATATCATGATAGCCATAATTTCACTAAACAGCTACAACACAATCAATTAATTGGTATTAATTGACAATACATAATTGATATATTTTGTGGCAAAAATGTCAAAGGCTTATTCAATTTAGCAACCTTTAGCTGTCTAAAGAGATTGGCTTCAGTTCAAAGCAAAATGTAGCTTTAATATGTGCATACTTTGAATTTTGAACCATAATGAATTAAAGAAAAAAAATATAGAGAATAATGGCAAATAGTGAAAATGTTCTGACTATGTCATACATTTTCCTTTTTTGTAATGTTGGCAACATGACCAAAATATCCAGATTGTTTTGTATAAAATAAATCACACCATTATCAAAAAATAATTAAATATTTTATTTTTTCTTTAGAAAATATAAAAAAAACTGTTACTGCCTTCATGAAGTGGTCAGTGGACTTGTGCAGCCAACTGGATTAGTGCATTGTGGAGATGGATCACAAAGACTCTTCATCTTGGAAAAGGAAGGTTTTGTAAAGATTTTCACTCCTGATGGTGAATTACTGAAGGAATCATTCCTTGACATTCACAAGCAGGTTCAGAGTGGAATAAAGGTTGGTATTTTCATTGAATGTTAATATTCATCGATACTGATCTATTTATTATTAGAAATTTTGTGCACAAATGAAATATGTTTCTCACTGGGGAAACAAGTTGAGTTTCTAAACTGTAACCAATTTGTTTTAAGAAGTTAGCATAGCATTGCCAGATTAGGCCAAACGCCATTACAATTATGTGCTTGTTTCATGCTCAAGTGAACCTAATACCCAGTTTAGCAGAATACAGGAGCCATAGATACCAAGGAAGTCAAATATCTAGACATTCATCCTTAGTTTGAAATGCTACAGTATATACTGTTATATAGAAGCCACTGTATTTTGTATTTTTGCTTCCAATATTCAGTTACACTACTTCAGTGGAACAGACTTTTTGAGATATTGCACAATGCACGTATGTTGTATGGTCAGCAATGACAACCAAGGATGAATTCCTTGGCAATTTCTTTCGTTGGTACTTGAAGTCATTTGTTTTGTGCTCTGTGGATGGAGAGGAGAAACTAATTTGGTGAACAGTTCATGTTGAAAGTATGCCAAATAAATTTCAGATTAGTTCATGGATAAATATAATCATGATGTTTTCTATGACAGAAGACATGCTAATGTTCATTATTGAGGTTCACAAGTGAATAAAATCTATAAATCGGTATTTCAGGCCATTCCAGTGCTTATTTCTGAGGTTATAAAATTACTCTTTCCTTTTTATTCTTATGGTTTCACACTGCCACTAAAATTATGCAACAAGCAAAGCAGTATAACTAATTCTTGACTTGCTTTAAATTAATTTCTAAGAATTCTAAGAAAAAATATCCTTAAAATGTATCTCTCAGCTTTGTAAACATTATAAGCTGAATGCTTACAGATTCATTATGTGGGAGATTCCACAAAATGGGACTAAATCTATATCTTTGTGCGTTTTACTTGTCCGTGAAAGCATGCTTTTTTCTAGAGCATGGAAATTAATTTCCTGGAAAAATGAATTGCCAGAAGAGGCCAAGTGCTTCAACAAAAGATCAATTATTTGGATCAGACAGACACAAAAAGCTGGAGTAACTCAGCGGGACAGGCAGCATCTCTGGAGAGAAGGAATGGGTGACGTTTCATAGAAACATAGAAATTAGGTGCAGGAGTAGGCCATTCGGCCCTTCGAGCCTGCACCGCCATTCAATATGATCATGGCTGATCATCCAACTCAGTATCCCGTAACTGCCTTCTCTCCATACCCCCTGATCCCCTTGGCCACAAGGGCAACATCTAACTCCCTCTTAAATATAGCCATTCAACTAGAGAGTTCCAGGTCTCTCTGTGGGAAAAAAGTGGTTTTAAAGCCACACTTAGCTGTGACCCCTCCTTCAGGAATGCATCTAGAACCCCTTGGTTTTGTAATATAAGATTCTCAAAAATTCTAGAGAGTATAAACCAAGTCTAATAAGTCTTGACAGGAATCAGTCTAGTGAACCTTTTTTTTAATCTCCACCTGACCCAGGTGGAGAAGGAGAAACTTGGTGGGACAAGTAGATGGCCCCTTCTTCAAAATAATTTGGAACAACTGTTTACAATGTACTATTAATGGATTCTAGAAGCAGGTCTCATGGTTGCCATAGGTCTTGGAATGCTGAATTGGTTAATATAAATTAAATGAGAAAGTAACATTTTTTTTTCTCCACCTGACCCAGGTGGAGAAGGAGAAACTTGGTGGGACAAGTAGATGGCCTGTATAGAAGCACTCCTTCCACCCTTTTTACTAGTTTGATTTGTTCCTTAAAACACCATCCTGGATATTCTTTCTACATTTTGATAAGGCATGGGCCATGGACTCCCATGAGTTGGTGGGGATGTTACATTTTTCAGATGTTAGACAATAGGTGCAGGAGTAGGCCATTTGGCCCTTCGAGCCAGCACTACCATTCAATGTGATCATGGCTGATCATCCCCAATCAGTACCCATTCCTGCCTTCCCCCCATATCCCCTGACTCCACTATCTTTAAGAGCCCTATCTAGCTCTCTTGAAAGTATCCAGAGAACCGGCCTCTACCACCCTCTGAGACAGAGAATTCCACAGACTCAACTCTCTGAGAAAAAGTGTTTCCTTGTCTCCGTTCTAAATGGCTTACCCCTTATTCTTAAACTTTGGCCCCTGGTTCTGTACTCCCCCAACATTGGGAACATGTTTCCTGCCTCCAGCGTGTCCAAACCCTTAATAATATTATGTGTTTCAATAAGATTCCCTCTCATCCTTCTAAACTCCAGAGTGTACAAGCCCAGCTGCTCCATTCTCTCAGCATATGACAGTCCTGCCATCCCGGGAATTAACCTTGTAAACCTACGTTAACCTACGCTGCACTCCTCAATAGCAAGAATGTCCTTCCTCAAATTAGAGGACCAAAACTGCACACAATACTCCAGACTAGATTCAGATTCAATTTTAAATTTTAATTGTCATTGTCAGTGTACATTACAGAGACAACGAAATGCAACTAGGGCCATATACAACTGCAGAAGGACCTCTTTGCTCCTGTACTCAATATGTTGAAGCATGCCTTTGAATTTACTCTATTATCTCTTACTGTGACAGGCGTTGGCGTAGGATGCCTTTTTGGGGGGAGTCTTGTATTTGACATACAAATAGTGTGGCATGAAAGCTAGTGTTTTTGGAACCTGAATGCTGACTGGAAACAGGTGCTGACATTGACGTTATCACGCTAGTAAACTGGAGGATTTTACAGAGATTGTGCTGGTGGAACTGTACATATCCAAGTCTTTGGAGCATGCAAGAGGGTGCACACAGCTGTCCGAAAGCCATGAGTTTTCAACTAGAAACTTTATCAAACTTTGAGGGATAAGTAAAACACCTCCACAGATATCTTAAGACTGAGATTGCAATGAAACGGCCGTGACATTAAGAACACATGATTGGTGCAAGGCGTGCAGGAGATCCAGCAACGAAGGTGGCGAACACGTGTTCATTGTTCAGAGCTGTCGAGATCATCCATAATCCAATTAACCACTCTGCTCAGAAGCGAGACTCCAGGCGAACTTATCAAGAAGAGAGAAACAATCAATGTCCACTGGAGGGGGCACTATAAAACATTCTTCAATGAGCATTCTGCCCATGATGGTGTCCTTCTCTCTATTCCAGAGTACACCATCCAATCCACTCTTCCACCATGCCGATTAACATGATGTTACAATGGCTGTATGTCAACTGGTCTCTGGAGGAGATGGTGTTGCCCCTGTAGTTCTATAACTTGGTAGAGAGAAACTTCAGGCACAAATCATCAGACAGATCTGAACAAAATGGAGGTTGTAACTCTGATCATTTTAAAGAAACAATACAAATCTCTTTGTGGTAACAACAGAAGATGATAGTTGAAAGAAATGGGTCGTTTTCAGACAGGAAATATATTTATCGGTGGAGTTCCTGAATTATTTGCACCTCAATTTTTTATTGACTGGAAGGAGCAAGCAGAGTATGAGATGCACACATTTGCTGATACCACAAAAAATAGGTGAGAGGGCATGTTGTGTGGATGTTTGGATTCCACAGTAGGCTAAAGATAGGTTGAGTGAGTAGGTGAAAAATGGAGTTTAATGTATGAAAGTGTGATGACATGCATTTCATGCGGAGAAATCATTAAAGAAGAGTATAAATTGAGAGAGACTACAAAAGAGTGGAGTGCAGTGCTCTCTGGTTTTGTGCGTCCCAAAGCTAATTGTACAGGGTGTTTGTGAAACCAGTTAGAGAGTATGGCATATTCAGAGGATTGCTGCACTACCTATCCTGCCTGCCAAGTTTGTATAGCAGTCAGTAACACCCTCTCTGCTTTTTGATGTCTAGGGTGTGGGGAACCAGATCTTGAAACATGCTAACTAGATAATATTCGGCCTCATCTTCACTAATTTTACCTCCAGCCTCTCTATATTAATGCCAGATTTTTCGCAACGTCCACCCATTTGTTATAGTTGGCCATCAAATTAATTGCTCACAGCTTGTTTACTTTTGACTAAATGTGTAGTAGATACCACTTTTGTTGGGGTTAAAGTTACATTGCTAAATTAAATTCTAAATTCAGAACTAAATTAAATATCACAAAGAGATTATTCATTCACTAATTTCCAGGCCAACAAATATATGATATTTGCACACAGTTCAAGTTGCATTCCTTTCCAGGTGCACTCTGTGCATCTGCTCGCTTTTATTGTTGCATATATATCTATATTTCATAGATATTTTAAAACTATGAGCTTTGCTGGTATTTTTCAAAAGGTAATGCTTGGACCTTTTAAAACATTTAAAACACTTCTTAAAAAAAAAAGATATGTTAAAATCTTTAAAATGAGGTAA
Source organism: Leucoraja erinaceus (assembly GCF_028641065.1). NCBI lineage: Eukaryota > Metazoa > Chordata > Chondrichthyes > Rajiformes > Rajidae > Leucoraja > Leucoraja erinaceus. The sequence continues at coordinate 155,568,969 of NC_073377.1, forward strand.
GGAAAAGCTTAACTTATCTGTAGCCTCCTAATCTCAAGACCGCAAGTCCCCATTCAACTGAACAGGGACTCCAGTCCTCTGCCAGTTCGTTCTTGCTGAAATAAGATTGGAGAGGCAGATTTCCGACCCCAATGCAGTGCCAGCAGACTCTGTTATTGGTCTTCATGCAGAGTCTACAGGTCTTCCTAATGTGTGACTTTAGGAGCAAACATTTCCATATTTAATTTCATTACCCCAACAAGTTCATTGCTCTGTCAGAGAACAAACTCCAGTGTTGCCAGAGGTTTGTATTGAAGCAGGACATTATAAGGATCTTTACAGTTACAGCCAAGTGACGTTTTGAAGAGTTGTGTGTGTATAGAAACATAGAAACATAGAAATTAGGTGCAGGAGTAGGCCATTTGGCCCTTCGAGCCTGCACTGCCATTCAATATGATCATGGCTGATCATCCAACTCAGTATCCCGTACCTGCCTTCTCTCCATACCCCCTGATCCCCTTAGCCACAAGGGCCACATCTAACTCCCTCTTAAATATAGCTAATGAAGTGGCCTCAACTACCCTCTGTGGCAGAGAGTTCCAGAGATTCACCACCCTCTGCGTGAAAAAAGTTCTTCTCATCTCGGTTTTAAAGGATTTCCCCTTTATCCTTAAGCTGTGACCCCTTGTCCTGGACTTCCCCAACATCGGGAACAATCTTCCTGCATCTAGCCTGTCCAACCCCTTAAGAATTTTGTAAGTTTCTATAAGATCCCCTCTCAATCTTCTAAATTCTAGAGAGTATAAACCAATAGAGAGTATCAGGTGGCCACACCTGCAATGTCATGTTCAGGATTGCTCTCATAATTCACGACAGGTCGAAGCTAGACGATTGAGTCAGAGGGGTCAGAAACAAAGTGTTGTTCAGTAGGAACTCAGCAGGCCAGGGAGCATCTGTGGATGGAATGGACAGATGACGTTTTGGGTCAGGACCCTTCCTCAGAGCCTGAAAAAAAGTCCCAATCTGAAACATAGTCGTTCAATTCACCGCTGATGCTGCCTGACCTGCAGATGTCTGCCAGAACTTTATTTTCCACTCAGGATATTAACATCTGCAGTCTTTTGTGTGTCCTGATTATTGTATTGATGTTTTGGTCCCAGAAGTTCTTCTACAATTCTTAAGTGTTGTAGAGGAGAAGATGCTGGATTTGTGTGCAGAGAAGTTTTGGAAGGACATGCATCATGTTGTGAAACCAACAAAGAAATGGAATGGTGGGGGGTGGGGATGGCACCCGCCATCTATTGTACTGAACCCACATCCATTGCCCATCCTGGGCCTATGACCAGGATCTCTGGCTTTCTCTCTTGTGCAAATATGATGTGATGTCGTGATCTTGCATCTTTCTAAAAATGCTGACATTGGCACACTTCCAGAGTAGTCAACAATATATAGATGCTGGAATCTGAAATAAATGCTGGGAATATTCAGCCGGTTGGGCAGCAGCTGTGAGTAGGAAAACGGATTTCATGTGTTTAGTCGAGGACTCTTCATCAGAAAAAGTTCAGCCTGAAACATTTGGATGTTGCAAAACCAAATGAATATTGACTGCATTTTAAGCTTCTATTTCTGAAGTGCAGTTACAGCCGCAAGGTCAGACATGTGACGATCATATTGCTTTCACGTAAAAACAATGTGATATTGAGCAGTTATATGGTTTATGTTGATTGAGGGAAAATATTGTACAAGAGACAAAAGAAAACATCCTACCCTTGGGGTTTCATTTATTTTCCATGTATCCATCTACTAAACGAGCAGCAATGAGATGTTCTCGCCTTGTGAAATTAAGTTCCATTGACTTCTGAAAGTGTACAATAAACAAATTTAGGTTTGCAGATGACACTAAAGTATGTGGAATCATAGATAGTGAAGATGGTTTTCCAAAAATTACAGCAAGATCTTGAGCAGATGGACCAGTGGGCTGAGGAATGGCAAACTGAGTTTAATTAAATAAGTGCAAGGTAATGCATTTTAGGAATTCAAAGCAGGGCAGGACTTTCACAGTGAATGGTGGGGCTCTGTTGTAAAGCAGAGGGATCTTGGAGTACAGGTACATAGTTTCCTGTCACAGGTAGATAAAGTGGTAAAGAAGGCTTTCAGTACATGGGCCTTCATCAGTCAGGGTATTGAGTATAGAAGTTGGGATGTTATGTTACGGTTGTATAATAACACATTGGTGGGGCTGCATTTGGAGTATTGTGTTCAGTTTTGGTCACCCTGCTACAGGAAGGATGTCATTAAACAGGAAAGAGTACAGAGAAGGTTTACAAGGATGTTGCCAGGACGTGAGAGCCTGAGACACAGGGAGAGGTCAGGCAGGTTACTAGGGCTTTGTACCTTGGAATACAGGAGGATGAGTGGTGATCCCATAGAGGTGTATAAAGTCATGAGGGGAATCAATAGGGTCCTTTACCCCGAGTTGGGGAATCAAGAACCAGAGGACATAGCTTTAAGGTGAGAGGGAAAAGATTTAATAAGAATCTGAGGGGACAACTTTTTCAGAGGGTGGTACCTTTAACCAGAGGGTGGTAGATGCATAGAACAAGCTGCCAGATGAGGTAGTTGAGGCAGGTACTTTTACAACATTGAAAAGTTACTTGGACAGGTACATTGATCGAAAAAAGAGATACAGACCAAACATGGACAAACAGGACTAGCGTGGATGGGGCATCATGACTGGTGGTGACACTGGGCCAAAGGGCCTGGTTTGGTACGGTATAACTCTACTCAGTTGCTTCCATATTGCGCTTCAGGAATGCAACTGATGATACATTTCGGCCACTACACTTACAAATTACAACGTCCTAAATATGGAACTGAAGCATCAGCCTAAATTTTATAGTTAAACTTTGTAAAATGGGAATTGGACATATAGCCTTCGGTCGCAGAGCAACAAACAATTTGCTGAAGGAAATCAGTCTGAAGAAGGGTTTTGGCCCGGTTTCGGCCCGAAACGTTGCCCATTTCCTTCACTCCATAGATGCTGCTGCACCCGCTGAGTATCTCCAGCATTTTTGTGTACCTTCGATTTTCCAGCATTTGCAGTTCCTTCTTAAACACAATGCTGAAGGAAATCAATAGATCAAGCAGCATTTATGGGGGCAAAGGCATTTTGGCATTTCAGATGGAAACCCTGCATTGGAACTTCAGCCTCAGAACCTCAGCCTAAGCTATGGCCCTGTCCCACTTAGGTGATTTTTTTAGGCAACTACAGGCGACTAGTTTGTCGCCACATGTTCGCCGGTGGTCGCCGGGAGTAGTCTCCTCAGTCGCGCAAGAAGTCGTAGCGACTTTCTGGTTGCCGCTAAATTTTCAACATGTTGAAAAATTATCGGCGACAATGAGCATAGCTTGACTTCTCCTGACGTAGGTGGCGTTGTACGTTGTCGCCCGGATGATGTAGGTTGTTGCTGGTTTTTCAGCGACCTGCTATGACTATGACAGTCGCCGGATAACTCTTTGATTACACTCATTTGGTAGTTTAGGGGTTCTATTACACATTCACTTTCTTTCTTGCTCTTTCTCTCTTTTTCCATTTCATCTTTGTTAAAATTAAAGTGGAAGCTGTACAATAAATGTATTATGTCACCTGGTTGCCTAAAACATCACCAAGTGGGACAGGCCCATAAAACCTTATAGGTTTTGTTTGATAAACTAAATTATTTTAAACTGTAAACATAGTTCTTTGCCTGAAATGACTAAGAATTTCCATCCATCCAAACATATTCATAAATGAACATCTATCCTGGCGTGTTCTGTATTCTATTTATTTATTTAATAGGGGGGGGGGGGTGTGTGGGGGGGGGAGGGGTTTAGGGGGGGAATGGTGGGGGAGGGGGAAGGGGAGAGAGGGGGAGTGGAGAGGAGGGGGGGGGGGGAGAGGAGAGGGGGGGGAGGGAGGGGGGGGGTGGTGGTGGGGGGCGGGGGTGGGGGGGGGGGGGGGGGGGGGGGTGGGGGGGGTGGGGGGGGAGGAGAGGGGGGGGGGGGGGAGAGGGGGGGGAGAACTTAAAAAAACATTTTAGAACCAAAAAAGAAAGACATTCTGCAAGCATTTTAGAACCAAGAAATACTTTTTGCAAACATTTTAGAACCAATAGACACATTCTGCAAGCGTTTTAGAACCACTAAGGGCACTTACGTTTGAGTAGACATGTGTTCAGTGTTATTCACAGTTCAGAGAAACGTGACCCTCTGCCTTCCTCCATCTTGAAGAGACTGATTGGGGCACACCACTTTCTGGTTTTATAGTCCCTCCCCCCTGCCGCCAGCAGGGGCAGCAGAGAGAATGGGGAATTTTGTAAAATCATTCATTTCTCTGTCATTTTACATCGACGGGAAAAATCCTCGGCACACATACGGCGGAGGGGGGCTCTGAGCGAGGTGGCCAAAAATGACGGCCGTAGGTGGCGGCGTTCTCTCGGAAATCGCAGCACAGATGGCCAAAACCTGTCAAGAACAGACTTTTAGTAATATAGATATTTTTATTAGAAGCAGTGTACAAAAATATAAACAGCGGCATATGACATAATACATTTATTGTGCAGCTTCCACGTTAATTTTAACAAAGATGAAATAGAAAAAGAGAGAAAGAGCAAGAAAGAAAGTGAATGTGTAATAGAACCCCTAAACTACCAAATGAGTGTAATCAAAGAGTGAGTAAGTAAAAACATTTTTTTTAAAAAGACAAAAACGAAAAAAGGAAAAACAAATGCATTTTAAACAGTTTTTGTTTTTAATAAAATTTGCAGCAGATTACAGTATTTTGATTTTTTTAAATTAAAATACCTTCCCACTGAAAGTAAAAGCATAAGAGAAAGAGCTTCACAAAATTTGATGATAATAACAAATTGCTTTGTAGATGATTAAATATTTAATAAGTATTTTTGAACATTTCAACTTGTTGCAAAATGTTACAAATGATCTTGATTTGTCAGATGCTAACCCACAAGCATTTAGTTCCCCTTAATTGTCACATCATTAAGTGGTTTTACAAGAGTGTTTGGATATTGGTTCCATATCCAATGCCAATGCAACCTGAAAGATTGACGTGAAATTAACCAATTGATTTATACCATTTATATGATCATCCAGGGAAAGAGAGATCAGTTTCAAGCTGCCAAAATATGTTTGAAATTATAGTCATCAATGCTCATCAGTTGCTCACATTTTATAGATTGGAAAGATTTGACGTAGCAGTTGGTATTTTTCAATCAGAAAATTGCCGGCAGCTGGTCAGCAGCTACTGAGACACACTCCGTCCACTCTATGTAAGTATGCATCAAGCTCTGTGCTTCCAAACACTTAGCAATGTGAATGAGTTGGATATACACGACTCACTATCCAAAATGATTTTGTGAGTTAAGTCTTTCTTAACTCACAGACATGTACCCACTAATATGTGCCTCAGTAACTTTTTAGACTCATGCAGCCTCTATGCCAACTTTGACAAATCACTTCCTTGCACCATAGTGTTCCATTTGGAGTTGAACTATTTAATACATTGACTCATTGTAACAGAGTGCATTTACATCAATAAACATTCTATAGCTGAATGGTTTTATTTGTATCAATCACTTTCAAAGCAATTTGTTAGCTTTTCATAAAGATTTTGTGAAGCCCTTACTCTCGTGCTTCTATTTTTTTCATTGGGAAGGTATCTTTACTCAAAAAAAAACTAATTCAAAATACTGTGGTTGCTGTATCTTAAATGAAAATTAAAACTATAAAATGTTTAAAATATGTAGCAGGCCAGTATACATGTTTCTTTTATTCATCTGTGGGGTGTGAGTTTTACTGAAATTTATTGTCCATCTGCGATGAACTTTAAAAGGTTGTGATGAGGTGCCTTATTAAATGATTGTAATTCCTGCAGTGAAGGTACTTCCACATGCTCTTGTGATGCAAGATTCTGGCCCAGCTTTGATAAAGGAACAATGGTCTATTTTCAAGTCATAACAGTGTGACTTGCAGGGGAAGCTACAGGTTGGTGTTTTGATATGCTTACTAACCTTGACCAGGTGGTGAATGTCACAGGGAGATTCTGCTACAGCCTTGGCAAGTAGCAGAAGTCAATTTCATAGATGGCACATATTGTAGCCATGGTCTACCTCTGGCAAATGAACTGGATATACATGTATAAATGGGCATCTATCCGTCTATGTGTAAGAAGGAACTGCAGATGCTGGTTTAAACTGGATAGACTCAAAATGCTGAAGTAACTCAGTGGGCCAGGCAGCATCTCTGGAGAAAAAGAATGGGTGCCATTTTGGGTCAAGACCCTTCTTCAAACTTCTTCCGACTGAAGAAGGGTCTCGACTCGAAACATCACCCATTCCTTCTCTCCAGAGATGCTGCCTGTCCCGCTGAGTTACACCAGCATTTTGTGTCTATCATCTATCAGTCAACTTTGTCCTTGATAATATTAGGCTTCATGATTACTGTTGGAGTTGCTTACATCATGATCCTGCCTTGTGTCGTTTGTGTAATGAGAAGATTTTGAGTAGTCAGGAGTTTGGTTGCTCAACACAAAGTTCTAGCAAAGGTATTGCTGGATCAGGTAAGTTTCCATTCAATGATGACCACTGAGATATTGGTGATAAGACTGCAACAAATCACGTAGGTGGCCTACCACCCTACTCTAAGGAACAAATAGAGACATACGACAAATGATAGCCCTGCCACCAAGACCAGATCTCTAAAATTAGAGAGAAAAAAAACATATGGGTAAACAATAGTTGTGATTGACTAAAGTGAAGCCAAAATAATTTCAAAAATAAATATCAAGTAGAAAGATACAGCTCCAGAATGAGTGAATCCATAAATAAAAGGGGAAAATAGTTGGATCAGATTGCAATATTGAATGAAATAAAGTTGAAGCTTGTGAAAGGGTTCAGATGGCCTTGTCTGGATTATGTTATCCAACATAAAATAGACTAGTTTCATTTTTACTGAAAATAAGGAGAAAAACATGTCTAATCACTAAAGACACAGTCTCTTAGGCATTTCTGGGTTATTCTATGTAACCCTTTTCAACTCACATTGTTCTATGAAACTTTTGAAATGGCAGTTCAGTTATGATTGTTTCTTTATAACTGAAACATCAATTAATCCTGTGATTTGAATTGATGTTTTCAAATAGTTGTACTGAACACCAATTGAGATCCAATCAGCAATTTATCTTTATATATTATCTATGGCTATTGTTTTTACAGGTTTGTTATGCTGCATTGTCCCATTGTCATTACAAATGACTAATATATATTCTTGACTCTTGAGAGAGGTTTGAGTGAGACATATAAATGATATGTGACCTAGATAAATAGGACTAAGTTACTTTCATATAAAAGTCAAAAAGCAGGCAAGATAGATTTACTGGCTGGTAAAAGAAGTAAATAGGAGTGGAAATTTAGGACCATTCTAGGACTATGGAACTCAATGCCTGGATGTTTGGTAAAGGCGGAAAATCTTGTATTTAAATAGTACTTAGATGCATGCACGAAGAAAAGAAATATGAGTAAGCCACCTGGTTATTCAAGCCTGCTCTGCCATTCACAAAGATCATGGCTGATCTTCCATCTCTGTTCCATGTTCCTGCATTTTCTTCTTTAATATATTAAAATCCATAAAAATCTGTTTGAAATTAACTCAATGACCAAGATCCATAGCCATCCATGGTAGCGAATTCCGAATTCGCCAGTGTCTGTGTGAAGAGATTTTGCCTTATCTTCATTCTAAACAATCTCTAAACTGAGCCTGTGGCCCCTGTTTTATAGACTCCTCAGACAGAGCCTGTCAGACATGGTAAGAATTTTGTAATTATCAGAGAGAACTCCTCTTGTTCTTCTAAGATCAAGAGATTACAAGTCCAGGCTTATCAACTGCTCCTCACACAGCCTCATGCAGCATACCTACCATCCCTGGAGCCAGTCTAGTGAATCTGTGCTACATCTCCACCATACTGAGTGCTTGGTTTTCTAGGTAAGAAGAACACAAATGCCCACAAATCTCCTGGCATAGTCTCACCGAAGTCCTGTACAATTGCAGTAAGATATCTGTATTCAAATTCTCCCATTTTAAAGCCTGATACATCATCTGCCTTATAATTGCTTGTTCCTCCTGCAAATGACTTTTGCATACACACAAGAGCTTTGCAACGTCATTACTGCCCAGTATCTCATCCTTGACAAGTACTCTGCTTTTCTGTTTTGTGCACCAAATGAGAAGATTTCACATTTATCTGCATGATATTCCATATGCCCAGCACTCTGCTTGCCTCTAACCTCTTGAAGCTTCTTTATGTCATCCATCCTACTCATAATTCCACCAAATTTAGCTCATTCGCAAACTTGAAAATATGACATGTGGGAAGGAACTGCAGATGCTGGTGTACACCGAAGAGAGAATACAAAAAGCTTGAGTAACTCAGTTGGTCAGGTAGCATCTCTGGAAAAAATGAATATAGGTATGTTACAAAACTTACCTTCAGCGGCGCTGCAGTTCTGTCACTGGTCGTGTGCACGACTTTGGCGCCTTTGAGAGGAGGGCGGGTTTAAAATGCCCTTTTTCTCCAGCCTGTTCATATCAATCTTTGTCAGGCTGTTTAGTTGCTGAAGAAAAATCGCTCCGACTGCCGTTATATCAAGTTTATTAAAATTAGCGCTGGATAATTTAATAGCAGGAGAAAAATTAAAATCGTTTTCTAAAGCCATGAACGCCGACAACGGGACGGATTTCACGTACGGGACAGCTAAAGGTAAGCCGTTTATTTTACATATAAACGTGCTTCTTAGGATGCCTTTAATCAAAATTTCACGTCGCGAAAATGTGATTGTGTAAATATACGAACCGGCAGTATTTTTTCTGATGATATGGGGTTTAAATTCACTGCAACCGCAACGTTCCAAACGATCGTGTTCCACAAAATCCCACTCGCAAGACGATTTAAATGGCCATTAATATACGGGAATTAAACACTAAATTCCTTCCATTTGGCCTATAAATCCATGACAATGAGATTTAAAAATCATGTTATATTGTGAATTCTTGTGTGAATGTTATTTGGACACTATTTAAAAATGTTAACCTTTTCTTAAGAAATGGATAGATGTTTAGATCTAGTAATTGAATTTTGTAATTAGCTACAATTAGGTAACTAACTAATTATATGCATTAATTTCAGGTCATCCAAGTAAGATTGTTTCATATTTGTTTCAGAATGCTTCAATCTATAATAACTGAAAATATATTTCAGTTCTCTTAATTTTTAAGAAAGTTATGGGCTTTTGACTGTCCTTGATCACAGCTTTTGAGTTAAGTCAATGGAAAAGCAATAGGGAACAAGATGCTAATTTCCAAGTATGAAAATGGCCATAACTTGTTTAATACTGAAGCTATGAAAGTGAATTAGGTGTCAAATTAAACTTCTTTTTATGCTTTATCTGATGGGATAAATTGCAGATTGATTTTTAAAATCTCAAAATTTTGTAACATTGCTAATGAATAGGTGATGTTTCGGGTCGAGACTGAGTGTCAGGGGAGAGGGAAATGAGAGATATGGAAAGGTAAATTAATGAAAGATATTCAAAAAGATAGATCAAAGCCAGCAATGTTTATCAAAGAAAGGTGGAGCCCACAATGGTCCATTGTTGGCTGTGGGGAAGGTGATAACAAGTAATACAAAGAGTGAAACGCAGCAGGATGACAGTGAAACTGGTATGATGGCTAGGATGGGGGAGGGACAGAGAGACAGGGGATGCAAGGGTTACTTGAAGTTAGAGAAATCAAAATCCTACCGCTGGGATGTAAGCTGCCCAAGCTCACAACACTTACATTACAATATGATATTTGATCCCTTCAGCCTAATCATTGTGGTACTCCACTGTCAACCTGTGATTGATATTTCCATTCTATCTCTTGGCTTTCTAACTCATAACGAATTATCAATCCATATAACTACATTACCCCCCCTCCCCCCCCCCCCCCTCCATCTGCTATAAACTTGTTGCCCCACATTTTGTGTAGAACATTGTCAAAAGTATTCTAAAAATTCAAAAACACTGCATCCAATGATTCTCCCTTGTCGATTCTACTTTTCTTTCATAAATCTATGCTCTTCTCAAGGTATGTAAGAAAGAACTGCAGATGCTGGTTTAAATCGACGGTAGACACAAAATGCTGGAGTAACTCGTCAGAAAAAGGGCCTCGACACGAAACGTCACCCATTCCTTCTCTCCAGAGATGCTGCCTGTCACGCATTTTGTGTCTACCTCTTAAATATTCTGTCATTACATGTCACTATAGATTCCAGCATTTGCTCTAAGTTTGCAAATAGGTCAAAGGTTGGTAGATCCCTATTTTCTTCCTTCCTCCTTTCATAAATAATAGGGTCACATTTGCTTTGTTGCAATCCACAGGAACAATTCCAGAATCTGTAGAAATAGCTGCAGCATTCACTATCTCTGGCTACCTCTTTCAATACTCTGACATGTCAGGTCCTTTGGATCTATCATCTTCAAAGCTCATCAACTTTTCTTCTAATATTTTAGACTAGTACCTGTATCCTACAGTCCCTTCTTCTTACCAGATCCTGGGTTCTTTAATATTTGCAGCTAGTTTTGCTTGTGTATTTGAATAGTTGTAACTATAGAGTTGTGGACCAAGTGTTGAAAGATGGGCTACTAGACTGGCATAGACACAATTAGTTTGTTGGCCTTCTCTTTGTCATAACTTTTCTGCGATGTGCTTGAGGATTATTCTGCATCAAAAATCAATCCAACACCTGAATTTCTGATCGTAATCCATCCTTGAGTTTATGGTTTATTAATACCAAGGAAAATGCAGGAAAAATGAGTCCAGAACCAGGGGCCACAGTCTTAGAAAATAGGGGAGGTAATTTAAGACTGTGGTGAGAAAAAAACCTTGTTACCCAGAGAGTTGTGAATTTGTGAAATTCCCTGCCACAGAGGGCAGTGGAGGCCAAATCACTGGATGGATTTAAGAGAGAGTGAGATAGAGCTCTAGGGGCTGGTGAAATCAAGGGATATGGGGAGAAGGCTGGCACGGGTTATTGATTGGGGACGATCAGCCATGATCCCAATGAATGGCGGTGCTGGCTCAAAGGGCCGAATGGTCTACTCCTGCACCTATTTTCTATGTTTCTGAGCCACTGAGGTGCTGGCGGTGTGGGCTCAAATGGGTAAGGATGGGGTAGGCCTGCTCAAAATGCAGAATTAGCCTGTTTTGATAGAGATCATCTGAATTTGAATGGGTTGGGTTTGGTCAGGCAGCATTATGGGGAGGGATGGGGGGGGGGGGGGGGGGGGGGGGGGGGGGCAGATGCAGTAGAGGATGTCATGACTGTTAGAGGCCTGTGGTGGGTTGAGTGGTGGGTGACTGTTAGAGGCCTGAATACAGGGTCGAGAAAAATGCCTCCTCATTCTGATGTGCGTGTGCATTTTAAAAAAGCATTTGTTGGCCATATATTGTAGCAAGGATAGGTTCAAGGTGTCAAGGTCCATTTATTGTCGCATGTATCGGTTAAGGTACAATGAAATTTGAGTTACCATACAGCCATACTAAGTGAAAAGCAACAAGACACACAACCACATAAAAGTTAACATAAACTTCCACCACAGTGGATTCCACATTCCTCACTGTGATGGAAGCAATAAAGTTCAATCTTCTTCCTCTTTATTGGGCTAAGTATAAACCTGATTCTCCTAAGTACTGTAGGTTGTGATGGGTAGGGTGAGTATAATGACCTAGCAGTGGAGGTCTCAAACAGGTTTAGAATTCCTATTTGCAAATAAGGTGCAGTTTGTTTCAGGTCCAGGCACTACACATTGATTTTTGCCTCCGCCTTCATCAACATGTCTGGATGACCCACATACAGCCTATGCTAACTTTGCACTTTCTGCCCGTCAGATGGGAGACAGTGCCTAAAGAAGGGTCGTGTACTGCTGATATTCACTCTTCGTCTCAATTTCATGAGAATATGTTTCATAGTTTTCAGCCTCAGCAATACATACTCTTTTCTAATAAGGTTTAGGTGGTAACTGCTTCCCTAATAAGATTGCACTGTAAATCAGGAAAAAAAAAATGAAAGAAACATCTATAATTATGGAAATTAGGTGTAGATACATCAGAAATCTGATTAATTGAACCGTTTCCCAGCAAAAGGGTTTTGACTTGCCTTTAAAGGGTGGAGACATGAAAGGTATGCTTATAGATTTCACAAGCCCAGACTAGAGCACCGGCACTTTCCCCCCCAAGGCCTGAATTTGGAAATAAATTACCACCCATGCTTAACCGCTGTTGCTCCAGCCTCTGGAATGTGACATGGGAAGGATTAAATGTAATGAGGGTGTGCAACCCCTATTCACATCTAATTTAATATTGATGGACAATGTCAATCAGAAATCCCACAGATAGGCCGTTGGAGAAATTGGAAAACTTAACGCACTACCATTATGGCAATGGCCCTTCCGAAGTTAAATTGAGGAATAACTTTCAAAATATATTGCCAAATTCTACAATATATTTTATACCTTACCTGGGATTGCTTCATGTTCACACTGAAGCAGGGGCCTGAAATGGTCTTAATTGAATTAAAAAAAAACTTATTTTTTAAATAAATTTAACAGGATAGAAGTTCATCCATGCATAATATGCTTGCATGATATATCGCCCGCAATTTGTACTCTGAAATTCACTTCTTTTGATTTCAATGCTGTTATGTCAATCATTTAGCAAGATGAAGAAGTCTAATGCCCCTGTCCCACTTAGGAAACCTGAACGGAAACCTCTGGAGACTTTGCGTCCCACCCAAGGTTTCCGTGTGGTTCCCGGAGGTTTTTATCAGTCTCCTTACCTGCTTCCACTACCTGCAACCTCCGGCAACCCCACCTGCAACCTCCGGGAACCGCACAGAAACCTTGGGTGGGGCGCAATGTTTCCGTTCAGGTTTCCTAAGTGGGACAGGGGCATAAGTTTGTAAGCCAACTAATAGTAACTGTAAACTGCAGACTATAAATTCCAATGCAAACAGTCTGAATTAACCTCTCATAGATACAGTTTTATATTGTTCTGATAAACAAACTAGCAATTATTATTTTATAATACAAGTATACAAATGGTCTGCCAACATGTTACTTTGTCTTAATGGTTACTTGACTGTAATTTTCAAACATTTTAAGTAAAAATGTATGAAATGGATGAGGTAGTTGAGGCTGGGACTATCCCAACATCCCAACTATCCCAACATTTAAGAAACAGTTAGACAGGTACATGGATAGGACAGGTTTGGGGGGATATGGACAAAGCGCAGGCAGGCGAGGCTAGTGTATCTGGGACATGTTGGTTGGTGTGGGCAAGTTGGGCCGAAGGGCCTGTTTCCACACTGTATCACTCTACGACTCTGTGTAAGGTATGCTTTGAAAAGTAAGTGAAGAGATAACGTTCATTTTATTCTTGGTGATAATATTTGAAAACTACACGTGCTTGTATGATTTGGGTGTTGGTCAGGAAGTTGGAGGGAAGTGGTATTTTCTCAATATAACTGTTGATGCTTCCATTTGTTGCTGTAAGTAACTTTAGAATTTCCACAGAATGAATATTCCTTATGGAAACCATCAAGGAAACTTGAAGCTGTGACTGTCCTGTATCCGTTTGAGGACATTCAAATGATCATAAGTACTTTTACATAATTATAAGTATTTTGATATTTAAAAATGTAGCTTTTACAATTTGTTTGATAGGATCATAGAGGGCAGAAACAGATGCTAATCATCCATGCTGACCAAGATGCCCCATCTATGCTAGGCCCATTTGCCGCTATGTGTTTGGCCTATATCCCGCTAACATTTTCCTATTATGTACCTGTCCAAATGTCTTGTAAATGTTGTTATTGTACCTGTCTCAACCTCTTCCTCTGACGGCTCATTCCATATATCCACCCCAATCAGTGTAAAACTAAACATTGCCACTCCAGTTCCTATTAAATCCTTTCTCGTTCACCTTAATCCTATGTCCTCAAGTTCTTGAACCACTACCCTGGGAAAAAGACTCTTTGTATTCAATCTATTTATTCCTCTCATGATTGAACACACCTCTATATGATCTCCCCCTTAACCTCATGCACTCTTCTTCTTCTTTCGTGTGGCGTGCACAGCCTAAAGTTGTTGGACAACTTGTTCTATTTGATCTTCCGTATGGGCACGTCAAGTTGATTGCATTAGTCGAAACAGGGCGGACCACGTGAAGGTTGCAATCTTCCTGCACTCCAAGGAATAGGAGCGGTGCCTTCCAAATCACTTTGTATAACTCAAGCCTTTGAATTGTGGTAACATCTTCCACAGCAGCATTCTGAAGGTTATACATCAATGCTTGTTGAGTCTAGGAAATCCTTGAGAATTGGCAACCTCAATACCCACAGAACATTCAGCCACAAGTTTATTTTCTGTGGCTGGAGTACCTCCCTTCTTTTCCCTTTCCAACGTTGCTAAAATACTTAATTTCCATCCAGGGAAACATCGAATCGAAAGAGGTGCTGGTGCATAAAAGCAATGCTATACCTAGAGATGGCCAAAATAGTATTTTCTCAACCAAGTCTTTCTTATCATTCTTATATCTTTCTTATATCAGAACCATGGAAGCAACACACAACAAAGCACCTTGCTTTTTTAGAAATTTTAATGACATTTAATCAATTCTGGAAGTTTGTGAATTTTCAAAGATAATGGCTGACTCTCAAATAATTTTTAGGTTTTTATCTGCAGGTTGATGTTCAGTCTCTCATTGCCCCATTCCTCTCTGTTATTTCATAGCAGACCATGTCATCACACAGGGCCCTACCTTGAAGACTCCCATCAGGAGAGGCAGTCAAGGTTAAGCTGTACCAAGGAGGTTTGAACTTTGCTCAGTGACCGGTGATGAGCATGAGCATCTTGCTGCTGGTTGCTCACTTTGGGCAAGTTTGGTTCTAGTAAACCAACTTATTTACTAGAAGGTTTACCTGCAGATTTCAACATTGGGCAACTGAGAATCACTTTATCGTTAGGTGATGTGGACCGTGATAATGAGAATTTCTGCATCACTTCTCATTTCTCGGAAAATTTGACTGGGTACTTCCTGTACCAAGTTATCTTTTCAAGATTCACCTTCATTCTTACCTTGCAGCGCCCAATGCCCTTCTCCCAACATTATGTCATTCATCAGCAACATAGACATGTACTTGATTAAAACCATTGAAAATTATTTGGTCTGGTTCAATATGGTTAGGTTTAGTACCAATGCTCCATAGCTATGAAAGTAATTGATAGAATTTTGTCAAAATAGCTGATTCTAATGTTAACAACACTCTGTGGCTGCATAAGTAACTGGATGAAGTACTAAATCTTTTATTAGTAAGGTAAATATACCACTCTGTCTTCCAAATTTTGTAACACCACACTAGAATTATTCTCGTGGTTATATAGGTTTTCTCCCTTTATCCATATTTAAGATATTTCCGGATGGTTGGCTGTCCTAAAATAATGATTACTTCCTCAAATTGTGCAAAGTGTTACTGTTATCCATCTCTAATTTGAGCCGAGCAAACTTTGGCTCTTTACCCAGCCAAGAGCTTACAAGAAGCCCATATCTCAATGTATTGCCATACCATGGTTATCACCAAGATGTATTTTTTGAATATCTCTGGCATAGAGCGGAGTACTATTGAAAACGAGCCCTGGTGCACATGACCCACCATGCATAAACCCTCATTGTTTCTCTGTCTCTACAATCAGCCATCTTCCCCAAAACATCAACTTAAATACACATGTCATTTACACATGTTCCCTGCATTATTGATTTATGCAGTTGTGCAACTGCCTCATCAGATTACCTTGCATGCTCTCTTTCAAACTCAGAAAAATTGGGCATTTCCCCTATTGTCTTCCATTTCTCCCACACCACTAGCTAAAGGGCCTGTCCCACTTACGTGTCCTTGGCACGCAAATTACGCGACCTTGTGGTCGCGTTGAGCCGGGACAGTCCCGCGAAGGTCGGGCGCGATTACATATACATACGCACAGCCGGCTGGAGCGCGTGACGTCATTTGAAGATGGACACAAAGCTGGAGTAACTCAGTGGGACCGGTAGCATCTCTGGAGAGAAGCAATGGTTGATGTTTCGTGTCGAGACTCTTCTTCAGTCTGAAAAGAAGGGTCTTGACCCGAAACATCACCCATTGCTTCTCTCCAGAGATGCTGCCAGTCCCGCTGAGTTAATCCTGCATTTTGTGTCTATCTTCAATTTTCTTGGCCCCACTCTGGGAGTAGAAGTGGGGGCGGATCCGGACTGCAACGGCCGTGAGCTCCAGGCTGAGCTCGGCGATCGTTTGCCGGCTTCTGCTGCTGTTGAAGGTGAGACATTGCATCGTGCCAGGGTCTTGGGCCTGTCCCACTTTGGTCGTCAGTCCCGCGACAGGCCGTAGGCACGCTAAGATCTTGTTCACTACAAAAACTTTGGAGCCCCACGCGATGTCGCGCACAACTACATACCTCTCCGCGCTTCTAAGTGGGACCGTCCCAGCGCGGCCATACGATGCCCATATGCCTCAACGCGACCATGAGGTCACGTAATTTGCGTGCCAAGGACGTAAGTGGGACAGGCCCTTTAGCTTCCATTCACCATGCATTCTGTGGACATCTGAATATCTACATCTCCAGCCACTTCTTCAGTCAAGTCCACTGACCTTTTCCAAGATTTTGGAACCAATTGTTTTAGAAATAGACTTTCAAACAATCAGTTCATCAAAGACGGCATATGTGTAATCTGCAATTCAAAGCCAGACTTATTAGGTGATGAATGTTTCTGATTGGTGAATTCACGACATTTTAGAAAATAGATTCATATCTTTTCCTGGGATTAGCACAGGCTTGATACCACAAATTGCCACCCGCAGAGAAAATACTGTTTTAATACTATTATTAAAATATTATGAAAATTATACCGTTATAAAAATACTATTAAAATCCTGACGGAGTACTTGAGGCAAGCATTTCATAGTTTGCAATTTTTTTTTTGGACAGTGGGGGGGGGAGTGATAAGTACTTAATAGATTACTTTCTGCTCAGACGAATTAGTTGCTGTGAAACATGAATACCAAATGCTCAAAAAATGACTTCCTTAAAAAATACTTACATATTTCCTGCAAAATAGACGGAAAGCATAATGGCTCTCATTTCAAATCCTGCCCTCAGTTTACTTCTCAACAATCTATCTGTCACACAAGCCTATTAACATCTCTCTGATTCTCCCACCTGCCACCTGCACCAGGGGCAATTTACAGTAGTCAATTAAGCTACCCAGCATGTCCTTGGGATGTGGGCGGAAGCCACTTGTCTTTTGGAGAATGCATAATAAACAGACAGGAGTACCCAAGGTCAGCATTGAACCAGGTCCCTGGAGCTGTGAGACAACAGTGCTCACTCAAATTCTTTTTTTTCTTCCAGTTAGTTTCCAAACATTTCGATGAAATTGAAAGTTCTCTAGTTAAGTTACATTCTTTGCTGAACTGATTTAAAGCATAAATGCAGAATTGTAGAAACAACATGGATTTGTCTTTTCACTTTTCCCAGCTAGGAAATCCAGGCAATTTTCAAATGGGTTTAATTAGGGTTGAATTATATGTAATTTTGCGATTTGAATTAGCCTCCATGACAAACTGAGTTCAGACACGTTATTTAAAGGCACACCTGACACATTTCAGAGGGAGACATTCCACTCAAGAGGTGGATGGAGCCTGAAGTATTGTATTTTTCTGATCTTTCACTTGCCTGATGCTCGTTTCAAAATCATTATTTGTTATTGCATCTCTGTAGGAATGGCAATTGATATAGAAACACAGGTCTTGACCTGTATGGACTTCAATATTTCTAATATCACATCCAAAATGTATTTTGAGATCAGAATCTGGTAATTTATAAATGTTTCCAGTGTATCCAAGTAAAGTTTTTCTGCGGATATTAACCTGCTGAAAAGGTCTCAAATTCTAATATTGAATAAGCAAGATAAGTTCTCCACAGGAAACAAATACTGTCATTTTGGAAAACACTGATGACAGTATTAATCTACAATAAATATCAATGAATTTATGTATTAAAAAAGTAGAATATGAAGAATATAAATATGAAGAAGGGCTAGTGGAGTCAAGGGATATGGGGAGAAGGCAGGCACGGGTTATTGATAGGGGACGATCAGCCATGATCACAATGAATGGTGGTGCTGGCTCGAAGGGCCGAATGGCCTCCTCCTGCACCTAGTTTCTATGAAGGGGCAAGATTCCCAATGATCATTCAGAACCCTATTTACAGAGCCAGTTTTCTTTTTCAAACTATATATTTTCATGTATCCCTGCACTTTTTCAACTTAATCAGCAGGTAAGGTGAGTAAAATGTAACAATGAACCAATCCATTCCATTCCTGATCAGATTTGACTCATTGCCACTCTAAATTACTGTCAATAAGTACACCCAAAACCAGGAAGGCTTATATTAATTACAGTAGGTGATGGCACTGGTGACATATCCTGATTCATATCTGTTATTTTAAATTGAGGCCCGAGTGGGGTGGGCACAGTGCTGCCCTTGCTATCCAATACCGCATGCATCAGAAACTTGCCATCCAAAACCGCATGCATCAGAAACTTGCAATCCAAAACTGCCTGCATCAGAAACTTGCCATCCAAAACTGCATGCATCAGAAACTTGCCATCCAAAACTGCATGCATCAGAAACTAAGCCCATTTTCTTTATTTTCCTTTTACATTCCCAGGCAAATTAGCAGATGTAGGACTGTTCCCCTGGTCCCTCTACCCTAGCTTGGGTCTCCGCTGGCTGGCTTTGCCCCCTCAGCGAGTAGAGGATTCCCATATGCTGATCCTTCTCATCAGATCGGTCCTTCTCTTTCCCCAGTTTCAATATCATTCCGTTTTATGACTGTGCACAATGCCTATCAATTTATCTTTTTTTTTGGGCGAAGAGGTTGATAGGAGACATGCCAATGAGGCTTGGCATTAGTCATTAGTTAACTGAAGTCTCCCTGCTAACTCTTCTAGACTGACTGGCAATGTGCTTTAGCAGATTCCTACCTAGGAGTTAAAATACAACTGGCTGCCTGTTTCTCTGGGGAGGCCTCAGAGCAATCTCTTCATCTGCAGTCAGAATGTTTGTGATTGAAACAATCATGATAGCATTTACAAGTAGCTCCAAACTCTGTGTTGTAAAGCAATGTTTTGCTAGAGATTTGTTTTGATATATATTCTGGATTGAAATTGTACAAAATCTTATGTTACTGAAAGAAGAGCCGGATGTTAATCCCAAAAGTTTGCATCAACAAAACGTTATCTTGTCGCTCCATTATGGGTGATTAATCTAGGTTCCAGGAGACAGAGGATTTTGTTTTATCATGTTATATGCACATGCTTAGATGTTAATGTACCATGTTTCCCTCAATTGAGTCCCAAGGTGCCAATTAGCCAAACTTGTTCCAAAATAATGCTATGTTTATAAATCATGTTCAATGTGGGTGTTCCATGGCATTCCAAACCACGCATCCTCAATGGTGAATTAGCAGTTTCCAGTTTTCAGAAAGCAACATTTTGGTGTTCATCAGCACAAATAAATTTAGAAGTTGGTATTCTATCATGTGCATTGTGATAGAAAGTGACCAAAAATTACTCGCACTTTGAACATAATATGTTGAGTTATTTCACCATAGACCAAGTACTGAGAGATGGAAATTAGAACCTTCCACATTAGCTCCCCTCGTGCGATTTGAGTCGATTGTCAAACAGAACAAAGAGTCATTTCTCCCTTCAAATTTCCTCTAGTTTTCACCTGATCCTCTTAACTGAGTATTATTCCACAGCGTGGATTATATTCCATTGCCATGAATAAATGACCATCGCCTATGAGTGAGTATCTATTTTCAAAATTACTGATCCACAATTATTAGGTGCAACTGAATTTGTTAAAATCTTTTCTGTTTCATAACATGACTTGATAACGTAACCAGCATCTTTCGGTCTTTACTGCATCTTATAGTTTGTCATTCTCCTAGATTGACCTTATCAGAAATACTGACTATATTTATGTTACATGTGTGTCAAAATTATTGATATATCTCAGTAGCCCACATCTTTTGAAGGAGAGTCTGATTACCTGGTTCAATTCATTGTATTAGTTTGAGATACGGCATGGAAACATGCCCTTTGACCCACTGAGTCCACACTGACTACCGATCACCTGTACATTACTCCTATCCTACATACTAGGGACAATTTACAAAAGCTAATCAACCTACAAACCCGCACGTCTTTGGGATGTGGGATGAAACCGGAGCAGCTGGAGAAAACCCATGCGGTACAAACACCATACGAACAGCACCTGTAGTCGAAATCATTGTTTCCCCAGCTGCGGCTCCAAGGCAGCCTTCCGTTCTCTCACCAGGGTGGGCCGTTACAGTTTTGGTTGGAGCCCTGGCATGAACTGCCGCCCTCCCAGTTGGGGCACTGGGCTGGGCCAGTGCTCTCCTTGCTGTAGCCCAGAGGTGGTCTGTTGTTCTCCTGGCTGGACCCCAAGGTGGGTTGGATGCCCATGTGGGCCACCACTCTCCCAGCTGCTGTGATTTGACATTGTACAAAACTGTCAGACCGTTTTAAGTATGGACCTTGAATTCTTCCATTTTTGGTAACATCTACAAACACATCCCTTCCCTTCCCAGCCCTCTTCCCCTCTCCCTTCGCTAAGGGTCTGTTAAGCAGCTCCACAGTGCACAACTGTGCATCCCTCTTGGGCTCGCACCTGCCTCTGGGGAAGTATTTGTAGGTTAGTTACCTAAAATTGGAGAATTCAGTGTTCTTCTATTGGGTTGGAAACTACCCAAGTGGATAATAGGTGTTGTTCTTCCAGTTTGCATGTGGCCACAGTCTGGCAATGGAGGAGGCTCAGGACAAAAGATTATTATGGGTTTAAGAAGGAACTGCAGATGCTGGAATATCGAAGGTAGACAAAAATGCTGGGAAAACTCAGCGGGTGAGGCAGCATCTATAGAGCGAAGGAAATAGGCAACGTTTCAGGCCAAAACCCTTCTTCAGAATATTATTATGGGAATGAGAAGTTAAAATAGTTAACAACCGGGAGATCCTGCATGCCTTGGCAGAATGAGCACGAGCGTTAGACGAAAGGGTCAACTAGTTTCCCACAGGGTTTCCCATTGTTGTCTTAGGGGGGGGTGGGGTTGGTTGGTATCATTAGTCAGAGAATTAGGACCTCACAAGTCAAATGCTGCACTACCTAGAAACCGGGCACATACGCATCCAGGGGAAGACAAATCCAAGTGGGTGTTCTCCATTATTGAGTGCCACTATGTGTATCCCAGTGCCCTATTACTAAGCCATTCACATAAAGGACGGGGAAGCAATTTATTGAACATCTTGAAATTTGCAGCATCTAACGTATAAAGGAGGCGGAAGTAAGGGGACTAAAGTTTGAAGAAACCCAGCACATTATCTTCCACTGTGCCTCCTGACACAGAGGTGATCTGAGCCATGCTTGTAATGCTGGCACAACTTTGTTTAGTGAAGAAAGCGCAAGTGTGTGGAGTCAGCCTTCTCCAGTTGCTACCTGATGCCTCAATTGCTGCAAACCATTTTCTGCAAGTAATTGGAGATTTCATGTGTCAGTGAACAGTTTGAGTATGCCATGGAATAGCTAAAATGTGAGAATTGGTGCTAGTAGTGAGAGTTTATGTTTTTATAAATAAGAGAAGGAGTGGATCTTGTATCTGTTATTGAATAGAATAAAAAGTGATACAAGATTTGAGGGTGTTAAAATAGGCACGATTCATTAAATTCATCCATTATTGTATTTATGCCCATGGAACAGTGTCCATTGTGTAACTTTTTTCACTTGGAACAGAAACATTCTCTGGGGGGGGTTTCTGCAACTTAAAAGGAATATTATCCCACATATGCTGCCGTGGCCAAGGTCATTACCAGTACAAGCTCCCCTTTATGGATACCTTGGAGTTATTTTTCAGCTTACCTTTGCCTGTTATCCAAGACTAAAGCACATTTTGTATTTAATACTGTAGATGCTGGCAGCTTTTAGCTGCCATCAGATAAGCTCTATTTCCCATCCCTTAAACATTTGCAGTCAATGTCAAGTTGGTTGCATGCTGATACATGATAGTGAGTACACAGCACAAACTTCACATGATTCTTCAATGAATCAATAAACTTCTGTTATGATGTTTAAGACATCCAGTCCAAAATCGTACTTTTAATATAAATGGATTTTAAAAAATATAAAATTATTGCTTCTGGACCAAAGTAGGCCACTCAGTCCGTTGAGTCCTTGTTGGTTCTTTGCACAGCAATGCAGTCAAAGCCATTCCATTACTATTTCACAGCATGGGCCATGGTTTGCCTATGAACACCCCACTTATATTTACCCCAAACTAATGAACAGGCACCCCTAAATATCATTACATTCATATGAGAACCAGTCTTTACCTGTATTTTATCTGAATCAATCAAACACCATTTTCACTTAAGAACACATGCTGCCAGTTTCACTGTGGGAGACTGAATTGCTTCTATTGATACTTGTGCAACTATACTCCATTAAACAATGCACTTCAGCCTAAAGAAGCCAGCCATTGAGCTTGGGACATGCTGATTCTGCAGCACTAACTAGGCAGGTGAAGACAATAAATAATATGCATGCTAATTGGCCCTCCTCAACATCATCCATTACAATACCATTCCAGGCAGCATTTCTGGAGAGAAGGAATGGGTGACGTCTCGGGTCTCGACCCAAAACGTCACCCATTCCTTCTCTCCAGATATGCTCCCTGTCCCGCTGAGCTACTCCAGCATTGTGTGTCTATCCTCGATTGAAACCCGCATCTGCAGTCCCTTCCTACACAATACCATACCAAGTGAGTTTGCGTATTTTCTAACATGGACAACATAGACTTACAGACATCTAACAATGGAGCCCTTTTGTAAACAGGGAAGCCTATAAATTATTTTCATTCGAGTGCTTTTAGTAATTCCTTATTCTATCACTGTATGTTCAAGATCTTAGCAGTTCTCTGCATAAAAAAAGTTCTTAATGCACAGCCCATCTCACAAAAATCACAATGTAGGAACCAACCCTCAACAGTATTTTAATTAATGGCAACAAAAGCATATAAGACTAATATAAAGAACAATTATTAAACATTGAGGGATTGAGTAAACTAGTTCTCCCATTTGTAGGAACAAACATATGTATGCATGTTGGACTTTTGAATTTAATAATATTATGACAGCTTTCTGGAGTTGTCCATAAAATTGAGAGTTTATAACCTGGGGTTGGCGTGTATCTTTGCTAATCACTTTAAATCTGTGTTCCAGGATACTTGAGTCATCTGTTAATGGAAATAGTTTTTCTCTATTTGTCTTATCCAAATCTCTCTTGCTTACCTTTGCCATAAGTACTATTTGCCGCAAAAATAACAACTGTGAGTTTGGTAAACACAAGGAACTGCAGGGGCAGGTTTAAAAAAAATAGATACAAAGTGCTGGAGAAACTCAGTGGATCAGGTAGCATTTCTGGAGAATATGGATAGGTGATGTTTCTTGTTGGGACCCTTCTTCAGACTGAGAAATGGGTGCAAATCCTGATGGGGCACAGTGAAGATGGGAGGGGTAAAAAAGGGGATAGTTTGCGGGATAGTTACCTAAAATTGGAGAGTTCAATGTTCATATGGTTAGATTGTCAGCTACCCAAATGGAACATGAGGTACTGCTCCTGTGTGGCCTCATTCTAGCAATGGAGGGGGCCAAGCATTGAAATGTCAGTATGGGTATGGGAAGGTGAGTTAACATGGTTAGCAATGGGGAGATCGGTTGCACGCCTTGGCAGACTCAGCACAAGTGTTTGGCGAAATGGTCGACGACTCCATGCTTGGTCTTGCCCATTGAAAACCCTGGGCTTTCCATTGTAACCTTGTGGCAAAAGTCCCCCAGCTGCTCTTGTGCATCCTCAGTAGAACTTCTCATGCTCTGGTTGCAAGTTAACAATGTTTTATTACAGTTGATCATAATCAGCATTATTTTTGTTTCTCTATTCACGAGGGGCTGGCGGAATCAAGGGATATGGGGAGAAGGCAGGCACGGGTTATTGATTGGGGACGATCAGCCATGATCACAATGAATGCCGGTGCTGGCTCGAAGGGCCGAATGGCCTCCTCCTGCACCTATTTTCTACGTTTCTATGTAAACCCCAAATCCCATTTACCCTATAACAACACTTTCAATATGCCTTGCCATTTAAAAAAAAAAACATGCACATGTACACCTAGTTCCTTAAGACTTGCACGGCCTTTAAAATTCTTCCACTTTATTGTGTCAAAAATGTACCGCTTCACATTTCTCAATATTAAATCTCATCTTTCACTTGTCCACACAATCTGCCAGCCCATTCCTGAACTCTTGCACTCTGTTATTATCTTTACCATTTACAAATTTTAAATGATATTCCATGCATTTTAAGCACTGTATGATACGATCACTAACCTTTGGGGAACATTACCATTTCCTTCAGGCTGAAAACTCATGTCAAGTAAAATTCAAAATAAAGTCTTAATTCTGTGGTGCTTTCTTTAGACCCACTTGAGTCCTGCATTCAGAGCCTTGTGATGGCTCTATTCATTTTGGGGATGTTCCAGCACAAATTCCCCAGAATGACACCAGGATTAAAATAGTTAAGGTACACAAAAAAGCTGGAGAAACTCAGCGGTTGCAGCAGCATCTATGGAGCGAAGGAAATAGGCAACGTTTCGTCTGAAGAAGGGTTTCGGCCTGAAACGTTGCCTATTTCCTTCGCTCCATAGATGCTGCTGCACCCGCTGAGTTTCTCCAGCTTTTTTGTGTACCTTCGATTTTCCAGCATCTGCAGTTCCTTCTTAAACACTTGAAATAATTAAGATTTGATTTACATGGATATAAGCTGATATTTCTTTCAGTAGAGGTTAGAAGGTAAGCCAGTTGCAATGTTTAAAATGCTTAAATAGTGACTTTTTGTCCTGAAATATACTTGATTTAAAATGATGAAATTAATTAATTGGGTAAATAAAAAGGAACTGTTTGCATCAATGGAGAGTCATGTAAACTACAGTATTTAGGAGTATGTATTAGGAAGTACATAAATAAGATTTTGTTCCATATTACTCATGCAAAGTGGTGTTTTACTGTGCTAAGTGTATAAATGCAAATTGTTAATGTTGTTCTAATGAAGAATTACTTTGGCTTCCTTTATGATTGCATGGTTTATAACTGTGGTTGCCATGTTTTCTGTTTAAGTTAATGTGATTGGCCTCTAGACAGTAAGTCAAAAAATTCTGCTAAAGTTTTCTGAGTCTGCAGATAAAGATCAAATGTAGCATTTGCAGAATCTGAAAATGTAGTAATATTTTGACATTAGTTGCCTTTTCATCAGAGCATAATTTTATTTGACATTCATGTTATTACAGAGTACATACTGTGCCTGTTTAATAGACAAAGGAATGAGTGCTAATTTGCACTTCAATGTGTCCCTTCCCAGCCCTAAGCGAGGAGACCTTTTATTGACCATGACAAAATGTAAATCAATAAAACAAAGGTTTGTACCCAGAGAGGCAATTTATTATCTGTTTTGTAATGTTCTATGGACACGGCCAACCTTAGGGAAGTATAAACATTAAGAACATTATAAACACGAAAGGCAACATCTGTGGAAAGAGAAACTGTTAATGTTTCGGGTCAAATACTCTTCACCAGAACTGGGAGAGGAACGAAAATAGTTATGTTTAAGTTCAGTTGCCACAGAGTTGGACCTATTGTAAATGCACACCTCTTAGATAACTCTGACTTTAGGGCCAGATTGATCTTAACCTGGCCATTCATCTAGACGTTTTCATGATGCAGACGGCCAGACAGGATAACCATGACCATTCTGTCCCAAGTCTGTCCCCCACCAGCATCTGATTAACACGACAGGCAGAACCAGCTCCAGATGCCAAGTTGCCTCTGTTGACACAAGGGATTGCAGCTGGGAAGTGCATGCCGCAAACTTGAGCAGAACGCAAAGTACTGGAGGACCTTAGCAGATCAGGCAACATCTGTGGAGGGTTGGCTAGGTGATGATTCACTGGAATTTAGAAGGATGAGAGGGGATCTTATAGAAACATATAAAATTATTAAGGGATTGGACACGCTAGATGCAGGAAATATGTTCCCGATGTTGGGGGAGTCCAGAACCAGGGGCCACAGTTTAAAAATAAGGGGTAGGCCATTTAGAACTGAATTGAGGAAAACCTTTTCACACAGAGAGTTGTGAATTTGTGGAATTTGCTGCCTCAGAAGGCAGTGGAGGCCGATTCACTGGATGCATTAAAAATAAAGTTAGATAGAGCTCTTAGGGTTAGTGGTATCAAGGGATATGGGGAGAAGGCAGGAATAGGGTACTGATTGTGGATGATCAGCCATGATCACATTGAATGGCAGTGCTGGCTCAAAGGGCTAAATGGCCTACTCCTGCACCTATTGTCTCTGTATCTATGATTGGGGTTGTGATGCTTCTTCAGACATTGAAGTGGGAGGGAGAAAGCTGGAAAAGAGGTGGATGTTGAACAAATCTTCGCAGTCATAGGTAGATACAGGTGAGGGGAGTTTCATTGGCAGATGAATAGCCAAAAGCTAGAGCTACAACAATCAGTCTGAAGAATTGTCATGACACAAAACAACACATATCTATTCCTTCCACAGATGCTGCCTATCCCTCTGAGTTCCTCCAGTACATTGTGTTTGGTGATTATTGCAACTTAGAATTAACTTTTAATCTCCTAGTTCTGATGAAAGGACTTTAACCTGAAATATTAACCCTGTTTCATCGAAGTGAGTTTATTGTCATAGTGATACCGAGGCACAACGGTAGAGCTGCTGCCTTACAGCGCCAGGGACCCACCCGGGTTCGATCCTGGTCTTGGTGGCTGTCTGTGTGGAGTTTGTATGTTCTTTTGATCACGTGAGATTTCTACAGGTGCTCCAGTTACCTCCCACATTCCAAAGACGTGCAGGTTTGTAGTTTAATTGGCTGCTGTAAATTGTCCCTAGTGTGCAGGATACGAAAGACACGAAACTGTACCTGTAAACTCAACTAAACTAAATACGCACAAGTGCAGTAAGGTACAGGTACAACAAAAAATTTTGTGTGCAGCAGCATCACTTGCACATAAACTCAGACAAACAAATAAAAACAATCTACACATAAATTACACATAAATCACACATTAAAATATTTTTACCAAAATCAGTATCAGTATCAGTATATCTTTATTGTTATTTCCTGAGTACTCACATACCCAGAGGAAACAAAAAAACGTTGCTCAACCAGTGTCCATTCAGTGTGCAGTACAAATAACAACAAGTAAATAGAAATAAAAATACATATATCATGAACAAATTAAATTAAACACTCTACTCTCTACTAAACATCAACAGGCGTTCCGATCGACAGCTGCTGCAGTGTGCCCAGGTAGACTGCAAAAAAAAAGCAAAGCTAAATTGGAGGAAAAATATCAAGTCCATGCTAGTGCAAGATGTGATCCATAGAGTTGCAATGTCGGGGTAGGGTAATGCCCCCGTACCGCTTAGGCGACTGCAGGCGACTAGACTTGTTGCCGCATGGTCGTCAGGGTGTCGCTGTATGGTCTCCTCAGTCGCCCAAAGAGTCGTACCTTTTTTCTGGTCGCCGCTGGATTTTGAAATGTTCAAAACTTTTCGGCGACAGTCGTAGCCTGTGGGCTTGACGCCAACTATGGTAGACTGATGTAGGTGCTATCACCAGGATGATGTAGGTTGTCGACAGGATGACGAAGGTTGTCACCGGTGCGGGCCGGTGAATTCCATTGGCGACTACCTACGTCAACCGGCGACAGGTACCGACGACTGAATTGCCTTGCCTTGTCGTAGCTTGTCGTGGGTGGGACGTAGGTTGTTGTAGGTGAACGTCCTATGGGTCGCCGGTTGTCGGTAGCTTGTCGTAGCTTGACATCGACTAGGAGGTAGATTGTCGTAGACATTGTCATAGACATTGTCGTAGGGGGGGGTCCAATCGCCAGTTTTTCAGCTATCTGTTACGACTATGACAGTCGCCAAAAAAATCGCCTCAGTACGACAGGCCCATTAGGGTTCTGCTATTTGTTTCAGAAACATGATGGTTGTAGGAAAGTAGTTATCCCTGAACCTGCTGGTGTGGGACTTCAGGCTTCTGAACTTCTTGCCCAAATATATCCGTGAGAAGAGGGCGCTGCCTGCAAGGTAAGGGGGAGCTGTACCTGTGATGGACTGGGCTGAGTTCACCATACGTTGCAGCCACTTGCTTCTCTTTCATAGATCTGAGAGTTTCCAGCATCTCTCTTTGCTTTAGCTCCAACATCTTCCGATTTACAAATATTGACAGACTGTGTAAGCACACTACAATTTCAGCAGCTCGAGTTTTGAACAATTTTCTGCAGCTTAATGATATAATAGAGATCTAAATAATCATCTATAAATCTGACTCCATTCTAATCATAATGCAAATAATGATGTTCAATGCATGAAGCACCTGGTTAATGTATAACCTAGCAGGGTATATGCACTGTGTACACCACACCTAAGAACTATTGCAAACTCCCTGAATAAATGTTTCCTTTTCAGTTGACTTTTAAGTTTTTAAAAATAATTCTTACCATAGTGAACGCTAAATTAATTCAGAAAATGATATTGATATATTGTTTTGAGAGCAATTAGCAGGGATTATCAAAATGTAATAAAAGTATAGATTTGTCATCATCAGAGAAACAGATTGGTCAGATGAGCAGAAATAGACAAATGAAAGTCCGGGCATGGTGAGAGTGAATGTGGGGATTGAATGTGAAGAATTATAATTACCTCCAATTATGATCATATTTTATAATTAAATGATCAAGAAACCAAAACATTTTTTTTAAATAAAAAATAAATCACTTTGCATTTATGAAAATGAAATTCAACTTTTTTTTGAATTTTAATGACAAGTAGTGCTAATGTCTTTTTTTTTTTTGCCACTGTTAGACTTTCTTCAATACTCTGGCCAGTCAGAACTCTCCAATAATAAATGTTATTTTGTGCTTCCATCATCATTTAATTCTTCAGGGAAATTTGGTAACTTGCGGAGAATGGCAAATAGTAGGAGATTAAGCAGAGCTGCATAATTTTAATAATGTCATAGACATACAAATGCATCCGTCCAGCAGCAAAAGAATGACCGATTTGGAGCCATATAATAAATCATCTTGGCTTATCTGTGAATAAAGCAGCATTATAATTTGCTGTAGACAAAAATACTGGATAAACTCAGCTGGTGGCAGCAACATCTATGGAGCGAAGGAAATAGGCAACGTTTCGGGCTGAAACCCTTGCTGTAATGGGGCAACCAAAACTGTACACAATTCTGCACAAGTTTTCCAAAACTACAACGTGACTTCCTGACTCTTATACTCAATGCTTCAACTAATGAGGGAGGTTCTCATTACACCTTCTTTATCTACTTTATGCCACTGTTAGTGAATTATAGCCGTGGACCCCAAGTTCCCTCTGTATGTCTTTGTTTTTAAGCTTATTATATTAACTGTATAGTTTCCCCTTACATTTGAACTCCCAAAGTAATATAAAAATTAAATACCTCTAGGAATGGGGTGTGAAAGATGCGATTGGTTCAGGAGGTGGATAACAATAGGGAACAAAATGTTCTTATTTCTGGACATCCCAGATTTCAAGCCCCTACGTCTTCTCCCTGAAGGTGGAAGAGAGAAAGGAAAAGGCCAGGGTGACAGGCATCCCCTTGGCGATACTTAATGCAACACACCATGAAGATTGACTAGTTGGTTGGAAGCTGCAAGCCTGAGCTGCTGTTTAACACTGAAGGTTCAGGCAGTCAAGATCAGAGTCAAGGTATTGTCGGATGTCCTGAAACGGAACAATGAAATTGTTTGTGTTCATTTGTGGTGTGTAATATTACTTGTTACTTAACAGCCTCCATCTGAATGTTCCAAATGTAGTAGTCATGAGATGCTTTATTTGCTCAGGAATTGCAAACTGAATTAATCATTGTGCAATCGGCAGCAAACATCCCTACGTCTGCTGTTATGATGGGAGAAGTTTATTAATGAACCAGCTATAGATGGGGAGGCAGACAAATTTCTGCAGTGACTGCTTGAGATTTGGATGATAGATCATGACAAGAGGCCAAGATTCAGGATTCAAGATTCAAGAGAGTTTATTGTCATGTGTCCCTGATAGGACAATTAAATTCTTGCTCTGGACAGAGTGGACATTTGGGTGGTTGTTCCTTTTGGTCAGAGCTGCAGGTCATTGACATAACTAAAGCGGAAAGAATTAATGGTGAAATTAGCAAAATCTCTGTTGCCCAAAATATGGTTGCAAATATGTGATGCACTGCTTGAAAATGTGGTGGAGGCAGGTTCCTTTTTGTCCCTTGAAGAGGAAATTGGAAACAAATATAGTGAAAAAAATTAAGCAAGACCACAGCGGAAGGTCCAGGATGTGAAGTATTTGCAGATTATATATTTCTAGATTCAGATAACCAATTCCCAGGTTTGTGCCCCACCATATGATCTTGAAAATTATCTTAAATACTCTCATGAATGTGTCCTCCATGTTAATATTATGCTAATTGACACGTGGCACAACCCTGTGGTCAGGTCCCAGGGCAAAAATATTTTTACTAAAATAAACCAGGCCGATAAAGGTGTGTTATGGCATTTGCTCTCAGCCAAAGAGAGTAAGTACACTTCATAATATGTTGATCAGCCGTTGAAAATGTAGTACTGTAAATGATTGGTGTTTGGCCATTGAGAAATCAATAACATATTTTGTCGTGCTTATGAGTAGTTTGCATGCCGCAGTACGTGGAAAATTGTGAAGGGATTCTTGATATAGTCTGTGACCCATAATTTCTGGACAAATGTCTGGAAGTGATAGTATGAGTAATTGGGTCAAAAAAGTATCATGAAAGATAATCACTATGGATGTGAAACTTAAAAAAAAAAGGATCAATAGTATATTTGGTTAACAACTATTAAGCCTCCTGTTGAAATATCCCTGAGCAGAGCAATTTTAAAGGCATGAAGATTGAGGAGGTAGGGCGCTACTGGATTTTCTGAGAATGACCTAGTTTGGAAGCACAGCACTCTCAGTGAAGAGAATTGTGATTGTTGGCTGTTCTGTTATGTTTGTGAGTTATATCTTTTGAATTCATGTAATTGTATGTTTGCTGTTTGATAAATAATACTGATAAGCTTTACATTATCCTCAATTACCACACCTAGGTCGAAAATAATGTTATGACTAGTGCACCTCCAGCAATATCATAGTATAAATATCCTTTTAAAAGTTTTTTTCCATTACCACTCATGTTTCTGCTTACGCATCTTGAATGACAAGTGAGATCAAATTTCATTTCTTCATCTAATGGTTAATTTAAAATGACGCATGATTGAAAACTTTTCAAAACTGTTCTTTCACTACTGTGAAGGACATGAGGTTTTTTTTCATGGTATTGTGATGAATGTCCTATGTGGAAACCAAATGTAGATTGTTTTTCTCTGTACCCAACAAATGAATGATAGTCTATTTATAACAGCTAAGATGAAAAAAATGAAATCACACCAGAGATGTGAAATGAAAGTTCTATCAATATTCATTTTAATATATTAAAGATTTATGCTTATGTGTTTCTATTCTTTATGAAGCCAACAATTACTGGCCATCTCTAATTGCTCCTGAGAAGAGTGGTAAAGAAGGCATATTAGAGAGGTAAGAAAGGTGGATGAGTGTGGTAAAGTCAGCATATGTTATGCTCGCCTTCATCTATTGAACTGTTGTGTATAAGAGTTTAAGAATATGTGTGAGGCTAGTTTGTTTACACAAATTGTAGTGAGTGCCAGAAAAAGGCTGGCAGTTTAGTTGAGAGACATAGCACTGAAACGGGCCCTTCAGCCCATCAAGTCCGCACCGACCAGCGATCCCCGCACATTAACACTACCCTACACACACGAGGGATCATTTTACACTTATACCAAGCCAATTAACTTACAAACTATATGTCATTGGAGTGTGGGAGGAAACCGAAGATCTCGGAGAAAACCCACGCAGTCGCGGGGAGAACGTACAAACTCCGTACTGACAAACTACCGTAGCCAGGATTAAACCCGGGTCTCTGGCGCTGTAAGCGCTATAAGGCAGCAACTCTTGCCCACCGTGTCGCCCTATTGCTCCACTGCCAGTTGTGACGGGAGTGGAAGAAAATAGGTCAGGTGCAGGCAGAGAAGATTAATTTAACCTGGCATCATGTTGGCATAGACAATGCCTGTTCTCTGCTATACAGCTTTATGTCTATGTAATGTAAAAGTGTCACGTTGAATTGTCGTAGTTCTGATTGGTATTCAATTCAATTCAATGAACTTCATTTATCCGTCAGGAACTTCATTTGTGTAGAGAGTTCCAGGATATTGATATGGCTATGATATTCAGTGACATTTCCAAGTCAGCGAGGAATATGACCTGTTGGTAGGTGTGAACTAAGCAGAATGCTGTCCTAAAAAGTTCAAAGCTTCCTGACTATTGTAGCTGCACTTAATTAGGCAAATTGAAGGTATTAAATAATAATAAACTAAGTGGGACCCGTTGGGTCCCTGTCACACAGGAGGCTTGGTCCACCAACGCAATATTCCACCACTCACCCATAGCCCTCAACTGCAGAGGCACAACTAATTTCCCCTCATTCCTAGCACTCTGTCCCCGTCCTCTTCACCCTCACTCTTCTTTCCCCTCTCTTCCTCCCCTCCCCAAATCCCTCCCTCACCTCTCTCCCTCTCCTTTCCCCTATCTTCAGTCACTCCCTCCATCCATAACTCCTCTCCTCTCCCTACCTCCCTCCTATCTCTCTCTATCCCCACCTCCCCCACTCCTAACCTCCCCCTATCCCTCCTCACCTCCCCCACTGCCCTCCTCTCTATTCCCCACTCCCTACCTCCCCACCTCTACTTCCCCCTCTTCTCTTCCTCTATTCCCCCCTCCCCACCGCTCCCCCTTCTCTCACCTCCTCCCTTTTCTTTTCCTCTCTCATCCCTCCCTTGCCTCTCCTTTCCCCTTCCCTCAGTCACTCCTTCCCTCCCTCCATGGATCCGCTCCCTCTATCCCCTCTCTTCCCCCACTCTCCCTCCCCAGGATCTCGAGGTTGCTGCGCCTCTCCCTTCTTGCGTGCCCTGGAGGTACACCAGCCGTCGGCGCACTCAGAGCCAGGGCTCGGCTCAGCCCGGAAGCACCAGCAGCTACGGCAGCGCCAGCGTGTGGGGCGGCAAGGGGGGGGGGGGGGGGGGGGGGGGGGGGCATTACGCAGGAAAGAGCCATGGGGGAGGGGGGCAGGGGGGGCAAAAGATGCAGGAAGAGCCATGGGGGAGGGGGGCAGGACCCAGCGAGGGGGACCAGAAGGGAAGGGGCTGGAGCTGCGGGGCATTACGCGGTGCTGCGTTTGGGACTCACAGCGGGTGCTGGATGGACGCTCTCCTCCGCCGGGATCAGACTCTCTGCTTTCCTTTTGGCGACATCGGCGACTTCAGGCTGCTTCCGGTCCCTCCGAAAATTGTTTCCGGTTGAGGAAACACCGCCGGCATTCCTCAGCTCCAGTAAAGACGCGATGGCGCAGGAAGGGGCAGACCGTCCAAGGGAGTAACAGAAGAAGCGACCAATCTGCGCGGCGCTGACTGGCAGGAGAGAAGAACGATCTGCGCACAAGCATTTTTTATGATTTTTAAACAGTGCTAACTTTTACAACACACTACTGATCTGAACTAAACTTGGTGCGCGCGCAGCACAGGAGAACGGTGAGTGAGCTGGCAAAAAATCGTAGCACTATCGCGTACCGTTTTCACGCAAATAGAAAAATCGCGCAAACTGGAAGAGCACAAGATGAGTGAGATAGATAGATAGATAGAGAGATAGATAGATAGATAGATAGATAGATAGAAGAAGGCTTTGGAAATTAGAAGGTGAATCATTTGCTGTAAGAAATCCAATCAATGACTCCTGCTTTCGTAGGCTAAGGATTTATCGAGCGTAGTTGCGTTCTTGGATAGTGGTGATTGCTGGATATTGCTGATGTGAGATTCAACAGTGATTATGCTGTTGGATGTCAATGAATTTCTTGTTGAATGTGGTCATTACCTTGTGCTTATGTGGTGCAAATGTTATTCTTCCAATAACTAAATATTGTGTAGCCATTGTGAATATTTTGTTATGTGAAGAGATATGAAGGGAATCTTCAGCAAACATCCCCACTTTTGAAATAATGCTGGAGGAATTGTCCTTGATGAAATAGTTAATCATGTTTGTACCTAGGGTAAATTCCTGAGGAACACTTACCACAATTCTAAACAATACTGACCACAATTTTTTTTTTTCACTTACTGGGATGATTGGCATCTAAAGATCACATCCCTCCTTTTCACTTCAGCTGATGGAGGTTTTTTTCTTGAATATCTTTGACTTTCCTGTAATTGGAACTTTGGAAAGCAAGCACAGTCAGTACAACCTTAAAGAGAGTGCATTTGTTCTCACTTGCCTCTCGAACTTAGCTCCTTTATCCACGTGAAGACCAAGACTGTAATGAGATTTGGGCCCAAGTGGTCCTTTTGAAAACTAAACTGAGCATCTGTTGCATAGATCGAAAAGCAAAAAAAAAACAGTGGCTGCTGGAGCATGAACGGAAGCAGAACTTGTTGAAAATGTTTGGGAGATCGAATGGAGTCTGTGGAGAGAAACAAAGTTAACTCCGGACTTGTGAATAATCATTAACCTGAGATGTTAACTCTATTTCCTTCACCAAAGTTATCTGAGCTGCGGATTGATTCCAGATTATTGGATCCAAGGTGCTAAGTGGCATTTGATAACACCAGCAACAACATAATTTATAACTTTACTAATGAGTAACTACTAGAGGGTAGATTTTGATTGGATGTGCCTTGACATTGGTGAATGGGACATATCTGGGCTTTTTTTTTCCTCATTGTCAACGTTGTAGCCGCAATCTAGTTAAACCCATGGCAGATCCTGGAGTAGATGTCCTCTGGGATGCCGCTGATGTCCATTGCATTTCCACCTTCACTGCTTCTTGATTTTGCATGGAGTGAATTGATTTGGATGAAAATTGGCTTTTGCCATGGTGTGTCTTCAGGAGGAGGCTGATGGGTTATCTGCTGAGCATGCCAAACTGAAGGCGAATGTAAGTATTACAAGTCTGCCATTGCACTCATCTCTGGGTGTTATACGAGAATTTTGCCCGAACAGTCTGCGACCCAGAGCGCTATGTTTAAAGCCCATAGTGCTGTGGCCGGTAGCGCTATGTTTAGAATAATAGCACTGTGTGTATTACCTTGCACGCCAGGTCAGCACGCCAGGTCAGGGCTGATAGTGCTTTGTTTCCAAAGGGGGGGGAGGGGGTTGCTCAGATGCAGTCCCCTCTCATTGGTTGGGGTTTGAATTTGGAAGCAGCGCTATTGGCCTGGACTTACCGGCGGTCATTTCAATAACTGATTTGTGCCTGTATAAAGGTAGTCCATAAGGGTAAGCTATAAGGTAGTCCATAAGGGTAAGGTAGTCCATAAGGGTAAGCTATAAGGTAATTCTTGACAAGAGGGGTTCACTGACGGGCTGGATTGCGATCAGCGCTGCGGACAGAGGCCGAGAGAGAGCTGGACATGCTGCTGTAAAACGGGCCCCCGTGCATACCGAGATAAGTATTGTTTTTGTTCTTTCTCATGCCAATAAAACTGATTTGTAACTTAAAGGACAAGTGTGCCTTTTTTCTGTTCTACCAGTCAGATCCTTGAACCTGTTCCTTGTAACAGTGGGGAGTTCCACTACTGTTGAAGAATTGGATATTCATGGACACCCTCTTTCATTGGGGCACAAGTACTTGATCTAATTACTACTATTCCAATATTTGTAGGAAAGGGCAGCAATAGGTGTCAGACATGTTTGCCCACTGACTCCTATGCAAATAACTAACGATCAGGCTGCCATGCCACTTAGTTCTCATTCCTGGGAGTGTTTCATAACAATATTTTAATGAAGGGAACACTCAAGCTATTTTCCATTATGGTTTTCATTCTGTTCAAAATGTACTTGTTTCCCTATCACCTATCATTCCTGACTTTTTTTTCGAACTATGTTTTGATCTGTCAGCTGTTTTTGCATATTTGTATTTCAATTAATTCACAATTTGCCATTTGTATCATAAATGTTGTCACATCTATGGCTTTTTACTTTTTTTTTTAAAATTCAATTTTTCGACATACTCCATCTGGCCAAAAAATCATATCTGGGTCTCTCTTTCCTTGCAAGGAAATAAAAACATCAATTGTCATGTAGTCATTCATTCCATTCACTAAAAGGCAATTTCAGACTTACATGCACGGCCACATTAAGATGTATTTCTACTGACATATTGTAAGTTAAGTTTCTTCTACTGTTTTTTTGGAGTAGTTGGAACTATTGGTATCAGCATTTCCCTTTGTGTGTTGCAATCAAAACATCTTGACTTGTAAGGATTGTCAAATTGTAAAGTTTATTCTGTCATCTCATCGTACCATATTTGCACATTAATAACAACTGATGCTTCTCACAATGGCCAATACCTAAAATGCCTATAGATGCTCAAACTTTGAGATATGCTTCTCTTCAGTTAATGATGGATATTTAGAAATAAAATAACTGAGTGTTTAAAGAACAGTGTGAAAATATAATAATTAATATCATAAGTAATATTCAAAACATTTACATTCCTCGCATAGTTCCATTGTCAAAAGCACAGCCACTCGTGAAATGGGCAATTAATTACTCTAGACAAAGGAGAAACAGACCACCAGAGATGTGACAATTGATGTAGCTGCCTCCAGGGTAAAGAAAAGTTCATATACTAGACAATCTATTTAATTGTTTTTGGAGTGTGGTGCCAAGGCAAGGAGTTCACAGCTCACCCTGTGGTATTAGACGCTTTAAGAATATCAACAGCAAGAAAAAATGCTGCTAGTGTTGGACTCATTTGTCTTCCTTAGAGTATAAGCAAGTTAATAGCTAAACAAAGAATTCTTCGTAGCATTTAGAATTGCTTCATGGAGATCTAGAGATTACACACACAAATCACTTCATAATGGTGCTGTAAGATGTTTTTATGCGCAATGTGTTTTGAAGTCAATTGTGACAAATGTCTGGTTCTAACTCGGAGAGTTATTTAAAGTGAAATATTTTATGGTCTCTTTGTCTGTTGTTCAGTGATTTAAAGAAAAGAATTTATAAGGAAATTTTCCACATCAGCAAAAGATTCTCTCCACTGGGTTCCAGATGACACAAAATGGAGAATATATTTAACATTACAATGCTTTCTTTTTTTTATTATTTATCCACAGGGTGGAGATGAAAGAGGACTGTTAAGCCTTGCATTCCATCCTAAATACAAGAAAAATGGAAAGCTCTATGTGTCCTATACCACCAACCAAGAGAGATGGGCAATTGGACCACATGACCACATTCTTAGAGTAGTCGAATACACTGTATCCAGGTAGCACATTTACTTTGCTCCAAGCTATAATTCGTATTAAGTATTGAATAACTTCAAACAAAACTTAGGCTTTATAACGTCATAAACATCACATTGTTCAAAGAATTATCAATGATTTATTTCGATTGTTTTCTGTTGATTTTATGAATAGTTTCAGAGCCTGTCCCTGTGAAACTGGATCGGACAATCAGTAAACCGTTTGATTAACATTAGCTGCTAAGCGGCCGAGGGTAACTTGCCATTGCAGCTCAGTAAATCTTCAGATTAATTTTCCCTGATATATCACCAGTTCTCTAAATAAATAAAAAAGTTTTTGTTTTCAGAATGGTTTGGAGGAGGAGAATAGGGCAAAGTCACGGTAAACATTTAAAATGTTTAATTTGCAGGAAGGAAATTTTTAGCACTTTGTAATTAACAGACTAGAATATTTTTTCCACTATTTATAGTACGAGGCATCCTTTAACAGGGCTGGATAGCTGTTTTAGAATTCATATTAATGACCCAGGAATTTCAATTGGCTAACTATTTTAGTTATTCAGTTGAAAATTGATTATTTTTTATAATGATATAATGACCATGTCTGAGTTGCTTTGCATTAGTTCAGATATTTTAAGCAAGTCCACAGCGTAGGTGCAGAGGGTGCCGTAATTCCTCTACAGTGTGCAAGGCCAGTCTGAGTAGTTGCAGGTGTATATGTAATTGGGCAAAGCTGGGACAAACTGGTCGTTGATTTGTGGTGCTGTATGGGGCACTTGCTAAGGTCCACTGTCCCATCACGATGCCTCAACTGCTACAATTCCCCCTCGCCTCATTCAATGTTCCTCCCCACACCGATTTTGATCTCAAGGTTTTAATGTCCCTATCAACTGATTTATAATCTAGAATCGCAACAAGTTATGACATCTTCCTCTCACTCGATCCATATTTTTCCCTCCTTCCTCCTCCCCTCCCTGTCATTTACCTCATTTTCGGATCTCGGTGCAATAAATCTCGCCCCTCCTGTTGATTTAAGGAACATCACACAATTTCGATTTTTATCACTCCCTTTCCCCTCTCCAGTTAAAGGAACAGGGCCTCGAATCCTGATGGTTCTCCCCCATCACTATCACAGAACAGGGCCATAATGCCTCTGCCATCCCCACTCTCCCCGCCATAGGGCTTTAATGACAGACTATCAGGCAGCATATTTTAAATTAAGGAAATGAGCATCGTATGTTCAGTTGTACCCAAGCCCTGCAGCAGGAAGTTAGTGATCTAAATGTGCATCATTTGACAGCTCTGAAATTTTGAGGCCATGGTAGCCAAGTTTTGTACCCGGGGTAAGTAACAAATTGAACTGTGAGGAGGATGAGTTTACATAGAGTTTTAGAAATCTTTGATGAGTGAGAAGAAGGAATAGAGTACTGTTATGGTGAATTTTAGGGCTAACTACAGTGCCACTGTGCTACCCTCTATGCCGAAAAGTTATGGATGTTCAGTCATAGAATCATATAGCATGGAAACACTCCCTTTGGCCCAACTTGCCCATGCTGACCAACATACCCCATCCACACTAGCCCCACCTCTCTTTGTTTGGTCCATACCCTTCTAAACCTATCCTATCCACGTACTTGTCCAAATATTTTTTCAATGTTGTGGCCTGCCTCAACTGCCTCCTCTGCAACTCGGTCCATATACCTACCACCCTTTGTGTAAAAAAAGGTTGACCCTCAGGTTCCTATTAAATCTTTCCTCCCTCACCTTAAAGCCTTAATTTCTTGACTGATAATATTGGACACCAAGGCAATTAACATTTATGGGCATCAAGCAGGAATGTGAATGTCAAGTACAAGATCAACTACAATATCAAATAGTGTAGCATTGTTATTGCTTATCTTTCTCTATCTTGATGGACTAGCTTCAAACAAATAGTAATTTCTTTGTGGAGCTCTTTGGGGCATAAAAAGTAATGAAAGTCACTTTACAATTGAAACTTCTTTGTATTGCATTTTCCAAAGGAACGACATAATTATCACTTATTTACACAGAAAAAACGCAAATCAAGTGGATACAAGAACAGCAAAGGTATTGATTGAAGTTGCAGAATTACACAGGAAACATTTGGGTGGACAGCTGATGTTTGGGCCAGATGGCTTCCTGTTCATCTTCCTAGGAGATGGAATGATTACTCTTGATGATATGGAAGAAATGGATGGGTTAAGGTAAGCAGAAAATATAATCATAAACTAAAATGTATTTCATAATTCTAAAAGTGCAAATATTCCTTGATTTATGAACATTCAATTTACAAATTTTCGTACTAATTTGATTACTTTGATACGTATTTTTTTAATGTAAACCAATTTTTCACTATTATAAATAGGATGCCACCATCCACCAGTAGAAATATTGTACCTAAATACCCCATTTCATTTCATCTGATATTTTTGACTAGCAAGAGCTTGCTTAACAAAACATACATTTTCATAGATTAAGGAATTGTTATATTGTGTAAACACATTGATGATGGATGTAAGGTACACAAAAAAGAAACTCAGCGGGTGCAGCAGCATCTATAGAGCAAAGGAAATAGGCAACGTTTCAGGCCAAAACCCTTCTTCAGATGATGGATGTAATGTTTATTGTCCAGGACAATGCATGTGCAGTGGCATTTAGTAATGTCAAAAGTACAATAAAGTTTCCAAAAGTGCTTATTTTTGTGCTCTTTTATTTTTTTTATTAAATTTTTTGTTAGTTAATTTGCTGAAAATAAGAAATGTTCAGTAATGGGCAATAAAGGAAATATTACAAAAAATATTATGCACTAAGTTTTTTATGAAGTACATTGAAACAGTATTGGAAGTAAATGAGTGATGGGGAAAGAGGAGAGTAAGATTAATTTGACAGCTGCTTCATGGACAAAGAATAGCACGAAGAGTCACGAGGGTGCAATAACATTGTATCACAAATATAATCCACATAACATGATCATCTTCATTTAGTTCAATTAGCTACCTCGTATTTTACCTCCTTTTTGTTAACATGTTATAGGGCAAATGTTACAACAAAGGGATAACTCCTGAGCTGTTGTATAACCAGACCCTAGAAAGGATCGGATTGCTATCAGTGACCATTCAATTGTTAAATATGTGTGCCAATTAGCTGATATTTCCCAAATATCAAGGTTTAAAGATCAGCTGGATCACAAGATCAAATTGAATTCTGGTTAGGGAACTGAAAACTAGTGCATTATCATAAGGCCCTGGTCAACATAATTTGGCTCTTAATACATATTATGGCTCTATAAGGTGCTGGTCAGGCTGCATTTGGAGTTCTGTGAGCAAATGTGGGCCCCATATCTGAGGAAAGATGTGCTAGCTCTGGAGAGCATCCAGAGGTTTACAAGAATGATTCCAGGAATGAGTGGATGAGCATTTGACAGCTTCTACTCGCTGGAGTTTAGAAGGTTGAGGGGGGGACCTCATTGAAACGTACAGAATATTGAAAGGCATAAATTGAGTGGATGTGGAAAAGATAGTTCCACTGGTGGAGAGTCTAGGACCAGGTCATAACCTCCGAATTAAAGGGTGCTCTTTTAGAAAGGAGATGAGGAGGAACTTCTTTAGTCAGTGCGTTGTTAATCTGTGGAACTCATTGCTGGGGATGTCAAGTCAGTGGATATTTTTAAGGCAGCAATAGCCAAATTCTTGATTAGAAAGGGTGCCAAGGGTTATTGGGAGAAGGCAGGAAAATTGGATTAGGAGGCTAAGATCAGCCATGATTGAATGGCGGAGTGGACACGATGGGCCGAATGGCCTAATTCTACTCCTATAACTTATGAACTTGCGATATCAACAGCAAGTCCATTTCAAAAGTAGTATTTTGAAACACATTGGAATACTCCTGAAAATGTGATCAGACATTGTGTAAATGCAATGTGTTTCATATCTCCCAGTGAGGGAGTGAAACTTTTCCAGCTAGTCAAGTCAAGTCACATTTATTTATATAGCACATTTAAAAAACAACTCTCGTTGGCCAAAGTGCTTTACATTTGTTATAAGAATAGTATAAACAAACAAACTACATACATATATACATATAGCCCTCGCTCAGTGGACATCAAGAAAGGCTTGGGAGTATAGATAAGTTTTTAGTCTTGACTTAAAGGAGTCGATGGAGGGGGCAGTTCAGATGGGAAGGGGGATGCTGTTCCACAGTCTAGGAGCTGCAACCCCAAAGGCGCGGTCGCCCCTAAGCTAATGCCTAGGCCGCGGGATATTCAGCAGCCTCAAGTTGGCCGATCTGAGGGACCTGGAGGTGGAGCTGGAGGTAGCACAAAAACAGCGGAGGAAGAATTGATTGTTCCTGTGTAAACAAGTCAACACAGGGGGAAGGACAGTTTGTAACAAAGCATACAGTCTGTAACAATACCACAGGGAAATCTAGATATGTATAATTATAACTTGACTGCATGGGAACTGATGTTAATTCAAACACTTAACTGTAATTGGGACATATTTAGGATATCATTAACACACACCACACTTTATTCTTTCCCTCAGGAAAAGTT
The DNA here is from genome assembly GCF_028641065.1 of Leucoraja erinaceus. Lineage (NCBI taxonomy): Eukaryota > Metazoa > Chordata > Chondrichthyes > Rajiformes > Rajidae > Leucoraja > Leucoraja erinaceus. Next base: position 155,611,287 of record NC_073377.1, read on the forward strand.
CCAAGTTAATACCCCGAGGAATCTACCACAGACCACCACTATATCATCAGAGAGTAAAGGTTTTGACCCAATAATAATGAAATACAATTATATTTCTCACCAATGGGAAGTAGATAAACACGTCCAAGCCAACTAGATCTCCAGTTTTCCATATAAAATGAAAAAATGCCGTACTTACACTAGGTGTCTTTTGCATACTCACATATGAGGAAGATACGTTCAAAATCTTTTATTCATATGTTTTCACATTGCTGTTATCTTAAAAAAAAGAAATAATCAAAGGGAACGGTCTCAAAATTCAATGAAAGTTTCCTCCATCCATTCAGCAGTTTAGTTTATTTTTTTGCTGCAGCCTCCAGCATCTGTAGTTTCTAGTGCATTCATTTAGCTGAGGTTCTGTGACAAGAACAATTAACTGAACATATGATGTGTTTAGTTTTGAAATTGTGGATGCTGTTCATTGGCACCCTTGTTTATCGACAGTTGTCAATTATACCTTTAATTTTAATTCTGATATTTTCTATATAATCCTTTCAGTGATTTTACAGGGTCTGTGCTTCGAATCAATGTAGATACAGATTCTTGCAATGCACCATATTCTATACCCAGAAGCAATCCTTACTTTAATAGCACCAATCAACCACCAGAGATATTTGCACATGGACTTCATAATCCAGGCAGGTAAGTGTGTTTAATAATCCTGCAAATAAACTCAAATTACCGCGGTTGAAATGCAAGAAATATTTTCACAATTAATTTGATACATCAGGTCATAAGTGATAGGAGCAGAATTAAGCCATTTAGCCCATCACGTCTACTCCGCCATTCAATCATGGCTGATCTATCTCTCCCTCCCAACCCCATTCACCTGTCTTCTCCCCATAACCCCTGACACCCATACTGATCAGGAATCTATCGATCTCTGCCTTAAAAATATCTATTGACTTGGCCTCCGCAGGCCTCTGTGGCAAAGAATTCCACAGATTCACCACCCTCTGACTAAATGAATTCCTCCTCATCTCCTTCCTAAAGGAATGTCCTTTAATTCTGAGGCTATGACCTATACTCTTAGACTCTCCCACTAGTGGAAACATCCTCTCCACATCCACTCCATTTCTCTATTCTGTAAGTTTCAATGAGGTCCCCCCTCATTCATCGACACTGAAATAGAATACAAATAAACTAGAGTCAACTTCTGATGAAAGAAACTATGCCATGTTGACATTAAAAGTCCATTGATTAGAGTGATCACAGTGCTGAAGTGTTCTTCACAAGATAAGCGTCCACATTATTGACATGCTTACATTTGTGCTGAAGTCAACCACAGTCATGATATATTGGTGAAAAACAGGGAATCAGAGATGTAACATTGGAGATATTGGAGAGTGATACAACTATAATACTGCAGCTTATCACCCACTATTCCACAGACTCACAGAGAGTGGTGAGTCTGTGGAATCTCACAGAGAGTGGTGAGTGTGGAATCTCACAGAGAGTGGTGAGTCTGTGGAATTCTCTGCCTCAGAGGGCGGTGGAGGCAGGTTCTCTGGATGCTTTCAAAAGAGAGCTAGATAGGGCTCTTAAAAATAGCACAGTCAGGGGATATGGGGAAAAGGCAGGAACGGGGTACTGATTGGGGATGATCAGCCATGATCACATTGAATGGCAGTGCTGGCTCGAAGGGCCAAATGGCCTACTCCTGTACCTACTGTCTATTGTCTATTAGATACCGTAGTAACATTGGAATATTACTAAAATTATTCATATTAGTGGATGCTGAAAAGCTAAAATAAAACAAAAAACACTAGAAACACTCAGCAGGTTATGGCTATATCAATAGAGAATGAATCAAATTTATCAATCCATGCCAGTCAGTATTCAAATAAGCAATGTTAACATGTTTTTGTCTGATATGCTGAGTGATTTGGTTTAATTGTCAGCATTGATATATATATATATATATATGTGTGTATATATATATATATTATATATATATATATAGCAGATATGCTCATCCAGTTTTCCAGATAAGGAAGTGTTTCCAAGGATCATGAATAAGAAATAGAAGGTGGACACAAAATGCTGGAGCAACTCAGCGGGTGAGGCAGCATCTCTGGAGAGAAGGAATGGGCGACGTTTCGGGTCGAGACCCTTCTTCAGACAAAGATAGAATGTAGGCGGAGACAGTAAGACTAGTGGGAGAATTGGGAAGGGGAAGGGAATGGAGAGAGAGAAAGCAAGGGCTATCTGAAGTTAGTGAAGTCAATGGTCATACTGCTGGGATGTAAACTACCCAAGCCAAATATGAGGTGCTGTTCCTCCAATTTGCACTGGGACTCACTCTGACAATGGAGGAGGCCCAGGACAGAAAGATCAGATTAGGAATGGGATGGGGAGTTGAAGTGCTGGGCCACCGGGAGATCAGGTTGATTAAGACGGACTGAGCGGAGGTGTTCAGTGAAATGATTGGCGAGTCTGCGCTTGGTCTCGCCGATGTAGAGAAGTTGACACCTGGAACAGCGGATACAGTAAATGAGGTTGGAGGAGGTGCAGGTGAACCTCTGCCTCACCTGGAAAGACTATTTGGGTCCTTGGATGGAGTTGAGGAAGGAGGTAAAGCGACAGGTGTTGCAGCTCCTGCAGTTGCAGGGGAAAGTACCGGGGAGGGAGGGGGTGGTTATGAATAAGAAATAGGTCTGCATGACTAGTAATGAAGGTACACAAAAAAGCTGGAGAAACTCAGCGGGTGCAGCAGCATCTATGGAGCGAAGGAAATAGGCAACGTTTCGGGCCGAAACCCGTCTTCAGACTAGTAATGACCTGGGCTACCTTTCAACACAGCTCCCCACTTCTTCTTCTTCTTGCGTATGACGTGCACAGCCTAAAGTTGTAGGACAACTTGTTATATTTGATCTTATTTGATTGTGCACGCTGGGTTGATTGCATTCGTCGAAACAGGGCGGACCACGTGAAGGTTGCAATCTTCCACCCCAGCTCCCTGCTGAGTGTTCTCTATAATGTGAAATATGTGGTCTTGTATTAATATTAGGATAACACATCCTGTGATGTGCAGTTAATTCCTTTAGCCAGGATTATGGGATTTTGGTAAGAATATTTGAATCCTCAGAATAATTCTTACCATTTTATTAATAGATTACAGTAGATTTTCAGGTATGTTAATTTAAATATGGATGCAATGTCACTGCTCCCTGCAGAGATAATAGTGTTTGTTTCAATTGCAAGATACGGATTATATAACTCTCCCATAGAAATATGAATAAAACTAAAAAAGGTTACTTTCAAAGATCTCAGAATGTTTACAACTTGGAAGTAAATTGGCCATTTGTACCCATGCCAGCTTTATATAAGAGTGATCCAGCCAGTCCCACTATGCTGTCTTCTCTCTATTGCTTGACATATTTTTTCCTTGTGATGCTTATCCGGTTCCCTTATGAATAATAATGCAATTGATTCTGCCCCCATTGCTCTCTGGTAATACATTTCAGTCCAAACCACTTACAGGTCCCTCCAGGTTATGAACTCATGTATAGCCTGTACATATGAACCAGCATTGAGGAGGCTGGCAGGATGTGTTGCCAGATGTTGCAGGTATTGTCTGCCATGTGGGAACTTTGATCATGTCAATACCTAGTTGGTTGAGTTAAACACACTTGTTTAACTGCACATTGCCCTCAGCCTATGTTTTTAGTTAAATACTAGACCAAGTGGGACCCGTTGGGTCCCGTCCCCTCAATGCGCAGTTGCAGGGGGTGGGGGGGGGGGGGGGGGGGGGGGGGTCGGCCTGGGGTGTCACACACACACACTAACCACCCCACGTTGTAATAATATATATATTATTAATTTGCTCCTTTTACCCCATCCCCCGCACTATCCACTTACGCATTGCCCCCTCCTACGTAGGGGCGGCTAGAGAGGGAGGGGGGGGGTAGAAAGAGAGGGCAGGGAGATAGGGAGAGGGCAGAAACAGGGATAGGGCACTAGACCAAGTGCAGACCCGTTGGGCCCGCTCCCCCAACGCAATATTCCACCAAACTGCGCATGCGCGGCTGCCGCATTCAAAGTTGGGCCGTTGGCGGCAGAAATTAAGTTAAAGTTAATAAATTGAACAAAGGACCCATGGAAGCGTTTGTAAAATAGAAGGAAACTTACCCGTGGAGCCATTGTGAGGCTAGGCAAGTACACGTGAAATAAAAAACATGGCGATTGAAAAAAAATGAAATTGGGATCCCATTGTGACCTCTTACACGGCTAACAGGCAAGGCAAGTGGAAAAGTGATCTTTGTAAAAGTTTTTTGTAAAGTTTAAAATGTGAATAACCTGTAAAATATACTATCAATCTGAATGAAACTTGTTTCATTTACATCACAGGACAATGGTGAGTAAGGTGGGCCAAAAATTCTAGCGCTATCGTGTACCATTTTGGCAGTATTTCTGGAACACGCACACACGCATACAAACAAACAAGATGAGAGTTTTGGTAATATAATAATAATAGATGTTGTTGGGCAGCTGCATTTCCAACTTGCAAACTGCACAGACAGTTGTCAGAATTGCAACCCAATCAAAATCTGGGGTGGACCTGCACCGTATTCTTCCTAATATCCTTTTTGGCTCTGTTGTCAATTCCTGTCACCTCTGCTAATGGTGATGGTCTCTCTGTATCTACGCTATCTAATTCTTTCATTTTTAATTCCTCCATCAGCTCCACTCAGGACCTCCCCTGTGGCAAGGTGAACAACCCAAACCAGTTCCTTGCTCCTGTATACCCCTATCGATAAAGCTCAGATTCTGGGTGTTGCATGAACCACTCTCTCAATCTGCTCTGCCACTATCAATAAAATGCACTCATCTGAATGAATGAATATCTTTTTGTCACACGTGAAATTATTTTCTTGCATGCTCTTGGTATGCAATAGTCGCCCCATAAAGTGCGGCAACAAAATTACAAAGTATCCTGTGCCAGATCCACTTTTGTTCTCTCCCCTCCCCCTTCCCCTCCTCCCGCTGGTCCCCCCACGCTGGATCCTCCTTTGTTCCTCGCACCGCGGTGGCGTCCTCACTCCCACGTGGTCCGTCGGTCCGCACCCCCATCGACTACCGCTCCGACCTCCACACTATCGCCGCCATGTCCCCTCCTGACGCCTTCGTGGCGCTGTTCCAGGCCCCCGACACAGACTCCGCCAACCCAGGCTCCTTAGGCCACGGACTCCATCGACTCACGGAGCACCGCCTCCGACCTGTGAGGCTCCGGCTCTGATCTATGCCCAGGTCTCTGCTGTTTCCCTAGGCCAGCTATGATTCTTCCCATCTGGACCAGGTGAAGGACCCACTTTAAATACTCCCAGCCTTTCGGGTATCTCCCCTCCAACCAGAATCCCAACTGCATCTTCTTTTGCTGATATTACAGCAGGATTGTCTCCCTTGTTCAAGAGTGACGGGAAGAACTCATTTGCTAACTCAGCCATAATCACTGCCATTGCAAGCAATGGTTCTCATCGGTCCCACCTCCCCTTTTAAAGACCTTTTCTTCTTTTTGGAGATCCAAAATGTTTTTGGATTTCCTTTTACATTTGCTACCAGCCTTTTCGCATGCTCTTTCTTTGCCTCTCTTATTTCCTTTGTTTATGTTTAGTTTGCTTCATTTATATTCAGAACATATGTTTATGTGGTCCAGTGCTTCTCTAAACTGCATTAATTACAAACCAAGGCCAAAATGTAGATATGATCGAAAGCGGCAGTAAGAAATAGAGCCAGTAATCAGTGACAATGTAGTGTTTGGCTCCCCACTCTGATACCCTCCAGTTCATGGCAAGCTGTGCAACACGATAATTCAAGTTCTACATTGATCCCACGGACTAAAACATGCAGCACAAATCCTTACTATTCACATCAGGTTGGGGTTTATGCGTGAATTGTCCAGCTTTTCTGGTCAGTCCAAGCAAATAGTAAAAGTGTGAAATCACGTTTGAAATTGACAGCAGCCCTACATTAGCACTTTGGCTCTGGGAGGTGTTTTTGCGCTGACCCTGGCCCATTAGCGGTTGCTTTTCTGGCTGTGAACAACATTTTGCTTCCTCTGGGACACTAGCGTCTGGTTCCATTTAGGCCTTCAGGTTGAAGTTAGAACGGAGGGAGAGACAGCAAGAGAGAGAGAGAACTAAATTTTGCTTTTAAGTCACCAAATTCACTGATTGTTTAAGGGATGGAGCCAATATTTTCAACACTTATGAAAGGCATGCACTCCAAAACCTTTTGTGTGAATTTTGACTTAAGATACGTGGTAAGATTATTACACTGCAATCAGAGTTCCTTTTTTTATAGTCCCCCTCCCATTGGTATGGAGCTTTTGCATTTTTCAGCTTGAAATTGTGCAATCTGGTGCTTACTTTAGCGAGTCTTTTAACTTACAAAAAAGAGGAGGATGACTGAACTTTGGTGCCTTCCCTCACAGTGGGAAACTTTGATTCCGTTGTGTGGGGATGTTTATGTTAAAGGCTATCGTGTGCTGTGTTCTTTTTTATTCGTATGGCTGTATAGTTACCACAAATTTCACTGTACAAATTGGTGCATGTGACATTAAATCTCTTGACTCTTGAATGCAATATTTATGCTTTAAATTGGATTAGCTGTGAATAAGGTTAGGCTAAATTACATTCCTAATTACATTCCACAGTAGAGCCAGGCTCTGATCAACAGGTGCAGCACATGAACGATCTTAGTGTATTTGTGTATGGAAATCAGATTATAATCAAACATTTGGCCCACGTTGACCAATCTGGGTCTCACTGCACATCTGGTGCTACTCCTGACCCTGACTCCAGTTGCATACCTTCTCTCATTCCTGACCCTGAGTCCAGCCTTACACCTGGCCCCCTATTCTACCCTGATTATAGCTGCTTACCTGCTTAGGTTCCCAGTGCTGAACACTCCCATTGTCCCAGCTTTGACTGCGCACCTAGTACTATTCCAGACCTTGACTCTGGATGCACACTTGGCCTTGCTCCTAGCCCCTCTGCAACGACAATATATCTGGCCCAAACATAAAGCCCCATATCTGCCCCCCTGAACTTAACCTATTACGTTCAAGTCCACAGGTACTTATCTAATGCGGTAATCTTTTATGGGGCACTTCACAGACCAAATTTTGTGTAACAAAATTTTTATAACAAAATTTGCTACATCCATTGGCTTCCTTGTTATTAACAATTGCTTTTACATTGAAGTGATTGAAATCCAAGTGAAGTTTAAATGGCATCAGAAAAATAAAACCTCCGGAATGGATGACATTCATTACGTGGTTGGTTGAAGGGCCTGTTTTTACACTGTATCACTCTATGACCACATTATACCTCCACCAAGCATGAATGCTTCAAAATCAAGTGGTCGAGTTTTATTGCCATATACTCAAGCATAGAAACATAGAAAATAGGTGCAGAAATAGGCCGTTCGGCCCTTCGATCCAGCACTGCCATTCAATATGATCATGGTTATTCATCTAAAATCAGTATCTCTTTCCTGTTTTTTCCCCATATCCCTTGATTTCACTAGCCCCAAGAGTTAAATGTAACTCTCTTGAAAACATCCAGTGAATTGGCTTGCACTGCCTTCTGTGACAGAGAATTCACTGATTCACAACTCTCTGCGTGAAGAAAGTTTGTCCTCACCTCAGTCCTAACTGCCCCCCCCCCCTTATTTTTAAACTGTGACCCCTGGTTCTGAACTCCACCAACATCGGGAACATTTTTCCTGCAGTTACAGTAAGTGAAAATCTAGCAGGCAAGCAGGATGCTTTCTCCAACCACCCCCATTTGAAGGCCATTATCTTCCACCGTTTCTACCCAGTGCTTGGTATTTACTTCCAGCAGCCACTGGTTGTCCTCCAGGATGCACTGAGCCGCAGCCTGATGCATGCCGATAATTTCTCACAACACAGCGTGTGAAATTTGTGATCCGTGTGAGAGCGTGAGAATTTGGCGAAATGCATGATTCTCACGCTCAATGCGTGAGAGTTGGCAGCCCTGATCTAAACCCCCCCAAAGTCCAAATATTGCATTGACCAAATATTTAATGGGTCCTGTAAATTGAAGCTCTTGTATTTCAATTGAATTAGTCGTCATTAATAGCGTAATATTAACAAAAATTGGGTGGCGCAGCGGCAGAGCTGCTGCCTTATAGCACTGGTGACCGGCACCTTCTCCCTCTGTCTGCGTACGTTTCTCCGGGTGCTCCAGTTTTCTCTCGCGTTCCAAAGATGTGCAGGGTTGTAGGTTAATTAACTTATGTAAATTGATCCTAGCATGTAGGATAGACCTAGTGTATGGGAGATCGCTGGTTAGCGTGGACTCAGTAGGCGGAAAGGCCTGTTTCCACGCTGTATCTCTAAACTAAACTAAATGCTATTTCTATACTCCAAATATAAAATGTGTGCAGTTTGGAAATATAACAGGTCAGTTCTACACTGGAGCATAACATGTTGATTGCAATTTTTGGAATTATATCCATCTTCATCCTTGCTAGTTATAGTAGCTTAGTAAGCGTTTAAGTTTGTTATTGCCTCATGTACTGAGGTTCAGTGAAGATCTTTGTTTTCCAGTCAGTTCAGATAATACTATACATCAACACTATCAAGTCAAACTCAAGTATGATAGATAGAGCAAAGGGCTGCATAGGGAGTGCAGAATATAGTTCTCAGCATTGTAGTGCAGCAGTTCCATTGACATAGCCTAGTTTCTGCTGTGGGGTGGAGGTGAATCAGACATTTTTAAGACCCATTGCACTATTTTTGTATTTTAACTCACACATACTATAACATATGTCACATGTGTGCTTTGGACGACTGATGTTTCTGTGAGACGTGTAACATCAACATAAGTTGTCAAGTTGCCGTAAAGATAATAAAGGGTCATTAACCTGAAATGTTAACTTTGTTTCTCTGTCCATAAATACTAACTGACAAGCAGTTTTTTCAATATTTTCTATTTTATTTCAGATTTCCAGATTGTGTAGTTCATTGATTTTTAATAGAGTTAAGAAGTTCAAACAACCTACAGGATGACCTGATATGATTGAAAGCAATATGTGGGGGGGGGAGAGGGGGCTGCGGAATGCACAAGTGATCAGAATTGGAGGATTGTGGAGTTCTCAGAGGATGTAGGACTAGAGAAGGTTGCAAGAATAAGAAAGGGTGTGACCATAAGGGAGCGAGATGAGAATATTAAATTTAACTTGTTGGGCGAGAAGAACAATATTTGTTAATGAGCACTGAGATGATAGGTGAACAGTGCATGTTGGCCAACTGGATAAAATCAACATAGTTTTGCGGGGGGTTGTGGTTTATAGAGGATGGCATATAAAAATGTCACAATAGCATATTGTTAATTAACTCTAAAGATGACTGTTAAATAAATCAGTATTTTTTGGCAGCAGAACTGAAATGAATGAATGAGACTCAGGCTGAAGATTGTTTTTTTTCACAATGTATTTAATTTTGAAGAAATTATGGCAGATTTTCAAGTTTGTTGTGTTGCTTCGAGGGAAGCATGCTGACACCAGAAAAATGGTGTCCCCATGCACCTGAAGCCCTTGTCCAATAGAGTTTGTAGTTGTGGAAAGTAGGTGATGTGGAGTAGGCTCGGCGAATAACTAAGTACAATTTAACGCTGATAATCTGGCACAGTCAGGACTTTAGTGCTGTTGGACTAACAGATTCACCAGGCTATTAGTTGGTATTTCTATTCCAACTGAAACACGCTTTTAATTATTGTATTGTATTGTATTCAAATTTATTGTCATTGTCTCAATTAGAGACAACAAAATGAATTTTCCTTACAGGCAGTATCATAAAAATAAATAAATAATAAATAATAAAACATATTTTAAAAAAATTATTATATTAAAAATGTATATTATATTCAAAATTAACTTTTTTTAGATGTTACACAGAAATATAATAACCTATATAGTGAGCCAGATAGGTTTAAAGGGGGCACAGGATCTAGTGCCCCAGTTTGACCAAGATGGCGCATAACCCAGGCGAATATTTGTGTGCTAGCCACGGAAGCAGATCTACAAATTCGCATTACAACCACTCCACACTATTAAATCTCTATCCCTACAGCAACCTTTCTTACTTTGACTATGATCTTCTTAAACTCCTCTTGGACTTTGCTGGCTTTACCTTGCGCTAAACGTTATTCCCTTATCATGCATCTGTAAACTGTAAATGGATCGATTGTAATCATGTATTGTCTTTCTGCTGACTGGTTGGCACGCAACAAAAAGCTTGTCACTGTACCTTGGCACACGTGACAATAAACTAAACCGAACTGAATGGTAAGTGAAAAGGGCATGCTTTAACTGGGGTCTAATGAATCGAAATGGAGCTTGAGGTCTGGGCACACAGTAAGTAAAAAGGGGCCATGGCTGAAGCAAAGAGTGTTTGGCCCAATGCCCCAGGAGGTAGAATGGGAGCCAGGGCCACTGCGAGTGGGAAGGGAGAATGGCAAACATTGTCCATTGACACAGGTGCTGAGTCATTGGGATTTCCAAATTGTCATGTCAAGAGTCAAGAGTCAATTTAATTGTCAAACGAAATGCCGTCTCAGCAGCCATACATTACACACAAATAGACCCCAGACACAACATAATTACATTTAACATAAACATCCATCACATTGCTGTGATAGAAGGCAAAAAAAAACGTATCTGTCCCCCCCCACCCCCCCCCCCACCCCCCCACACACACCCCAACATAGATGAACTACATTGAGTTTCTTGAGTGTAAAATAACAAAAACGCGGACAGGCTGCAGAGGCCGCTGCTGGCCAGAGCCGCGCCGTCTACCGCCATCATGTAGAAGATTATTGGAGATTTACTGTAAATTTTATAGATGATCTACATTGAGTTTCTTGAGTGTAGGTAATGAAAGCATAAAGCTGTCATAAAGGCCAAAGATAATGGCTTCATTCTTCCCTTAACTGCTGGAATAACAATGCACCCAGGACTGGATGCTGGTAAACGGTTTGACGGCATTAGGGACAAGAGAAGGGGGCAGTAGCTGGAACCAAGAATGACAATCTAGATCTATTCAGAATAGATTCCACCAACTTTTTGTCTGCACGAAACAGGGGAAATTATAACATTTAATTTGCTATTTGGAAAATAAAAAGTGTGGGCATGAAAAACTGCTTCAGCATCGAAAACAAATATTCCATCTCTTTTCACCTTTTATATAAAGCCTAGGAAGAAGATGGTTTTTCCTTAGTTTGGAATGTGATCATTCAGGTTATTAAGTATTGGTTGGTATTAAAATAGATGACCCCTTGCCCCGACAGTTCACTTAACTCAATGGGCTAAATGACTGTTTTTTGTCCCCATAAAACCTGAATCTAGTTAAAAGATTGTATCGTGCTTTGAAACATTCTCAACTTTTTGAACATTCTGGATTTTCACTAAAACGAACTGCACTAATTTTAGATAACACATACACACTAAATGTTTATGCTATTTTCTAACCCCTTCCCTACTAATCTTGGCACTGCATCAGCCAATTATTGCAGCTTTAGCAGGCCCAGGCTCATTACATCAGATTTTATTTAACCTTCACTGAAGTACTTGATCTCTTGTACGTCCAGAAACCTTCTTGACAGAGTTTGTCAATTAGAGCTTCTCAAAAACTGTATTCTTTAGCACTGTACTACAATCCTCTGGTATTTTGGGACACATGTCCCATTGTCTCCATTGCTATTAATTTTCCTTCATTTCATGCATCTGCCAAGATACCTCAAATAATTTCTACCTTCTGATGGTGTGTGGTCATCGAGAGAATCAGTAGGTAGACAAAAATGCTGGAGAAACTCAGCGGGTGCAGCAGCATCTATGGAGCGAGCGAGGGAATCTGTAGACCACATGACCATTCTTCGCATACACTGCTGATGGATCATTTAAGGAACACCCCTAAACCAGGGACTTGAGTCAGTGGTGATCAATGGCCTTGTCACTATCTTTTAAAAATGATCAGAAACAAGGCTATTCTTTTAATGCTCGTGCTAATATAAATATGCTAATATGAAATTAATCTCTTTTGAAGGAAGTGTCAGAAATTTTTTGGTCATTTAATCTGGATGTAAGGCAAGGCATCTTGAGAGAGAGAAATTATGTTTCTATTTTGTCATTGTTTAGGGCAGGTTGAGATCAAGAAGGAGGAGGTGTTGGTGATCTTAAAGAGCATTATGGTGGATAAAACCCCAGGGCCTGATGGGATCTATCCCAGGTTATTGGATTAGTTAACATGGTGGCCCAGCAGCAGAGTTGCTGCCTTACAACGCTAGAGACCCGGGTTTGATCCTGACTACGGGTTCTGTCTGTATGGAGTTTGTACGTTCTCCCCGTGATCGCATGGGTTTCTAAAGACATACAGGTTTTTGTAGGTTAATTTGGTAAAATTCGGTTAAAATTGTCAATTGTCCTTGGTGTGTAGGGTAGTACTCGTGTATGGGAATCACTGGTCGATGCGGAGTCGCTGTATCTCTAAAGTAAACAAAACTAAACTATTGAGGGAGTCAAGAGTGTTTTATTGTTATATATCCCAGATAGAACAATGAAATTCTTACTTACTGCAGCACAACACAATATGTAATCATAATACATAACTAAACTAAGTGGGACCCGTTGGGTCCCATTCACACGGGAGGCCTGGTCCCCCCAACGCAACCCATCATCCAACGCAATATTCCACAACTCACCTGTTCCCCCAACGCAACCCGTTCCCCCAAAGGTCAGCAAGCAGTCAGTATGCTCTCTACTGTGCACCTGCATAAGTTCAAGAGAATCTCCTTTGACATACCGAATCTCCGTAATCTTCTCAGGAAGCAGAGGCGCTGATGTGCTTTCTTTATGATTGCATGAATGTGCTGGGTCCGGGAAAGTTTGTCGGAAATATTCACGGCAAGAATTTAAAATGTTTGGCTCTCTCCACCATCGTCCCATTGATGTAAACAGGATTATGGGTCCTCATCCTTCCTCTTCCAAAGTCCACAATCAGTTATTTGGTTTTGCTGATATTGAGAGGCAGGTTGTTGTGCTGACACCATATGGTCAGTCGGTCTCACTTCTACACTCTGACTCATCACCATTTGTAATTCGTCCCACAACGGTGGTGTTGTCAGTGAACTTGAAAATGGAGTTTGCACTGTGTCCGGCTACACAGTCATGAGTATAGAGTGAGTATAGCAGGAGGCTGAGCACACAGCCTTGAGGTGTTCCCGTACTGATTGTTACTGAGGATGAAGTGTTTCTGCCAATTCGAACAGACTGTGGTCTGTGGATGAGGAAGTCGAGGATCCAATTGCAGAGGGATGCGCAGAGACCCAGTTCCGTGAGTTTCGTAACCAACTTGGAGGGGATGATGGTATTGAACGCCGAGCTGTAGTCTATAAACAACAGCCTGATGTAAGTGGATTTATTGTCCAAGTGGTCCAGTGTGGAGTGGAGAGCCAGTGAGATCGCATCCTCAATGGACCTATTGTGACGGTGGGCAAACTGTAGTGGGTCGAGGTTCTTATTGAATTAGTTATTGATATGCACCATAACCAACCTCTCCAAGCGCTTCATCACCACAGATGTTAGTACCACTGGTCGATAGTCATTGAGGCACATCACCTTACTCTTCTTGGGCACCGGTATTAATGATACCCTCTTAAAGCAGGGGGGGACCTCAGACCTCAGCAGTGAGAGATTCAAAATGTCCTCAAGACCCCTGCCAGGGGGTCTGCACAGGTTTTGAGAACTCGACCGGGGATACCATCAGGTCCAGGCAAGAGGGTAGCGTGCCCAGAGAATAGAATGCAGGGGCTTTTGTTGCCTCTCCAGTCCCGGATGACTCAATGTGATCGCAGAAACTATAGGGTGGTAGGGAAACTATTGGAGAAGATTCTTTGGGATAGCATTTACTCTGATTCAAAAGAGTATGGGCTACTGAGGAACAGTCAGCAAGGCTTTGTCGGTGAGACATCATGCCTTCAAAACTTGATTGTGATTTTTTGAAGAGTTGTTCAATGAAGGAGCACTATGCTACAAACAGTGACAAAACAATGAACTGTCTTGATTGCACTAGTGACTTTGGGCTTTTGTTTTGCACTAATATTATTTTATTTTAATGTATTGAATTTTATTTTGTTTCTTATGTTATCTATATGTTTACAGATCTGTTAAGCTGCTGCAAATAATAATTTTAATGTTCCTTTTTCGGTACATTTTTATGGCAATTAAATGCTTTTGATGAGGGGAGGGAAGTGGAAGGGGTCTACATAGATTTTAGTAAGGCATTTGATAAAGTGCTCCATGGTAGGCTGATCCAGAAGATTAAGATGCACAGGATCTGTGATGATTTAGCCGTTTGAATGAAGAACTGGTTTCCTCATAGAAGACTGAGGGTTATGGTGGAAGGGTATTAATCTGGCTGGAGATCTGTTACCAGTGGAGTTCCACAGGGAACTCTGGTGGGACTTTCATTGTTTGTGATATATATAAACGACTTGGACATAAATGTAGATGCGTTGATTAGTAAGTTTGCAGATGACACCAAAATTGGTGGAGTTGTGGACATTGATGTAGGCTGTTATAGTATCTAGCGGGATATAGATCAACATTAATTTACAGTGGGACCATGGAGTCCAAGTCCAAATCTCCCTGAGAGTGACAACACAAGTAGATAGTGATAGAGAAGACGATGGTATGCTTCCCTTCATTGGTTGGGGCATTGAGTGTAAGAGTCAGGGAGTTATGGCGTAGCTTTATAAGACAATGGCCGCGCCGCATTTGGAGTATTATGTGTAGTTCCTGTTGCCCATTACAAGAATAATGGGGGGTGCAGATGAGTTTTACCAGGATGCTGACAAAATTAGTAGGATAGTGTGAATATATGCAGGGATCGTCGGTCCGCGTGGATTCGGTGGGCCGAAGGGCCTGTTTCTGTGCTGTATCTCTAGACTAAATTAAAAATTAGAGGAAATTGCCTAGAAGGAGAGGTTGACAAATTTTGATGTTTTTCCCTCTGGAATATCAGAGGTTGAGGGGAAGCAATACAGAAGTATATAAAATGATGAGAGGCATAAAGAGGGAAGGCAGTCAGAACATTTTCCAGGGTGGAGATGTCTAGTCATAGCTTTAAGGTGAGAAGGGCAACGTTTATAGAAGATGTGCAGGGCGATATTTCAAAACCGAGAGTGGTGAATTCCTGAAATACACTGCCAAAGATGGTGGTAGAGGCAGATACTGTGGTGGTATTTAAGAGACTTTTAGATAGACACCGGGATGGAATGGAGGGAATGGAGGGAAATGGATCATGTGCATGCAGATAAGATTAGTTTAATTTGGCATTATGTTCGATACGGACATTATAGGCCAAAGGACCTGTTCTACGTTTAGCATTAAATTGAATAAAAAGATCAACCGTTAAGAATCAACCACGTAGATTTGCCACATTGATCACATCTCAAAAATATTTAATTTGTACTTTAGGGAAATCCCGCGATTTGAAAGAAGTAAAATATATATATATTTTTTTCATCCATCAGCAGCGGCAATAAAATCTGTCATTGCTTTCTGGATGAGTGGCACAGCTTAAAGATTAATGTAAAATATAAAATAATATTTGAACCAAAATAGAAGCCATCTAAATCAAAGTATTGTTTGCTGAGATAACCACTCTTATTATGCTGTAATGTTTTTCAGTTTTCAATGGTCCCAAGTGTGCCAGTTTACGTGGCAATCATTGTTTCAAATGCCCCCTTAAAACATACTTTTAACAATTTTAAAGATCTATTTGTAGTAGTTTCCAATTTTGGTAAATCATTTTCTTAAGTTTTATATTGTCAAATATATTTCCACGACAGATAAACACAATAAGATGATATTACTGAAATTTAAACTTAATCGAATTTTATCGGCAAGAGTAATAAGACTATTCCAAATTACAAAACAGGAACATTTTGAGTTTGGTGACAAACCACATAAGCTTTTAGCTCGCCAATTGAAAAAACAAGAAAAGGAAAATACTATAACCAAAATTAAATCAGAGAAAGGTGAATTACTAATACTACCTAAAGATATTAATAATAGATTTGCTCAATTTTATCAAAACTTGTATACATCTAAAATTAAAATAGAAGATAGTAAAATTAAAAAAAAATTAGATAACTGTAATCTTCCAAAACTGGACCTTTTGGAACAAGAGGAACTTGGAGCTCAAATTACAATCAAAGAAATAGGTGAAACAATAAAATCGTTGAAAAATGGTAAGACACCGTGACCAGATGGTTTTAGTAATGAATTTTATAAAAAAATGTCATGAGATAACGGCCCCTTATTTATTTAATTTATACTCCCATGCTTTTAAAGAAAACAAACTACCTGAAACACTAACAGAATCAACTGTTACGCTTATTCCAAAAAAAGATAAAGATTTAGAAGATCCAGGCTCATACAGAGCTATATCACTTTTAAATACAGATCAGAAAATCTTAGCAAAGACTTTAGCAAGAAGATTAAGCAAATATATTAGTAAATTGATAAACCCTGATCAAACAGGGTTTATACCCAAAAGATACTCATTTAATAATTTGAGACGTCTGTTTAATATAATGTACTCGCATAAGATGTGCAGTATAATGTGGATAAATGTGAGGTTATCCATTTTGGTGGCAAAAACGGGAAAGCAGACTATTATCTAAATGGTGGCCGATTGGGAAAGGGGGAGATGCAGCGAGACCTGGGTGTCATGGTACACCAGTCATTGAAGGTAGGCATGCAGGTGCAGCAGGCAGTAAAGAAAGCGAATGGTATGTTAGCTTTCATTGCAAAAGGATTTGAGTATAGTAGCAGGGAGGTTCTACTGCAGTTGTACAGGGTCTTGGTGAGACCACACCTGGAGTAATGCGTACAGTTTTGGTCTCCAAATCTGAGGAAGGACATTATTGCCATAGAGGGAGTGCAGAGAAGGTTCACCAGACTGATTCCTGGGATTTCAGGACTGTCTTATGAAGAAAGACTGGATAGACTTGGTTTATACTCTCTAGAATTTAGGAGATTGAGAGGGGATCTTATAGAAACTTACAAAATTCTTAAAGGGTTGGACAGGCTAGATGCAGGAAGATTGTTCCCGATGTTAGGGAAGTCCAGGCCAAGGGGTCACAGCTTAAGGATAAAGGGGAAATCCTTTAAAACCGAGATGAGAAGAACTTTTTTCACGCAGAGAGTGGTGAATTTCTGGAACTCTCTGCCACAGAGGGTATATTGAGGCCAGTTCATTGGCTATATTTAAGAGGGAGTTAGATGTGGCCCTTGTGGCCAAGGGGATCAGAGGGTAGGGAGAGAAGGCAGGTACGGGATACTGAGTTGGATGATCAGCCATGATCATATTGAATGGGGGTGCAGGCTCGATGGGCCAAATGGCCTACTCCTGCACCTAATTTCTTGTTTCTATGTTCTACCCAAACTATAAAGAAGAGGAAGAAAATATATCAATTATTTCTTTGGATGCAGAGAAAGCATTTGATCAGGTAGAGTGGCAATACTAAAAAAGTACTAACAAAATTAATATGAAGAACCCAATTTTATATATGGGTAAAATAAGAATTTGAAACAAATAAACCGGGCAAGAAAATTAAGAAATAACATCAATGTTATCTCAAAACCCTTTATTTACTATCAGGGGTAATAGGCATATAACCAATGGCCCCTGCGGATTAGAAGGATCAGGATATGAACCCCTGGGGAAAACCTATAAGAATTCCATCCGAATTTCAGGGCTAAAATACCAGGGACTTAAAAACAATAAAATCTCATTATATGCAGACGATATGATTTCATGATTACAAAGTCACAAGCGAGCATACCAAATAATTCCTGATTTAATAGAGGAATTTGGGTCTTTTTTGAAGATAGAACAAAAATGGAATATCATATGAAATCATGACATTAAAAATCAAGAACCTACACACTTATTGAAGTTCCCCTTTAAAATCGCAACAGAAAAATGATAAATATTACGAAGATTACTAGAAAATGTAAAGCATATATTCAACGCTAATTTCATACCTTTATTAAATAAACTAAATCAATGATTAAATTTTGGAAAACACTTCCTTTATCATTATTAGGTAGATTAAATGCAATAAAAATGATCTTCCTACCACAATTACTATACCTATTTCAGTCTATATACCAAAATATTTTTTTATTAGACTCTAATATCACTAATTTTATTTGGGACTATAGATCACATAGAATTAAAAAAAAACACTTATGTAAACCAAAAGAGGTCGGGGGACTTTCACTTCCGAATTTTATATATTATTACTGGGCAGTGCATATTAAGAATATAATTTTTGGCTGGATAGTTCTGCCCACCAAAGACAGAATGGCCAAAAATGGAGAAAACGACCCACGGTTGTCCCATCCTTGTAATATAGGAACGATCCCCTTCTCCCCCGAAAAAAGACGCTGAATAACAAAATATTGCTAAAAGAACCCAATTAGTTTGGAGTACAATAAGATGTGGAAACAAATAAAAAGGGGTAAACTTTAAAATCTAAGAAATTTATCATTGTTAATGCCAATAGCAAATAACCCTTTATTTAAACCATCTCTTATTGATAAAACATATAACCAATGGGAAAGTCTCGGAATTAGAAGGATCGGGGATATGTACGAAATGGGAAACCTACTATCATTCCAACAATTACAATTAAAATTTAAACTGAAAAACAAACAATATTTTAAATATCTTCAGATTTGCGATTTCATGAAAAAATATATACAAGGATATCAAAAAATAACTCCTGAATTATTGGAAGAAGCAATGAATATTGAAGCTGACTCACAAAAATTAATATCATATTTATATAATAGTATTCTAAATATAGTCCTAACATCGACAGAGGTGCTTAGAGAAGAATGGGAACGGGAATTAATGATAAAAATTACGAAGGTTACATGGGAAAAGTATTTGATATATATTCACAAATGTTCGATTAATGTAAGACATCATCTAATTCAATTTAAAATTGTACATAGATTATATCATTCAAAAACAAGATTGAACAAATTTTATCCAAATATATCCCCCATTTGTGATAAATGTCTATCCCAAAACGCAACTATAACACACTCCTTAGTTTCCTGCACAAAACTTTATAGATTTTGGAGTGATATTTTCGAAATATTTACAAAATTATTCTAGATAAGAATGGAACCTAATACTGAAATTATTATATTTGGAGTAATGGAAGATGGGAATAAATTGACCACATCTCAAAATTTATTTTTTAACTATGGTTTAATAATAGCAAAAAAATTAATACTTAAATTTTGGAAAAATACATCATTACCAACGCTTCCAGGACAAACAGACTCAGGAATAGCTGCTTCCCGAGAATTATATCTACCATAAATTCAAATCCACACATGCACTGACTACACCGCCCAACACGGACTTCCATCTGTATATATGTATATATGTATGTAGCGCCGGAAATCCGAAAATGTGCACCTATTCCCCCCCCCCCCCTGGTCCCAAGGCCTTCGGTTTTGTTTTGCTGTTGTATTTTTTTGGAGTAAATGAAATGTATGCACTGAGTACGAGCAGCTTTCAGTTTCACTGTACATGTATAGTGACAATAAATGGCATATCTATCTATCTATCTTGAAATGTGGATTGCAAGTATGTTGGACACCGCACATCTAGAGGAAATGTGATTCCTCCTAATGTATAAATTAGACCAATTCATAACGAGTTGGTCTCCATTTGTCGTCTTCTTGGAATCATATGGTGCAACACAATTGTAAAAACTAACTGTTTCAGGACTGGACGAGGGTTGGTCAAGATTATAAACAATTATCTCTTTTTTTTCTTCTTTCTTTATGTCTTATTCTCTTTTTTCTATTTCTTTTCATCAACTTTCTTCACTCATTCGTCTTTCTTCTTTTTCTTCACACACTATATATCTCATGCTTTTCTATCCTTTACTATCTAATTTCTTTTTCTTATTCCAATCTTTCTTTAATATAACAAAAAAAAAATTAGAAGCTGTACATAAAATGTATTATGCAATATATATTAGGCACTTTGGTGCCATGTGATTGTACTTACTTCTAATAAAATAAAATATTAATTAAAAAAATTTAAAAAACATACTTTTAACAATTTTAAAGATCTATTTGTAGTAGTTTCCAATTTTGGTAAATCATTTTCTTAAGTTTTATATTGTCAAATATAAAGTCATAAAGTGTAAATGTAGCAGATATCTCTTTCTAATGGACATCGGAATCTATATACTATTAAAACTCTGTGCGTGTGTGTGTGGGTGTATGTCATCGCCCACCCACTCCACCCCCCCCCCGCCCACGTACTCGGGATCTGAAGCGCCGAGGATGCGAGGCCATGGAGCTGACATTCACTCTGAGGCCGACAGCTGCTGGGCGGCCCTACCCCTCTCCTCCCTCACTTCTTAATATAATATCAATGGGGGTGGTTGGTGTGTGTGGGTGGGTTGGTTAGTGTGTGTGTGACGCCTCAGGCCGCCCCCTCCCCTGCAACCGCGCATTGCGGGAACAAACCCAACGGGTCTGCACTTGGTCTAGTAACAATTAAATTTTCTCAGTCTGCATATTTATGACGATCTTCAGAGATTAGCTTTTTTTATGTACCAATCTTTTTTAATTCAATTAAGGTTCGTGAATTAGCATGCTGTGATTTGTACTCGTTTCCTTCTTATTTTTGGCCCATTAAACCAGCCTCTATTTTATCATAAATGAACATCAGTAAATGGAGTTGTTCAATAGTGTTAGTGAACTGTGTTAGCAGATTGCAGGTTAAAATCCAATTCCAAACACGTAATCTGCGCAAGTACCTTCAACTATGTACAAGAGCAATCTGTTGTTTTGCTATTACAGTTAAATAACTTCACAATGATTTTTTTTAGATGAAAATGTTCACATTCACATTAACAAGTGTTTAAATATAGATGGCTTAGAATTTTCACATTTAATTTTAAACATTCTGGTCCACTGCATTCAAACATTCCAGCCTGAAATACTAACAACAGATTTACTTGATTTGATTGCTTACTGTATATGGACCCGTCTCCCAAAATATCTGAGATCTTACTGTTGCAGTCACATATTTCCACCCATTCCCAGCTTTGCACTTAAACAGATTTGCTCGCACCTACCGATGTTTCCAAGGACTACTGCAGCCAGACCCATCCTCACCTTCACAACGTCTATTATAAGGGTCTCACCAACACCAAGGCTTACTATCATTTCACCCAATACATGGCAGCACTCACTCCCTGAGAACTACTGGCAGGAACTATCTACTGACACAAGGGCTGGCAGCTGGAATGATGAGCTCAATGGAAAGCTCAGAAGAACAACACATTCAACTGTTGGATCTTCCGATCACAACAGCTGGTGGGAATAAGAAGTTCACAAGATTGCCACCAATTAAATGCTTTTTTTTTTAAAATCCCTGAAGTCCAGGAAATAAAAAGATTCTTCATTAGGAAAGGAAATGTAGTATTGTTTAGTTTAGAGATACTGTGCGGAAACAGGACCTTCGGCCCACCTAGTCCACACGGACCAGCCATCCCCGTACGCCAAAAGGCTGGAGTGTTTTAGATTCATTAACGGGAATGGGAATTTTGTGAAAGCCTAACCTTTTATTATTTTAGATTGAGAGAGTTTCAATTTCCCTATTCTTCCGAGCCACAACCAGTATCGACAGGTTTCGGTATAACATCAGGAATAGAGAAGGGTCTTGCAAAATTATACAATGCTCCAAAAATATCCTTCTGGTTCCACACTTCAGTTCAATTGTAAAGTATGCCATGCAATGCCAGGATATCATTCGAACAAATTGAAATTGCTAAATCTCCATTCCCTAACGGCAAAACGTATTTGAAACCTTTTCTTAAGAAATCCTTGAAAAGTAGCACCACATGTAAAAAATAATAAGTCAAAAGCTAAAAGAGAAAAATGTTGAATTGTTCAATGTATTGTTTGCACCAGTTTCTTGACTTTTAATGGATTATATTACTCACGGTAAAGATGTTTTGAATGATTATCTTATTTGTCAGTCGTGCTTTTTAATCACTCCTTGCTTTTACTTAGGTGTGCAGTGGATCACCATCTTAGAGACTCCACTGGCAATCTGACCATACTTTGTTCAGAGTCAAATACTTGGAATAAGTCATCAGGAAGAATAATCAAGATAACAAGGGGAAAAGATTATGGTAATTGCAAATCTCAAAGCATAATTATATTTTTGAACAGCTGCTCGTAAATTTGACATTGATGTACTGGAAATGTTAAAAAAAGATTATAACTTCTTTGTTATTGTTAAAATTACAAACAGTACATTAGAAAATGATCCTACCCCCAAACGTTACATGGAGAATCCAGGAAAAGCAATTGTATTTCTGATATGTGTATCATTTGGCTAACATTTCTTGTCATTTTAATGCTAGTTTTTGCCTTTCAGAAATAGAGCCTCCAGCAATTGAATTCAAATCGTCTAGCCACAGTCCTTTAGTGGGCGGCTTCATATACAGAGGATGCCAGTCCAGAAGACTATTTGGAAACTACATTTTCGGAGATCGAAATGGGTATGTCTAATAATTTTCCATGAAGTCATCCACACAGTTAGCTGGTATTTGTTTGCCACTGAACTAAATGTTGCAAGCAAATAAAAATCACTTCAGTGATGAAGAATCTTCTAGGTTCATTGGGCAAAGAAGAGTATGCTCATCTGAATTATACCAGGGCTAAAAGAATTAAACTATGAGAATAGAGTACACTGACTCGGCTTGTGCTCCCATTTGTACAAATGATCTGATGGAACTGTTTTTGAAGATTAAAGAAATTGATAAAGTAGTTGAAGCAAAACTATTACCTGATGTCCAAAGCAAGTTGATACTTAAAGCTACTACATCGCACTCACCACCAAGAACCTATTTACATTAATTCTACATCAATCCCACTTTATTTTCCTCATATTCCCACCATCTCCCCTCATATTCCCATCATCTCCCCTCATATTCCCATCATCTCCCCTCATATTCCCATCATCTCCCCTCATATTCCCATCATCTCCCCCTTAACAGGGGGAACATAAAATGGACTATTTTCCCAGCCTGAGATATTTAGAACCAGTGTCACTATTTCAAACTAAGAACATTATGCCCCTGTCCCACTTAGGAAACCTGAACGGAAACCTCTGGAGACTTTGCGCCCCACCCAAGGTTTCCGTGCGGTCCCCGGAGGTTTTTGTCAGGCTCACTACCTGCTTCCACTACCTGCAACCTCCGGCAACCACCTGCAACCTCTGGGAACTGCAGGTTTCCTAAGTGGGACAGGGGCATAAGGAATCAATGTAGTAGTCGGCCTCTTGGACCCTTACGATTGCTCTGTTGCTCAATAAGACCATGACTGAACATTTTCCTCGACACCAGTTCCCCGCACCACGACCATGTCCCTTGATTCTCTTTATAATTAGAAGATCACAAAAGCATTTGTGACTGTATTAAAAATAATTGTTCAATTAGAGGGTAATGGATCGTTGGAACTCTCTTCCCAAGGCTTAGTAACTGAGTATTTTCAAGACACATTAAGATTTTTGTTTATTAGTGGAATCAAGGGCCATGGCTTAGCGAGGAAAGCACCATCATGACAGGCCGTAAATCTTTTAAGCAGGAAAGATGCAGAGAAGATTTTTGAGGATGTTGCCAGAACGTTAGGGCCCAAGCTATAGGGAGAGATAAGGTAGGCTAGCTTATTCTTTGGAGAACAGCAGGATGAGGAGTTACCTTTGTCAATAACGTGTTTTTTTTGCCTGTGTCTTTCCAGCATTTTTTGCTACAATTTCAATTATCCAGCAAGTGCATTTTGTTAATTTTCTGCTGTTGGAAGGGTTATGTTTAGTTGTATGAAGTGAACAAATTATTCATGGTAAACTTTGCCATAATCACGAATTATCAAGCTATCTTAACCAAAAAGCCAATTAATCTTGTTGTAGTTGCCATCTGTCCAACTGCAAGAGATGATGGTGGCTTTGATGTTGTCCTGCTCGCAGCGGGAAATGTTTCATCTGTGGTTGCATTTCCTGCTGTGGCTGACTAGGTCTATCCTTGCCAGGCTGACTCTCCCACAGCATCCACAGGTGAAGTTGTCTCTGGTTGTTGGATTGAGGAGCATGTTGCTGTTGATCATGTTGTGGCATTGACGCTTGGCCTTCATGGGTCTTGAACCCCATGCTGCCCTTGTGCTTCATACCCACTGGAGGTCCTTTATCCACCTCCCCCGGACCTCAGACATACCTTATTGACTGGGCGCTGCTCAGGTTGAGGCGGGCAATAGCTAACCATTAGGACCTGATGATCCTTCCCATTGTCGGACTCCCTGTGCCATTCCATTTAGACCTGTAACCTGCAACTGCAACTTCCCATGATTTTCTTTCCTCGCTGTGATCAGCAAGGATGAAGTATCATCTCCATTTGATTGGCCGCAAGACGGGGCGGATAATTGAAAACACAGACTTGCCCAGCATCTGCATTCCCCTCTCGACCCGATAGACTGATTCCAGGGGATTATCTAGGGCCTACTTGGTCACAGGAGTTGCTGCAAGATGAATGCACGAGGAATCAACTGACCACCTGTAAGGACTCCAGCTCCAGTGCTTGGTTCTCCTGAACCTTATCCACAAGACAATGTCGTGCTATTTGACCCATTGCTGGGAGCTGGTTGATGGACGCTAGGGCGTATCCGATGTTCCCGATGTTGGGGAAGTCCAGGACAAGGGGTCACAGCTTAAGGATAGAGGGGAAATCCTTTAGGACCGAGATGAGAAAAACATTTTTCACACAGAGTGTGGTGAATCTCTGGAATTCTCTGCCACAGAAGGTAGTTGAGGCCAGTTCATTGGCTATATTTAAGAGGGAGTTAGATGTGGCCCTTGTGGCTAAAGGGGTCAGCGGGTATGGAGAGAAGGCAGGTACAGGATACTGAGTTGGATGATCAGCCATGAACATATTGAATGGTGGTGCAGGCTCGAAGGGCTGAATGGCCCACTCCTGCACCTATTTTCTATGTTTCTATGTTTCTATCCACATGCCTGCGGGCCTACATGTTGCATACCTGGGGGCCAACGTTCCTCCAACATCCCCACGCAGTGATACAGAGACTGAATTAGTTTTCTTCAAAACGTAGAGATCTCAGAAAAGCTGAAATTGAACTCTTGGAGAAAAAGAACAGGAAGGTCCGAGCTCACCTGACCAAGAGATTGATAACTAGCAGATATAATTTCATGTTACAAAGTTTCGAGTTGAGTTGTTAAGAAAATCTCCATGCAAATATCTGTAAATGGTGTGAAACCCATTGTCTGAAAGGCTAGTAAAGGTGAAGACCTTTATGTTAAAAAGATGCCCAGATGATTATTTGAAAAGCAGTAACCCAGGGGAGCTGTGAAGTGGGAGTTACCCAAATAGATTTATGTTTGACCAGCATTGACAAGAAAGGTTGAATGTGTTGGAGTCATATCCACGCTGACAGTCGCTAGCCTTATTTGTTTGAGCTTTGCCCATATCCCTCTAAACCCCTCCAATTCACGTACCCGGCTTTTAAATGTTGTAATTGTACCCACCTTTACCATTGACAGCTCGTTCCAAAATTCAGCTGGTTTTTTTTAAGAGCTTGGATGAAGTGTTAATTTCGCATGCCACCATATCTATATCAGTTGACTGAATGTATCATAGGTTGTGTGGGAATTATCAGGGGACCATTTCTCTGCCTGAATAATTCAGAGAATGTGAGTTCAAATCCCACTGTTGTAGTTTGAGAATGTAATAGTTTGAAATGAATTGAATTTAGCACAAGGTAATATTGAAGTCATGTTATGGAAGTGGTAATCTAGATCCCTGGACTAGTGATCTGGTGAATGAATTCAAAATCCCACTACAGCAGTTGATGAATTTAAATTCAGAAAAGTAATTAAATAAATAAGCTTTAATGGAAATGTTAGCATCAATATAATAATTATCATAAAATTATCAGTTTGTCGTAAAAACCCAATTCAGTAATGTGGCATTTATTTGCCCTATAAATAATTCCAGTCTCATACCAATTTTAACAAACTTTATGGAACGTTAATAGCAAGCTAATTCTTTCAAGCATCTCTAAAGTCTGCCTTCACAGCCGAGCTATTTACTTTTCACCATAGAAAAACTGATAAGCCAAATAGCTCTTTAAGATTACTGTAGGTCTGGTCATATTTTCTCATATCTTTTTGCACCTGGCTTCCACGCTGCTTTATGGAATGCAGGGGCAATTATTCACTTGGATGCTGAGCCACATATTATGATTTTGACTATCTCTGTGAAGTGAGTGATTTTGTATTGCGTTTTGCAAACTGGGTTACTACTTTGGATGTCAGCTGATTTACATCGGTGAGACTAAGCTCTGACCTCACGGTGGCTCAGCACTTCAACTCCCCCTCCCACTGCGTCTCCGACCTCTCTGTCCTGGATCTCCTCCATGGCCTCAAAGAGCAACACCGGAAATTGGAGGAACAGCACCTAATATTCCGCCTGGGTAGCTTGCATCCGGATGGCATGAACATTCAATTCTCCCAATTTTGCTAGCCCTTGCTGTCTCCTCCCCTTCCTTAACCCTCGAGCTGTCTCCTCCCATCCCCCCACCCTCGGGCTCCTCTTCCTCCCTTTTTCCTTCCTTCTCCTCCCCACCCCCCATCAGTCTGAAGAAGGGTTTCGGCCCGAAGCGTCACCTATTTCCTTCGCTCCATAGATGCTGCTGCACCCGCTGAGTTTCGCCAGCATTTTTGTGTACCACTTTGGATGTTATTTTCCTTTCTCAGAAACAGCAGTCATGAGGTTGAGATTTCGCTTCTTCTCAGCATGTGCTTTGAAAGTTGTACTTGCTCTAAGGAACATAGAATAAGGAATGGTTGTTTACAAGTAGTATATGTAGGAGTGTCTCTACCTGATGTTGTGAATGCTGAAGTACTTTTGGCATTTGCTACGGCAAAGTTAAGTTGAACAGCCACATAAATGTCCAAAAGACAATAGACAATAAGTACAGGAGTAGGTGATTCGGCCCTTCGAGCCAGCACCACCATTCAATGTGATCATGGCTGATCATCCCCAATCGGTAACCCATTCCTGCCTTCTCCCCATCTCCCCTGACTCCGCTATTTTTAAGAGCCCTATCTAGCTCTTTCTTGAAAGCATCCAGAGAACCTGCCCCCACCGCCCTCTGAGGCAGAGAATTCCACAGACTCACCACTCTCTGTCCACTTGGTTACTAGTAAACAGACATCACTACTAATTGAACACAATGGGAAGTTTTCATGTACCATGAAATCCCTCAGCAGTATTTTTCACCAATTTTGTTCAACACAAATGCTGTAATATGCTGCCATTGATGTCAATTCAGATGTTCACAGCAATATCCATGTCAGAAATAATTGGTGCAATTATTTATCTGTGTCTCATACATACAACTATTTATTTTTGATCTGTTTTTTGGGGGATGTGGGACAAGGCCAGTCTTTCATATGAAGAGAAACTGGATCGACTCGGCTTATACTCGCTAGAATTTAGAAGATTGAGGGGGGATCTTATAGAAACTTACAAAATTCATAAGGGGTTGGACAGGCTAGATGCAGGAAGATTGTTCCCGATGTTGGGGAAGTCCAGGACAAGGGGTCACAGTTTAAGGATAAAGAGGAAATCCTTTAGGACCGAGATGAGAAAAACATTTTTCACGCAGAGAGTGGTGAGTCTCTGGAACTCTCTGCCACAGAAGGTAGTTGAGGCCAGTTCATTGGCTATATTTAAGAGGGAGTTAGATGTGGCCCTTGTGGCAAAAGGGATCAGGGGGTATGGAAAGAAGGCAGGTACAGGATACTGAGTTGAATGATCAGCCATGATCATATTGAATGGCGGTGCAGGCTCGAAGGGCTGAATGGCCTCCTCCTGCACCTATTTTCTATGTTTATTGAATGTCCATTTAAAAGAAAATGCTTAACAACCCTCTTGAACTACTGCATCCTTTCTGGTACACACAGTGCCGCTGGAAGGATGTTTTAGGATTTGGATCCAGTAGTGATGAAAGAATATATTTCCACGTCAGAATGGTGTATGGTTTAGAGGAGAACCCGCAGGAGGTGGTTCCCCTAAGCATCTAATGGCCTTGTCCTCCTTAGATCTGGAGATTATGTTAGGAGGAACTGACAGAGTCGTGTCAGTTTAGTTTGGTTTACAGGTACAGCATGGAAACAGGCCCTTCGGCCCAATGAGTCAGTGCTGGTCATGACCACCCATGCACTAGTTCTATTCTACACACTAGCGACAATTTACAGAGGCCAAGTAACCTACAAACCTGCACATCTTTGGGAGTGGGGGGGGGAAACTGGAGCACTCGGAGATAACCCATGCAGTCACCGGGAGAATGTACCAACTCCGTACAGATATCACCCGCAGTCAGGATCGAAACTGGATCTCTGCCGCTGTAAGGCAGCAATTCTACTGTGTAGCTGAATAACTGTATTGTATTTGTAGGTGGCACTCTCAGTTTGTGAGGCAGTAATGGGGGAATGAATAACAGGGTGTTGATAGAACAGCAATCACCGTCGTGTTTCCTTCTTGAAGCGCATTCACTTTTATTTCACTAGGACTTCTTAATTCCACACTGCATTGGTGAATTGTCACTCTCATCTCACCTATCCAATCCCATTCTTTGTTCCATATCTGAATGAAGTTTGTGATGAGATCTAGAACCATGGTCCTGGCAAAGGTACCTTCAGTTGATACTTTGTTCTAGGTACCTTCAGTGCCCTTTCCGTGTGTTGGCAAAGAACACTGATTCAGTAGCAGGTGGAGGACATTAAAAAGTAATCTGGAGGAGGTTTTGTTGCTCCTATTTGACCTGCAGTTGTGTTACGTGGTAGGGTCTGAAAGCAATGTAAAAGACTCTCAATACCACACTCTCCTAACTATATCTCAATACGCTGCCCCTGCTGGTGGGACAGACGTACCTAAGGATTGTGACTGAGGAGTTGGACACAATTGTCAGATATTATTCTGTGAGCAACTCAGCGGGATAGAAGGAATGGGTGACGTTTCGGGTCGAGACCTTTCGTCACACCTTTCGACCCAAAAAGTCACTCATTCCTTGTATCCCAGTGGTTCTTAACCTTTTTGGCATACGTACGCGCATAGATTCAAGATTCAAGTTTCAATTTATTTGTCATTTGGGCCCCTTGAGGTCCAAACGAAATGCCGTTTCTGCAGCCATACATTACAAACAAATAGACCCAAGACGCAACATAATTTACATAAACATCCATCACATCGCTGTGATGGAAGGCCAAAAAAACATATCTCTCCACTGCACTCTCCCCCCCCCCCCCCCCCCCCCCCCCCCCCCCCCGATGTCAGAGTCAAAGTCAAAGCCCCCGGCTGGCGATGGCGATTGTCCCGCAGCCATTAAAGCCACGCCGGGTGGTGCGAGGTCGCACACCGGGTTCTTGATTTTAGAGCCCTCGGCGAGCGCTCGCAGAGTCCCGCGGCCATTCCAAGCCGCGCGGGGCGGTGATGTTAGGCCCCGCTCCAGGAGCTCTTCGACCCCGCAACTCGGGCGGGAGAAGTCGCCGTTGCGAGAGCCCTGAAATTACGCGAACTAAATATTATATGTGGTATGTACCTTTGTTAGGTTCCTAAAAATGGGCTCAACAAATGGATATGATATTTATGACCACGTCCCCCAGTAAAGCCCCAAACAACCCCCCATGGGGGTCCCGACCCCTCCGGGTTAAGAACCAATGTTCTATCCAAAGGTGCTGCCAGTTCCCGCTGAGTTACTCCAGCATGTTGCGTCTTTCTTTGGTTTAAACCAGCATCTGGGATTCTTGGGATGTCAGGACTTTCATATGAAGAAAGACTGGATAGACTCGGCTTGTACTCGCTAGAATTTAGAAGATTGAGGGGGGTACATTATAGAAAATTACAAAATTCTTAAGGGGTTGGACAGGCTAGATGCAGGAAGATTATTCCTGATGTTGGGGAAGTCCAGAACTAGGGGTCACAGTTTAAGGATAAGAGGGAAGTCTTTTAGGACCGAGATGAGAAAATCATTTTTACACAGAGAGTGGTGAATCTGTGGAATTCTCTGCCACAGAAGGTAGTTGAGGCCAGTTCATTGGCTACATTTAAGAGGGAGTTAGATGTGGCCCTTGTGGCTAAAGGGATCAGGGGGGTATGGAGAGAAGGCAGGTACAGGATACTGAGTTGGATGATCAGTCATGATCATATCGAATGGCAGTGCAGGCTCGAAGGGCCGAATGGCCTACTCCTGCACCTATTTTCTATGTTTCTATCTGCAGTTCCTTCCTATGTTATTCTGCAAGCATGGTTTTGTCAGACTGACGGGGCTGTAGGACCGTTCTCCCAATGTGGTTGCTTGTCCCCAGATGTATGCTTTGCAGGGTTCATGTCATCTGCTCAGATACGATTTCATCTCACTGCAGAAAATTCCTCCATGGTAAATCTAACAATGAAGAGGGTGTTTTTTGCCACTATTTATGTCCTTATTTTCTATTCCAGGCTCAGTGCCTGCCTTAAGCTTTTGTCTCTCCTGCCATGTGTTGTGAGGGGACATTAACAAGGCTGGCGGGTGAATGGAATTGCAAACAATATGGTCCAAGCAGGGAAAAGCAATAAGCCCAAGGCCACAAACATGCAGGTCCGGAATATCCTTTGCTTTTCTATTTCCTGTCCAGGGTCTGACAATAGACAGGAGGTTAGAAAAGCTGATATAGTAGGACCTTTGGAAGTGGAATCTTTAGGGCTGCACAGTGGTTCCAGCGCCAGAGACCCGGGTTAGACCCTGACTACGGGTGCTGTCTGCACGGAGTTTGTACGTTCTCCCCGTTACCTGCATGGATTTTCTCTGAGATCTTCGGTTTCTCCCCACACTCCAAAGACGTACAGGTTTGGAGGTTAAAACCCTGTCCCACGGTATGAGTTCATTCCAAGAGTTCTCCCAAGTTTGCCCTGATTCGAACTCGGAGATTTACGGTAATGGCCACTCGTCGGTACTCGGGGCTCTCGTGGACATTTTTCATCATGTTGAAAAATCTTCACGAGTCTTCCCGTGCTTACCTGCCTTTAGCGAGTCTTCCCGAGTACCTGCCGTTAGCGCTAAGAGACGTCCCCGAGCTCCAAAGTACCCGCTACGTTCATTCTCCGTGCTTACCACGAGTTTGATTTTTTTTAAACTTGGGAGAGCTCTTGGAATGAACTCGCACCGTGGGACAGGGCTATTAATTGGCTTGGTATAAATAATAAAATGTAAATTATCCCTAGTGTGTGTAGGGTAGTGTCAATGTGCGGGGATCGCCGGTCGATGCGGCCAAAGGGCCTGTTTCCGCGGTGTATCTCTAAACGAAACAGAGTGGTTCTGGTGATCAAGATTGAGATAAGAGAAAGGGAAGTTTAATTATTGGGGATATGAGGGAGGAGCCATGATTTAGGAGGAAGGTCGGTAATCTGGGTCTGAGCAGCTGGGCACAGGGGGGTTCTTTAACAGTTAGCACCATTGGATTATCGCCAAGTGGAGAAAGTGTAAATTATGCCAATGATTTTACTCTCCGTCAATAACTGCAACCTTATTTGTAACAATTATAGAGTGTAGTTACACTTGATCCAGATTTTGATTTTTTTTTTTCTCAGTTAAAGTCCATTGGATAAAATAATGTTTGCTTAATGTTCCATTGTATGTCTTTTGGATTATTTGGGTGGAAATGTTATGCTTTTTGCTTTCACAACTATTCCGTTTTCCAAGCATGTGTTCTTCAAGTTGTAGCAGTTATTCAAAGGATCTGGGCGTCTTTGTTTATACTTGCAGCTTTGTGCCAGTATAATAGTAGTATTGATCTCATAACTATATAATGCTGCCAATATAAACACAAAGGAACCATAAAAACTGCTCTGAATGTGTTCAAAAAAACTTACCACCCAAGATCTGGCTTTTGGATGGCTTCAACCCAACACTGTGTAGGTGAGAACACCTGTGGAATTGAAATTGGCCTGAAAGTTTTCATGACACTCAGCAGCCCTTGCAACCATGTATTGATGCAGTTGGCAGTTAAACAAAAAAATGATTGTAATGGTCTTTAATATTTGCAGAGCGCCAGTGAAATTTAGAATACAATTAAATACATCTGATTAAAATTATTGTGTTTATTCTTGCAATTAAAGATACAGATTTCCAATGCATTTTGCAATTACCAGAGGAATTCATGATTTAAGTTTCAAGGGATGACAACTCATGTGCACATTGGTGTATAGAAACAATTGGTATAAACACAGCTGAAAGAGGTGGCGTGTAAATTAATACCCAGTTTCACAGATGAATTAGCACTATGTTATAATGTAAGCAGACTTATTTGTGCCTCATTTGTTGACATGACTCTGGGTTTGGATTGGGAATCACTTATGTTTTGTTAGTGCAGTTATTAACATGATCTGTTTGACATTGCTGTGATTAAGTTTAATTCCTAACTAGTACGAATTTATAGCTGTCGAGTGATTTAACATCGTTCAAATTTCCTTGTGCCAAAGAGTAAAAGTTTAAAGGCATCATAGAAAATTTTCAGAGTTGTTTCAGAAGTCCATGTAAGATTGAGGGGGCTGCACTCAAAATATTTGATAAGTTCATCTGTAATGACCCATGTTTTTTACATCTGATTTCAGGCAACTGATGAGCCTTCAACAAAGTTCTTTGAACAAACAGTGGCAAGAACGAGCTTTGTGCCTTGGCAGTGGCACGACGTGCAAAAACTCACATAGCGGTCAGATCTCAGGAATGGTTTTGGGATTTGGAGAAGATGAGTTAGGTAATGAATGACCCTAATGTTTGTAACAATTATTGCTGTGAAATATCTGTTCTCGTTTACTGGAAATGAACTTAATCAAATAAACAGAATTGCTGCTTGGCAAAGTGCTAACAGCAGCAAAATATTTTAGTGATACCTCTAATCATGTATTTAGTAAAATATGGCCTTATAAGACTACTTGCCTCCCAATATGCCACATATTCAATACTATTGTTTAGTCAGGGGGTGGTGAATCTGTGGAATTCTGTGCCACAGAAGGCTGTAGCAGCCACGTTAGTGGATATTTTTATGGCAGAGATAGATAGATTCTTGATAAGTACGGGTGTCAGAGGTTATGGAGAGAAGGCAGGAGCATGGGGCTAGGAGGGGGAGATAGATCAGCCATGGTTGAATTACGTAGAATTGATGGGCTGAATGGCCTAATTCTACTCATATTCCTTATGTCCTTATTGATATACACTCTGCAATTTTGGATTTGCTTCAACCATTCATCATGCCTGCTATCTGGCCCATATGTAGAGACTGGGGATTCAATTTCATCAATGAAAAATGAATTCATCTCAGATAAGGGTGTTGCTTTGAAACAAGGGAAACTTCCACCATGGCCAAGCTGTGCCAGAATCCTGTCAAACAAGAGCATCCTACTTGTATGGGTGACACAAACATCCTTGCAACATGTTTTATGTACTGCAAGCTTGTTTTCAGGCATTGCGATTGTCGTATTTTGCAACCTTCATCAGTTTGCACATAATTTGTGAAAGTATAGTGAGATCATATTGCAGAATATTTTATTCTGGAATGAGATCAAGAATTAATGGACCATGTCAGTGCTTGGCAGGTTTTTACAATTTTTATGATGTGGTGAATCATCACATATGTATCTGCTGAAAATAATTGGCCACTACGTTTTGATTTCACAGATTAGTCCGCTTGAAGCAGCTGTGAATTGGTCTTTAGCATGATGACCTCACTGCATAATTATGGGCATGTCAGCTTCTATTTCTAACAAATTCCATTTATGCAATATACATTTTTTTCACATTCACCCATGTACCCAAAACAACATATTTTCAAGCTCTGGTCTAAATTATATATATTAACGAAGAGTGTCTTTATCAGAACCTTTGCTTTCTCCTTATTTTTTCTTCTTTATAAAATTTTCCAGATATTGCTGTTCACACTTTTTTTGTCCAATTTTCCTTCCATTGGTGTATATAATTTATTTCAACACTGTTATCGCAAATGAAACCATTTTAAAACAGATTATAATTTGGTTGATTTTTAAGCCACTTAATAATTGTTCGTGTTAGTAATAGCAGTTTTGACATTTTAGTCTACATAAAATTAAGTTCGTCTTTGAGGGAACAGAAACACTGAAATATTTTCAAAGTGGTACAAATTGATGCATTTAAAGATAATAATATCAGACTGCGCAGGACTAATAATTGAGCATTTTCCAATTTGTGTTTGCAGGTGAGATCTACGTTGTAGCGAGCAGTAAAAGTGTGACGCAAGTACACAGTGGGAAGATCTACAAATTAATGGATCCAAAAAGGTAAGGCTGCAACCAATATTTGTGAAACATTTGCACTTGGATATTCTACCCTCTGGGTAGCAGGGGTCATGCAAGTGCACTTCACAAATCCCTTTTGAACAAAATTTTCATGCAAAAACAGCAAGTCTTACAGTATTTGCTATTAATGCAGGCTAAAGGGATAAGGGGGTATGGAGAGAAGGCAGGGATGGGATACTGAGTTGGATGATCAGCCATGATCATATCGAATGGCGGTGCAGGCTCGAAGGGCCTAATGGCCTACTCCTGCACCTATTTCCTATGTTTCTAAGTGCAATATTGGAGAAATCTCATCAAGGACAAACCTTTCCATTGTTATCTTTGGTGGCTCACGCAAGGTCTTTATGATTGAACTGGCTTAAATCCTTCAGTTGATCCTTGACTTACTTTGGCATGTATGTGTGTTTAAATTCACTGCATGTTAACTGTTGTCACTACTGCTGCATGCCCAGTGCATTAACGCAAGACGAGCAAGGATGCCCACGATACAATTTCATATGGCATTTGTATCTCATATCAATTTTACACTTCAAATCTATCGCATGGCACATAAAAGGCTTGTGCTTGGTGATAAAATTTCCAGCCTGTAGTGTTCAGTTTATGTGCCACATGTTATTAATCTATTTCATTATATCTGCTTGCCAGCTCATATAAAGAATGACTGTAAACAATGCTGACAGCACCATCAAACTCTTCAGTTATGGGGAAAACGATCATCTCACATCTGTGTTTTGTTAACAACATTAGACATAGGTAAAACAGATGTCATAGCTCCCAGAATAACGTAACAAAACCTCAGAATTGCAAAATAAGGGTTAGATTTGAAAAAACATTTTACATTTTTAACATTTTGTATGCATTTAATTTCAACTATTTAATTTGACAACCTTCAGTGAAGACTAGTGTGAGTCTCTGTTTAGTCACAGAGTGATACAGTGTGGAAACAGGCCCTTCGGCCCAATCTGCCCGCACCGGCCAACAATGTCCCAGCTACACTAGTCCCACCTGCCTGCGCTTGGACCATATTCCTCCAAACCTATCCTATCCATGTACCTGTCTAACTGTTTCTTAAATGATGGGATAATCCCAGCCTCAACTACCTCCTCTGGCACTTGTCCCATACACTTCACCATCCTTCGTGTGAAAAAGTTACCTCTTGGATTCCTATTAAATCTTTTCTCCATCACCTTAAACCTATGTGCTCTGGTCCTCGATTTCACCTACTCTGGGCAAAAGACTCTATACATCTACCCATGTGCTCTGGTCCTCGATTTCACCTACTCTGGGCAAACGACTCTATACATCATGCTGCATCACGCCGTGACTTTTTCGGTGACATGGTACGTCAGTCAATGAAGCCGACAGACGCATGGTTGCTGGAAAGTTGCTGCCTGGAAGAATGCGTATGATAAACTCTTACCCCAGAAGGACCCCTCTTCACCTGCTGTAGCTGCCAGGCATGGCCACAGTCTGGGAAAGTTGATTGTGCTGTTACTACAAGAGACAGTGTACTATGTTTACATATTCTGTTGTGCTGCTGCGAGTAAGAATTTCATAGCTCTATCTGGGACATATGACAATAAAGTAATCTTGATTGTTGGTGGGGTGGGAATATCGATTTCCTGAAGGGGGACATCACCCTCATGCTCTCTTATGGTAGAGAGCAAGCCGCAATACAATAAACCGTAAGATACATTCATAGGTGAAGGGCAGGTCCATTCTGTACATGTCAAACAATCCTGAGTGGTATGAGGAAGCTTGGTATGATCTTTGCAAAACCATCAAGGATGCCAAGAGACAATACCGGGACAAACTTGACTCCCAGTATAATGATTTGGATGCCAGCAGAATACTATAACTGGCTGCAAAGTGAAGTCAGGAAACAAGACTGTTGACGGTACAGCCCTACCTGATGAACAATGCTTTCTATGCTCTCTTTGACCAGAAGGTCAATAGGGAGATAACATCCGTTTCATCAATTTCAAGTGTGCCTCTTCAGTGTTGTGCAGAAGTTAGATCAGCCTTCCTGAGGATGAACCCATGGAAATCAAGTGGCCTGGATGGAATCCTTGGATGTGTCCTTAGAGGCTGCGTGGACCAACTAGCGGGAGTATTCACGGACATCTTTAATTTCTCCCAATGAGGTACCCACCTGCTTCAAGAAGACCACTATCACCCCGGTGCTAAAGAAAAGCAAGATCTCATGACTTAATGACTACCATCCAGTGGCCTTGACATCCACATCAACAAGTGCTTTGAGAGGCTGGTTATGAAACGCATTAAATCCAGTCTACCAAGCAGACTTGACCCACTGCTGTTTGCCTATCACCACAACAGGTCCATGGCTGATGCCATACCCCTGGCCTTACACTAATCCCTGGAGCACCTGGATAAGAGAAACGACTATGTCAGACTTCTATTCATAAACCAGATCTTTGCTTTTAATACCATTATCACAGCCAAGTTCAACACCAAACTTGTGGAACATGGAGTCAGCATTCATCTCTGCAACTGGATCCTCGAATTCCTAGCCCAACAGACCCCAATCAGTGAGGAAAGGGGACAAATCATATTATACGATAATCCTCAATACTGGTGCTCCACAAGGGCGCATTCTCAGCCTCCTTCTTTATTGCTTACATACCCGCGACTGTGCAACCAAGTACATATCCAATTCACAAATTCGAGGACAACACCACCATTGTGGGCCAGATATCAAATAATGATGAGATGGAGTACAGGAAGGAGATGGAGACCTGATGTCAAGACAACAACCTTTCAACGTCAGCAAGACAAAAGAGATAGTGATCGACTTCAAGAAACGAAACAGATGGCACCAAAGTAGAGATGGTTGAAAGCTTCAAGTTCCTTGGAGTAAATATCACTAGCAACTTGTGCTGGACTAGCCATATTGAAGCACTGGCTCTCTACTTCCTTACAAGGCTTATGACCTTTGGTAAGTCCCCAACAACTCTCACCAGCTTCTCCAGATGTGCCTTAGAAAGCATTTTATCAGGATGCATCGCAGCATGGTTTGGGAACAGTTCTAACCAAGTCCGCAAAATTGCAGAGAATTACGGATGCAACACAGACCAACCTCCGTTCCATTGACTCCATCTACACTTCACTGTATACCAATAAATGGTGTTTTACTGCTTCCATTTACACAAAATTATCAGTTGTGATCATGTTTATATCAAAGATATCTTAGTATCCTCGCTCTTCACATTGAGCTTTCCTTTAGATGTTATTCTTTTAATTTTGATTATTAATGTTAAGCATCATTGACATGGCACTCAGCTTTCATGCTGTTGAAACCCACTTTTATCCAGCCAACAGCAGACATTTGGATCATGGGTGTGACTCTATTCCCCAGCCATAGAAAATGAAATGTAACATTATAAACACATTCAGCGGGTTCACAGGATCTACTCAAGAGGCAAATATCATAAAAGCAGTTTTAGTCTGGAGCTGAATGAGCTGCTTGAGAAGGTGAAAAATGTAAACCCAATGCAGATGATTTATGTTCCTTAAGGGCATAGGTGCTAACATCAGCGGAGACATCTGTAATGAACTGGAAGATCCAACTCTTCCTTGGGGGTGTTTTTTTGTCAATTTTTGAAAATTCAATAGAATATTTTGTGGTTTGTGCATTTTTTAAATTCTCCAAATCACTTCATCTGTCAAGTTACATTTGGGGAATTTTGATAGAACCATTGAACAAAGCAATATGAGAAAATATGGCCAAGAAAAGCAATACAGCCATTAGCTGGCTATTGCATTTTGGGAGTAATTTTAATGAAGTGGATTTTAATGATATGGATTTTATTTTGTAAGGTTTTTTTTACTGTTTTCTGGATTGCTATTTGGAGGTAACGCAGAATTTAGGTTAAAAAAAGGGTATAATTTGCTTTCTTGAATTCTGTGCTGTGCTTTTCATTATTTGTACCAATGATTTAGATAAAGTTGCATATCTAGTTCACAGTTTACGCTAAAATTGGAGGGAATCTGGAAATTCATTTTGTATCACATTGTTTGTGCAAAGATTTGTGATTTTTCCAAATGGGAGCTTGATAATCGCCACTTCCAGATCAGTTAGGCTCATCCTGAAATTCAACCAAACGTTTCAGAGCTTTGTTACTCTTGTGCTCGAGAAACAGAAAATAGGTGCAGGAGTAGGCCATTCGGCCCTTCGAACCAGCATTGCCATTCAATATGATCATGGCTGATCATCCACAATCAGTACCCCGTTGCTGCTTTCTCCCCATATCCCTTGAATACGTTAGCCCCAAGAGCTAAATCTAACTGTCTCTTGATAACATCCAGTGAATTGGCTGGTGGTGGGTGGCCGGGCGTGATGGCGAGTGAGCCTGCGGGCCAGTCGTACACCGTCAAGACGCTACGTACGACATTGAGACGCTGCGTACGCCCATCGAGACGCTGCATAGGCCCTCAATGCGTCTGCGGGCCGACAGGCCGTTAATGCGCCGGCTCTGTCATGCTGGCTCAAGCCAAAGATTGGCTGATCCCCCGCTGCTTTTCCGAGCACGGCGAAAAGCAGCGGGGGAAGAGCCGAGCTTTGGCTTGAGCCAGCATGAGAGAGCCGGGCCGGGTGGGGGGGGAGTGGAAGAGAGCCGGGCGGCAGCAGCGAAAATCGCCAGCAAAATAAGAAAAATGGCGGCGTTTTTGTAGGAGAGCTGGGCGGCAGTGGCCGTTATGGTGGCTGCCCAGCAGGAGGCGACAAAATGAGTTGGAGGGGGAAGGATTTTATTAAAAATGTGTAGATTAAAATGACGAAATTTAATGAGGATTGGATTTGCGAATGTAAAAGTGAAATGTCTAGCGAAATAGAAAAAATCTCGGAGTTTTTGCATGTGGTTTTGGCGGACCAAGGAATCAAAGGCCAAATCTGACACCCACAAACAAATAAAGACACAAACAAATAGAGACACACAGACACACAGTTTTAAAAGTATATAGATATACCTCAAGAACTAGAAGTCCAGCACAAATCCCTGTAGAACTCCACGTTACACTACAAGCCTGTCTTGTATGAGTAAGCTAGTTCTGTATCCAAATGGCCAAGTCATCATGGATCCCATGCATCTTAATCTTCTGGATCAGCCCATCATGATATTATTATTTTCAATCCCTAAACCATAACTAGGTGATTAAGCGGAACTTGGGATGAAAGAGATTAATTTAAATATGTTGTCGAGTAAATACCTAGTAGCTTTTACCCCTGTTTTGAGTCGAGGTAGCATTATTATTTAAACAATGAAAAGTGACAGAAATATGAAATTCTGTGTGGAGGCTCTTAAAATTTCCATTCTGAAATTTAAATGTGAATAGATAAGATTTGAATCAACGGTGATTAAATTGGAGTTTGCGGTATGAATCAACAATGATCTAGTGAACAGTGGAAAAGGCGGGAGGTGCAGGCTGGCCTTCCCCAATGCCTGTGATATTGTATTCTTTGTCTTGTCATACTCATTTTCTTTTTATGCATCTGCCTTGCAGTTTCCCACTTATGCCTTTTTGTTAACTTGCAGTCTGTCCTTTCACCCACTAACTCAATTTGTTCACTCCTTAAGGGCCTGTCCCACTTTCCCGAGTTACTCACAAACTTTCCCGAGTTTTCCCCTTGATTCAAACTGGGAGAATGTCCGTAGCGAGGCCGTAGGAGTCCGTAGATATACCGTAGCGGCTCGTTATGCCAGCCGAAGGTATTCGGGGCATCGGGTATGTCTTGGACGTTTTTTTCAACATGACAAAAAAGTTCATGAGTAAAACGATAGTCGGGAGGAGGAATTCGTAGATCACAAAAAATCTTGATTTTTTTTTTTTAAGGTCCTTTCAACTCGGCAGAGGACTCGGGAAAGTGGGACAGGCCCTTTACTTTAAGATGGCCAGGCTTTGCTACCTGACAAACCAATGTTATGGGTTGAGGAGTATAACATTGGAGTTTATGGTGGGCTGCATAAACCTGGGCTGCAGTTGCCAGCTATCAGATATATTATCAACTTGTCTCTTCTTACTAAATTTCCAATAAATGCCATAGAACTTGTTTCAGTTTGTCTTAAAACCCAAATCATTAAAATGCGAAGAGTTTCTATTTGTAACCTTAACCTTTACCTATTATTTTGTTTTTGTAACCTTTAATGAAAATTGGATTGTAAGTGTTGTAACAGAATTCCTCTATTTGCAAGCAACCATAGAACTGGAAGCAGTGTTCTTCATGCAGCTGCTGGACAATTTGCAGAAACAATAGATTTTCATCAAATTGTGGAAAGTAATCTTAGACCCCCCCTCGGTTATGGCTGACAATGGGTGTCTCCAGGGTGTTATTCCCTATATGGAGGATGTCTGTGCGTGACTTTGTTTAACGTGGGGAGACTGGTGCACAGACAGCCACCCCACGGTACTTGACCGATCAGGGTCAGGATCCAGTGGCCAGGAGTCCAAGATGACCAGAGACCCTTTTGTGCTGCAGCCTTCATCCGCGTTGTGACGCTCCACTAAGGTCAGCCATCGTCGTCTACCTGTTCCACCTTTGAGGCCTTGGTTGGATTGCTCTTTGTCAGAGACCTCCCCCTCAACCTTACCGCCATGGGTGGCCCTACCAGGAGCATAGCTCCAGACGGCATCGCTCTCAGGATCTCAGGTCCACACAAGCTTCTCCACCACGACAAGGTGACAATCCACAGAGAAGTAATCACATATTAAATATTAGCTAGAAGTTAAATTTATCTTCCCTACACTCTGTTTAGTAAACTCGACTGGAACATTCACTTGCAGAAACAGGATTAGGGGCCGTGAAAAAAGATTCTGTCAAACTAGAGTTCACATAGGGAGCCTGGTATTCCATTCTCTGGACCCACACATAGAAAATCTACTTCTATAGGACACCATATGGATGCAGATGCCTGTAAAAAATAATTAGCTTGTAGCAGTCTTTAAATGAAGGAAATGATTGGGAAATTTGGGAGACAAATTAAGTATCTATTATGATTCTGAAAACTTGCAAGATCTGGGATGTGTCGGTAATTGGGCTGTTTCAATCCCAGTACTTCTGCTCACACTATAATAAGCTACGCTCACCTCGACAATCAGATTGGAGCAGTCAAAGATCAGCTGTTGTCGCAGAGTTATTTTAAGATCTATTGAGATCGAATTGCAAACCTTTTTCTTTTGCGTATTTTCCTTTAATGACATGGCTTACATTTAGACTCCGAACTAGTGAAGTAAAACGTTGATTTAATTTTTTTGTGTAAGCAATTTGTGATATCATAGTTATGGGAAGGAGGTTATAAGACGTGTTCAATTAGAGTCTATAACTGTGTATGCCATGTTGCTCTAGATCTTGAACTACGCTACTAGGTCATAAAGATGGAGAAGCCTCTGTAGTTGAGATTAATTCTTATCTTTATATGATCATCCGTATATATAGTCAGATGTTTCCTTGTCTTAGGAAATCTCTGTACTTACTTGTATAAGATCATAGGGGCAGGACCTTGATTGTGGATGGGGGAAGTGGCGTGAGGAAACTGCCACTGACCAACAAATCTTATTTGGTAAGAATAGCCTATATTCAAGAGGAATCTGAATTTGATTTTAAATATTTTTATTAGAAGTAGTGTACAATAATATAAGGCATGAATAACATTACATTGTGTGTACAACTTCTTATTTTAAATTTAATAGTAAAAAAAAAAAAGTAAGAAAAGCAAGAAATAGAGAGAAAGAGAATATTATATAAAGTAGTGATATTGTTAGTTCGAGAAGAAATAGAAAAGAAAGAGCCCATGGGGTTGTATAGCCCGAGGGAGAAAACAAACGTGAGGTGAAATAAGAAATAAAAAGAGAATAAAGAAGAAAAAAGAAGGGGAAAAAAGAGGTTGAAAGGGATATACCTACTTTGAATCTGAATTAATGCCATTAAAACAAGAACGCATGAAATGGGTGACAACACACAGCAAAATGAAGCTGCACTAACTACTCATGTCAGATGAATGCTGGGCTACAGGGGAACAAATTCCAAGGGGCATGCTATGTGAATGCAAGCTATGTTAAAAAAAGATATAGTCTCTGCAAAATGCCACATACAGGAATGTGTTTGAACCCACAAGTGAACATGTTACATGGTTTCTCTTGTTGTGGGGCAACCATAAATAATTAACACCACATTACATGTGCAGTTTCAAAAATAGTTGTAATGTGGATTTTGCATCTGTCCAAAAAAAGTAGTAACTCTCGCAAAAGCATAGCAGTTAATGTTCACCATCTGGAAAAATCTTAAATCCCTCACCATCATTGTGGTTACAAAATGCATACAATTTCAAGCGGAAGTCCATACTTAATTTTGGAATCTGTGGCGTTAAAGCTCTAATGGGCCTGTCCCACTTAGGCAACCTTTTAGGCGACTGCAGGAGACTTTGCAGTCGCCACTTTTTCGCGGGTGGTTGCCGGGGAGTCGCCTTCGTGGCCGTGAGGTGTTCCCACATTCTGCGACCTTGTCGCGGCCTCATTATGGTCGCCGAGAATTGTTCAACATGTTGAAAAGTTAGTGGCGACTAGAATGCAGCTGCCATGGAGATTAGCGAGAATTCTCGAGCTGTAGGTGGGTCGCCAAGAGGTCCTAGTGGGTTGCCAGGAGGTCCAAGGTTCTCAGAGGTTCTCGTAGGTTGGAGCCAGTGCTGACTGTTGGATTTCATTGGCTCATTGGAGGGGAAAAGGGAAAGCAGTAGTATTCAGAACCAAGGAACCGACCGGTAAAGTTAAATGTCCATCGAGCTTCACAGCTGTGTATCTCTGGCTTCTTAAAAGTTGTCTCCACTCCTTCTCCCTTCTCCCTTCTCCCTTCTCCCTCCTTTCTCTCCCCCCCCCCCCCCCCCCCCCCCCCCCCTGTTAAAGGACTTACTGTACACTGTGCTTTAGCTGTCTTAATTACAGCCCCAACCTTCCTGTTCATCATGGCGGGTGTCTGTATCAACTTGGCTTTGCACTGTGGGAAATTTTTAGACAACGCTCCCCCGCTTGCTCCGGCTCCTGCCTTTGCGATGTGTTTGTGTGTGTGTGCGCGCGCGCGTGTGTTCCACTCTGACAGTCGTCTTTCCAGTTCCTGGTTTTTCAGGCGACTGCCAGCAACTTGACAGTCTCCGGCAGTCCGCTGAAAAATCGCCTACACAAGGCCCACCAGGGCAGAAATTCCTATGGGGGAGGGGCACCATTTTAATTCACGGAATCAATTTGGAATTGCTAAAGCAGAGGTGGTGAGGCAGATGCGGGAGCAGTCATCCACATTTCTGGCTGTACCATGACAGCACAAGGTACACCAAAGGGGAAACTGCAGATGCTGGAAATCTAACACATAAACTAAAATTTCTGGAAAATACAAAACAATCAATGGAGGACCCAGCATGGGGGGAGGGGAGGAGGGAAGAACAATGGAGGACCCAGCATGGGGGGAGGGGAGGACAAAGGGGGCCCTGGCGCAGATAGTTTGTAACTTTCAGATTCAGATTCAGATTCAATTTTAATTGTCATTGTCAATGTACAGTACAGAGACAACGAAATGCATTAAACATGATTGCATTGGCCGGGAATCGAACCCGGGCCTCCCACGTGGCAGGCGAGAATTCTACCACTGAACCACCAATGCATACCAATGCAACGCTAACTTTGTTAGAGCCCTTATGTGGTGACTATTTTCATACCTTGGATAGGCAAGCAAAGCATTTCCCTGTGCCTTGCCACATGTGACAATAAAGTATTCTATTCCATTCCAAGTTAGGCCGCATCGGAGGGAAGAAAAATAGTTCATGTTTCAGGTTGGGGACCCTTCATCAAAATATTACTCAAAATAATTAGTGTTCGGTAGCAAAATTCTGGAAAAATCTCCACCATATACGTCCAAGTGACGCAGAACCACGTATAGCTTGCATTTATAAGGCACTCAAAAGCAAACGTTTCCCTATAAATTTTAATTAATTGTGAACATTGTAATCCTGTGTTACACACTTCACCCCCGTTCTCACTATTGCTTCACTCCAACAATGTCCCAGTTGTAAAAATACACATTCATGCTGTCAAATGCCTTTGTGATTGTACCCCTCCCAA
Source organism: Leucoraja erinaceus (assembly GCF_028641065.1). Lineage (NCBI taxonomy): Eukaryota > Metazoa > Chordata > Chondrichthyes > Rajiformes > Rajidae > Leucoraja > Leucoraja erinaceus. Next base: position 155,655,968 of record NC_073377.1, read on the forward strand.
GGTTTGTAACCAGATGTCATTTCTGGATCAACACTTTGAATTACTGGCGCTCATGCTTAAACTCTGCAATTCCCTCCTGAAACGACTGCCTTCTCTTCCCTCCCTTAAAGCAGTCTTAGGAGCCACCCTGACCAACCTTTTGATCTTCTGAGCTTGTTCATTGTTGCATGATGTTTGCTGCTACAACTATGAATCTCCTTGGAACATTTTGCTACGTTAAGGGAATTTTATAAATTTGTTCGTTCATGGTGAGATGCCATAAGTAAATTATTTGCATTAAACCGTGCTAATTAAGAAATCAATGGTGAAGAAGTCAGTCTTATGATCCAAAGGAACAATGATTATGCACACCAGAACAGGGATGCAACGAGCTGGACATGCTACATGTCAGATAACCAACAATTCTTCCCAAATTAGATGACGTGATTTGAGTTTGGCCGTATGAATAGGTTGTGCATTATGTGTAATACAGTCTTGTATCTGATTTCAAGAGACTAGCTTGCCTGACCTTGGTTTTGTGCTCACTTTGCCCAGGCTAGCGGGGTGGTCTGGAAATTGAAGTATCTGGAGGGTTACACTGGGACCTCACATTGCACTCTGCTGATCCATAGTAATGGGTTACAGTGGTGATGTGATGAGCATACTGTAATGTGCTACGGTGGCTGAAAGAGTGGCTCCTGTATTTTGGCAGCTTACTCCAGTCCTCCCCATTCCCACTGCACTCCCCACCCCCACCCGCACCCCCCCCCCGGCCCCACAGATGACTAGTTGGAGTATTCCCAATTATTTTTGCCTTTAAGCTATTAATTAACAATATTTTTTGCCAGTAGTGTTTTTTTATTTTTTAATGTTTTCAGCTTTATATAATGTTCGGCTATTCTTTTTACCTTGTGAATTAATATCATTCTTCGTAAAGGATGACGTACTAAAATTATCACCATGTTATGTTGAACTTAGCCAGTGAGCATAACATTGCCACAGATTGCTTATCTCAATTACTCAGCCGCACGCAGAAACCATTCCCTTAAGAGCTTTAATAATAATGTGTGTGTATTTCAACTTTCCAAACACTTAAACTAACTTCAGAGAACAGTAGTAGATTCTTGCCCTCTCCTGTGATAGATGTTACATTGATAAATTCCCACAGCGACTGTTGACCCAGCTGTTTGGTCAAGTGGCTTGTACAGCAGGTGTTGTTTTCATGGCCACCCTGATAGTAATACAAACTGTTTAGTATTTGTGCTGACCTTTGAGCTATTGCCATCAATGCAAGGCAGAGTGGGTATCATTTTTCAAAAGTGTCATAGCTGTTAAAGGCTGTAGACTAGAAGATGCCAGTACAGTATTAATCTCCTGTAAGTTTTAATTATAGTGTTCTGACACCAGAAATCATGCATTACTATTATAATTTCCTTTTGCTACAGATACAGAGAAAAATATCCTCAGTTATTTTTACAAAGGAGAAATCTTTTCCACTGCCTTACCTAAACAAGATGAATGTTAGTGTAATTCTTCATATTACTTGCAATGATTTTCCTCTGCTAATCCTGGGCATGGGTTCAATATTTTCTCTATAAATATTTAATGATTGATGCCGTTCCCATAGTTGTACAAATGGACAACAATGTTGGTGGGTTGCGCAAACTGGGTGGCACAGTGGCTTGGATATTAACCTTTCAACTCTAGGTCCATATCCACCCTTGACTGATTGGCGAACATCATTCGTAAGTTAAGTTTACAGAGTGAATTCGTCATCGGTGGACTTGCAGAACAAAGGTTCACTAATTTGCCACTAATGGGAATTGTTTTCACTGCTTACACTGCCATGTACTTTCAGTTTCTGAGTCTGCTCGAGGCAATCTTAAGTACAAGAGTATCGGTCATTCCATTAAACTAGCCAAGCATTTTGCATTTAGGAACGTGCACTGAACAATATCAAATTATACAATATTACAACCTAGTAGTAACAATAGTTGAGGTTGTTGGAGAGAACGAAAGGGACAGATCGAGGGCAAAACAAGCCTCACCCACATAACATAGCATAGTACATTGATAGTCAGCGAAGCCACATCTCTTAACCAATACAGCCAAGACATCAAAACATGATCTTTTTCATAGTTTAAAATTTCAAAGAAGAGCCAAAAATCTAAAACGTTCTTTTGCAAAAATCTAAATGTTTTTAAAAACCTTGAAGAATGAAAACTCATTAGGCATTTGATAAAGAATACATTTGAAAGTTTTTAAAGTTGACAAGGATTTTGTTTCCATTATTCTGTGGGTTTCAGGGGTAGAATTCAATCTTACTTTGAGCAAAAGGAGACAATGGCCATTTCTAGGCCATTTCATGAAAGTCCTTCATTTGAAACACCTTTCTGATTTGATACAATTTCCATATTGCCCTGCACATGATAATGTTACCCTTACCTACCTCTCATATTTCTGGCCTCCTGTGTAACTGATCAAGCCCCAATAATCCAAGGTCTTCAATGGAAGTCTTGACATTCAAACCTCTCAGTCTCTGCCATAATCTTTATTGCAATGAAACCTCACCAATCCTTGGCTAATCTTCAGACTGCTCCTGGAAAACCACTCTTCAAACCACCGCAGGCCTTTCGGCTCACCAAGTCCGCACCCGTTCGTTAGTTCTATGTTAACCCAGTTACGCAAACCACCACACAGGCCCAATCCTTATATATTCCACCACTAATCCCATGCACTGACACCCCCCCAAAACTGTAGCATGGGCCTGACTGATGGCCATCTGAATATAGCCTTACTCTCAATTCTCAGGAGGCACATTTTTATTTGCAGTTCAGAGTAGGGGCTCACAGCCAAAGACTCTAATTTCTGCCAGAAATTAAGCAGAAGGCATTTTGCCGAAGTTACTACCCCATTAGAATCCAACATTAGATAGAATCCAGCAACAAATTGCCCTTGCCCTTGCATGGAAATACCAAAGTAATTTTATCAACAATTTCTTGCAAAAATTGGGCCAGTGTCTTTATGTCTGCCCCATATCTTTGCCCCATTTTACAGACTGTCTACTGAAACTATGAGAAATGACCATGTGCGAATGGGATGTCACAGTGGCGCAGCAGTAGAATTGCTGTTTACTGCGCTAGATACTCGGATTTGTTCCTGGCTATGGGTGCTGTACGGAGTTTATACGTTCTCCCTGGAACCACGTGGGTTTTCTCCGGGTGCTCCAGTTACCTCCCACATTCTAAATGCGTGTAGGTTTGTAGGTTAATAGGTTTCTGTAAATTGCTCCTAGTGTGTAGGATGCCAAACTGGGTTCACATAGAACTAATGAATGAATGGGTGCGGACTCGGTGAGCTGAAAGGCCTGTTTCCATGCTGTATCTCTAAACTAAATGTTGAATTGTTATACAGCAAGATTTTTTTTTTTTTAAGAGATAAAATTTCAATCTAGTTTTGATTGGGGTGTGGAATTAGAAACATAGAAACATAGAAATTAGGTGCAGGAGTAGGCCATTCGGCCCTTCGAGCCTGCACCGCCATTTAATATGATCATGGCTGATCATCCAACTCAGTATCCCGTACCTGCCTTCTCTCCATACCCCCTGATCCCCTTGGCCACAAGGGCCACATCTAACTCCCTCTTAAATATAGCCAATGAACTGGCCTCAACTACCCTCTGTGGCAGAGAGTTCCAGAGATTCACCACTCTCTGTGTGAAAAAAAGTTCTCCTCATCTCGGTTTTAAAGGATTTCCCCCTTATCCTTAAGCTGTGACCCCTTGTCCTGGACTTCCCCAACATTGGGAACAATCTTCCTGCATCTAGCCTGTCCAACCCCTTAAGAATTTTGTAAGTTTCTATAAGATCCCCTCTCAATCTCCTAAATTCTAGAGAGTATAATCCAAGTCTATCCAGTCTTTCTTCATAAGACAGTCCTGACATCCCAGGAATCAGTCTGGTGAACCTTCTCTGCACTCCCTCTATGGCAATAATGTCCTTCCTCAGATTTGGAGACCAAAACTGCACGCAATACTCCAGGTGTGGTCTCACCAAGACCCTATACAACTGCAGTAGAACCTCCCTGCTCCTATACTCAAATCCTCTTGCTATGAAAGCCAACATGCCATTCGCTTTCTTTACTGCCTGCTGCACCTGCATGCCTACCTTCAATGACTGGTGTACCATGACACCCAGGTCTCGCTGCATCTCCCCCTTTCCCAATCGGCCACCGTTCAATTAGAATTGAATAAACTATTCCTAATATCAATATGAAATCAGAACGTACTGCGTTTTAAATGAGATGGCACAATCGGCTTCCATTGTAATTGCTTGAAATAGATTCCCAGGTTCCATTGGCTGGACTGACCATAATACCTGCTGTTTGTGGATATTTATTCAGACGTGGGAGTTGCGGCAGATTTTTATATCGTTCAAGAGATTACTCCCGCTAGCCGCTAAGTGGACTACATGTTTAAGGAGAATGACGTAATACGCATGTGAGCTTTCTGTCAGAGACCTTCAGAGCTCCTTCATAGATAAATCTTCATAACACAGTCTTTTAATTAATAGATTTTTTATTGTTGATGAAAAACAATAAGGTACATCCAAACTTTTTCCGACTCGTACACTATAATCTTCTTCAAACTCCAGCATACCTCTTTAAAGGTTAGAAAACTCCTCGTGTCTCCGTTACACTTCGCATGGTCAAAGGGTATGTCTTCCTCATGCTGGTCCAAAACTAAACTAAAAACTAAGCTTCTGCGCAAGAAACATAGCTCCAAACATGCCCTAAAATACGTCATGAATCCCACCCACAATATAACGGGCAGTCTAAAATTTAAAGACACATGCCATAATTAATGACAGACAAAACAAGCCAAATGGCCACTACAGTAGGTGAATATATTTTAGTTTAGAACATGACACAGAATCATAGAGTGGTTTTTGATGTAAATTCATGGGATCAAATTAATTTCTATTGTGAAAGAAAATCATGGCTAATTAGGTGGGGGGAAAACTCAAGATTTCTATGACTATGTTACACATGTCTTTGCTTATTTTTTAACTGTGCCCCTCACTGAAAAGTTCTTTGCAGAAGATAAATAAGCACTTAAGTTAGAAATAATGTAAACTGAATGAATTAATTTGGCAAGTGGGCATGTACCTTATCACACCAATTATCTTTAATAATTGTAATTCATAGCATGCTTCTTATTTATAAAAGATATATAAATCAATATTTTTTAAACAAACTAAACCTGTGGTATTACAGAACATGCTGAAAATATTTAGTGTGTCAGCATCTATCGAGATAGAAGCTATTGTTTTGAAATCAGATAATGTGAACATTTTCATATGCAGATCATACAAAAAAGCAATTTTACCAGGGTTAGATCACATGAGTGATCTCTTCTGGGTGAAATCACACCCATCAGGAAATGAGAGTGGGCAATTTCAAGCGTGATTTACCTGACCCTGACTGATGTTTCACTAAATGGATTTGTGCACTTATTGACCCCACAACCTGTGTGTTGCACGATTTCTACCCTTCTGACATGAATTGGAGTCTTGGGTGAAACCTACAATCAGTTACAGAAAAAGTAGATTGCAGTACGCATTATGGCCAACAATGAGGCTTCAGCTAATGGGTCAGTACTGTGTCGTTAGCATCTTGCATACAGTATCTGCTAGTAAATACAAAAGTAGAAACTGCAGTAATCAATTCTCCTCACTGTTCCCAGCCTTTTGTACAATCACATGAGGGATGCATGCTGTGATCTCTTCTCTCTCGAACACATCACACCCCAGAGTGCTGTGAGGCCATTGGGTACTCGACCTGAGCTATAGGGAGTGGTTGGATCAGCCAGGACTTTATTCCTTGGAACGCAGGAGACTGAGGGATGATATTGTAGAGGTGTATAAAATCATGAGGAGAATAGAAACGCACGGAGATTTTATTCCAGAGTTGGGGAATCAAGAACTAGTGGGCATAGGTTTCATGCGAAAGGAGAAAGATTTAATAGGAACTTGAAGGCAAATTTTCACACAGAAGGTGGGGACTCTATGGAACGAGCTGCCAGAGGAAGTAGTTGAGGCAGATACAATAACAACATTTAAAAGACATCTGGAGAGGTACTTGTATAGGAAAGCTCAAAGGGATATAGGCAAAACGTGAGCAAATGGGATGTTTCAATGGGGCATCTTGGTCGGCATGGACAAGTTGAACCAAAAGGTTTTTTCTTCCCATGCTGTGTGACTCTGGAGTAATTTGCAGCAGAGCTCAATTGGAGTAGATCATCGCAGAGGAGTTTCAAACCCACAGGAGATAAAAAGGTATCCTTCCCCTGCGTTTTCCTCTGTAGTGTTTGCAGCTGCTCTATGGCTGCCCGAGAGGGAGAACCTGGAAGGTTGGATGTTGATCAAGTTTTTCATGCAATTCCCAACAGGTTCAGATGTAAAACATGATCCTGCAATCTTGCATGCACATCACCTTAGCCCTGCTTTTATTTCATAAACTAAGGGTGTGGTCCTGATTTCTGCAACCTACCTCATTTGTAGCCCACCCACTTTTAATCTTTGAAGCTATAACGCTGTAACATTATATTCTGTACTCCAGTGTTTTTTATCTTTGTACTGCCTGCTGGACTTGTACGTGGCTTGATTGTACCCATGTGTGGTATGTATGGACTGCATAGCAGCAAGGATATTTGCTCTATCTTGGTACACGTGGCAATAATAAGCCAATACCATATATGCTGAATAATTGCAATGGTCAGAATAGATGACAGCATCAAATGGAGCATCTATTTAGCACCTCAAAAAAGGATGTTTTTTTTAATCACCCTTTCCCTAGCATTTTCTGTTTATTTCAACTTTTTTTGCATCTGCATTTCTTCTAGCTAGTTTGCAACATCCCATTCCTGGGATTGAAGCGTCTGGATCAACTCTCAGGATATTTAATCATTTTAGTCCCCATTGGAATTCACAAGAAAGTATGAGATCCATAGGAATACATTCCATTTAAAATACTATAATTTTCACCCATTTTATGAAATAAAAATTAACTTTCTAGATCTCTTTACCAACTTGACCAAAATCCTTTGCATGTGTAGTTGCCATAAAACTGTATTTTTGTGTCTGCTGAAACTTTATTTAGCTTTCTTCTATTCTAGATCCTTTATATTGCTTGAAACAACACCATATATCTGTCTCTTTTTTTTGTCAGACTGTATGTCCAGCACCCATGTGGGATATTTGTTAATTTACTTTAGATAAATATTGAAAACCAAATAGACAATCTTTGGTTTCCACAACAAAGTCAAGTCTTTCACCACTGACTGTTTACCTCAGATTGATATTCCAACTCCGCATTTAGATCCATTTTCATATTATCAGCCTCTTTTGCTGCATCTTCATTCCATTTCCTCCTCAAATCCATGATTCTGACATGCCCATCCTTTGTTACGCCAGTGTTTTACAGGAGAGTCTTTCTCCCTCCGTCCTCCCCACCATTGCCACGTCTTCAAGCTTGCAATCATCACCATTCAATTCTCTTTTATATTTTGCCTCTGACGCATTGCCGCCTCTTTATTTGGCCCCTTACTAATGGGACTGGGTCATGATAGAATGTTAAACTTTGCAAAGAATAAGAAATTGAGGATTATAACTTATAACAGGGAGATCTTCCTTAAAGTTCAATGAGGAATAAAGAAGCGTACAGCGTGGACAGACAAATAAGAACAATATCATTAAACATGAGCAAGAGGAAGGCTTTTTATTTCCTGAAGGCAAGAAACCAAATTTTGTAGAAGTGCAAAGAGAAGAGAGGACATCAATACTAAATACAAATACATTTAAGAGGTGTTTGAATTTACCCAATGGAAGTGCAGGGGGATAGAGCGATATGGATAATGTACAGGCAGATGAGTAGACGAAACGTCGCCTATTCCTTCGCTCCATAGATGCTGCCTCACCCGCTGAGTTTCCCAGCATTTTTTGTCTACAGGCAGATGAGATAAGTTTAAGTTGGCATCATGTTCAGCACAAACATTGTGCACTTTACCGTTCTGTTGGTCCTTGTTCACCGAGTAATTTAGAAGCAGAAGGTTCTGCAAGAATTTCATGTTAACCTCTTCTGGAGGGCATGGTTAAACAGTTATGAATGTAAATGCAGGTTCATAACATAAGGTGATAAGTGATGGGAGCAGAATTAGGCCATTCGGCCCATCAAGTCTACTCTGCCATTCAATCACGGCTGATCTATCTCTCCCTCCTAACCCCATTTTCCTGCCTTCTCCCCATACCCCCTGAACATGCTTGTTAATTATTGTAACGGCCGGCTGCATTACCCCTGTTTTCCTCATTGTTTCATAATTCATCTGCCCCCATGCCCCTATCTGTTTAGGAGAGATTTTAGAATGATGAGACTATGAAACTAGCTATGATGTAAAGTAGGTAATTGTGGCTGATTGTGATGGTTGATTTAATGAGATACAGGTACTCATATGGGTTGGATTGAACGGCCTATCCTGAATATTCTGTAAACCCAATTAAGATAAAGTCAACTTAATAATATTAAAATATATCAAAACAAATGATCGTGAATGAGGTTACTGTTTGGTGGCTCCAAAGCGCGGCCATGGCAAGATAGGTAAAGTAATTTGCATTACTCTAAGTGTTAATACAGGGGATTGCAGTGACTGTTTAAATTAAACCATTTGGTCACTTCCAGTGGTCAATCTGCATTTGGTATTGGTAGACAGGAAAGCACAAAGCTTGCACGGAAGATAAAAAGTAACTTGATCCTGTATGATTTACAATAGAAGCGACTCTGTGTTACTTTAAAAAATATGGTGTGATGCTTTTATTATGTATGCAAACTGTTTAGTCTGTTTTAAACATCAATGTAAATTCTTCATACAAATGCCAGTCATCCGACATGATTTCCATTTAATCACGCAACCAGATTTTTCTTTTTTGCATAACTTAGCCATGAATCTCTGAGCATTATATCACCAAGCAAGGTTAGTGCCAGTCCACGTACTCCAGGAGCCCATCAGTTTCATTCAGCTTCCATTTCGAGAACATGTTCAGTTTTACATTAAAATATATTGTGTTTTGGACGTCTCCATTCCAGAATGCGTTCTTTTATTGTTGTGTAATGTCATTATGTGTCATCATCAATCCATTATGTAAAGTCTATTCAGTCTGTCAGAGATTTATTTAATACTGAGTCTATTTACAATCATATTGTAATATTAACTTCCAAGCAATAACGTAGAAAATTACACTTGAGAAGCCACTATTGCATTTGAAATAAACTGAATAACCTTCTGTTAAAATAGCATGCAAAATAACATCTCAGATTACTACAGGAACCCAAGTTTGAAATGTTTGCATATGCATACTTGAACACTTTTTAAAGTCCCAAACTTACATTCAGCTGTTCACTGGTGTTTTTCCAATTGTATTTTGACACTGAAGTTCTGAATTGCAGAGATTGCCCATCACATATAGAAGGAGAAATATTTGACGTCCTGTGCCAGGGTAGAATTGGCATAGGTAGTTCTTTTCTATTCGCTCCAAAGTAAATTACTGCAAGGGACCATGATATGAATATGTAACTTTAGTTATTAGTAATTGCTTGAATTTATTGACAATTTTTATTTTTCACAATTATAATCATATTTCAAAATGTAATAACTTGAATCAGTTTTAACTGATTTTAACTGCCAACTTGTCAAAATTGTAACATATGACATTAATGCCCCTGTCCCACTTAGGAAACCTGAACGGAAACCTCTGGAGACTTTGCGCCCCACCCAAGGTTTCCGTGCGGTTCCCGGAGGTTTTTGTCAGTCTCCCTACCTGCTTCCACTACCTGCAACCTCCGGCAACCACCTGCAACCTCCGGGAACCGCACGGAAACCTTGGGTGGGGCGCAAAGTCTCCCGAGGTTTCCGTTCAGGATTCCTAAGTGGGACAGGGGCATAAGTTTCTTTCAGCTGTTTTGTGGTGGGACTAGTTGTTAGCATCTCATCTCTTGCTATTTTGACCATAAATAACTATTCATCATAGAGGATCAGGTGAGCTTCTTTTGGCAGGTTCTGGCTGGGGAACGACATAATGTACGGGTTCATAGGTCAGCGACAAGCCCAAAAATGGTTCAACAATGCCTGTAAATTCTGGGCATTGTCATACAGGCACAGCGTGTTTATTTGTGATTGTTTCATCCTTAAAATAAATAGTGTTTCAAAAGATAGTGATTGATCTGAATGATTGAATTGGTTCTGTCGATAATAGTGCCAGAGTTCAAATCATGACCTGTGTTGGCTTTGGACTTTACTTTAGAGATACAGCGCGGAAACAGGCCCTTCGGTTTGGTACGCGCCGATCAGCGATCACACTATACACGAACACTATCTTACACCCTAAGGACAATTTACAATTTTACCGAAGCCATTTAACCTACAAACCTGCACGTCTTTGGAGTGTGGGAGGAAATCGGAGGACCTGGAGAAAACCCACACGGGTCACCGGGAGAACGTACAAACCTTGAACAGACAGCACCCATAGTCAGGATCGAACCTGGGTCTCTGGTGCTGTAAGGCAGCAACTCTATCGCTGTGCCACTGCGCCCCCTTGAGTTTGCACATTTGCCCTGTGGCCACATTGATTTCCTCTGGGTGCTTCCAGTTAACTCCCACATAACAAACACTCGTGAGTTGGTCGGTTAATTGGTCACTAAAATGGCCTCATTCTGTAGGTGAAAGGTAGAATCTATGAAGAGAATGTAGGGAGAATAAAAAATGGGATTAGTATAGGATTAGTGTGTTAGGACGGTGGGCGTGGACTCATGGGCTGAAGGGCCTGTTTCTGTGATGTATCTCTCTGAGTTGGATGATAAGCCATGATCATATTGAATGGCGGTGCAGGCTCGAAGGTCCTGCACCTATTTTCTATGTTTCTATGACTATAAACCAGCAGAGATTTGACATATTGCTTTTTCACCAAACAGAATAAACATTTGTTATTATTTTTACTTTAAACCAGACCGTTGGTTCCAGAAGAATGTAAGAAATTAGTGTCGCCTCCACAACCATTGGCAGCAGAGTGCTCGCATCTGTGTAGAAATGGACTTTGCACGCCTACAGGAATATGCTGCTGTGATCCAGGCTGGGATGGAGAATTCTGCAGAGAGGGTAGGTAGATTTTCTTTTATTTGTAAGCAAATCAGCAATGAATATAGAACAAATACCATGGAAGGTGCAATTTATTGCTTTGTACAATTAAATGCCAAATCTTCCTATTCTACAATATTATATATCATTCATTTCATACCACATTATTTATATTTTTATACCAGTTCTAAAACAAAATTAAATTGCACACTCGATCGTGTCTGTCTATGCATAACGTATGCAATGGGAAGAGAACTTAAGTCACACTGCATCCTGACACTTCCATATAGTTTCAGTACTCTAAACAACACAACAATGTCACTTCTCCTCAAAGCAGCATCAAATTACGTGTATGTCTGATTTTAAGCAACACCTTTTAATTAATATCATATACCTCTGAAATTGATGGTCAAAAGTGAGGCTTCCTTTTAGTGTTCCAAGTTCCAAGCATAAAGAGTTAGCGTAACACAAGGTAGAAGTGGCAAATTATTTCACTTCTAGCCTCAGAATTAGCTACATCACATTCCATCTTAATGAGGTATTCATTCAGAAGTTTAAGGGTAACATGAGGGGGAACTTCTTTACTCAGAGAGTGGTAGCCGTGTGGAATGAGCTTCCAGTGGAAGTGGTGGAGGCAGATTCGATTTTATCATTTAAAAATAAATTGGATAGGTATATGGACGGGAAAGGAATGGAGGGTTATGGTCTGAGTGCATGTAGATGGGACTAGGTGAGAGTAAGTGTTCGGCACGGACTAGAAGGACCGAGATGGCCTGTTTCCGTGCTGTAATTGTAATTTGGTTAATACAGTCACAATCACAATTACAATCACAATAATACTTGATTAGCCAGTTATGTTTTGCAACACACGAGGAATTTCATTTACCAAGTCAGTCATACAAATAAAAAGCAATGGAACACACAAAATACATTTTAACATAACCATCCACCTCAGTGACCCCTCCACATTCCTCACTGTGATGGAAGGCGAAAAAGCGTTCAAATCTCTTCCCTTCTTTGCTCTCCCGCGGTCGGGGGCCTTGAACCCTCCGTTGACGGGACGATCTTGACCCGTAGCCGGCGGTGTTTTTGGCCCTCCGCATCGGGGCGATCAGTTCCTGCATCGGGGGATGTCAGCTCCTCCACTCCGACGATCGCACCCCGCGTCGGGGCCTCTCCCGAGACTGCGAGCTCTCGATGTAAAGTCCGCAGATAGACACAAAATGCCGGAGTAAGTCAGCGGGTCAGGCATTTTCTCTGGCAAAACCGGATAGGGGATAGTGACCCTTCTTCAGACCACCTCCAACGGAATCCCACCACTAGCCACATCTTCCCATCTCCACCCCTACTGCAGAGACCGTTTGCTCCGCAACTCCCCTTTTCACGCATCCCTTCTCACCCAAACCACCCTCCCCACGTACTACCCCCTGCAACTCCTGTCCCCTATACCTCCTCTCTCCATCCGGGGACCCTGACAGTCCCAGAGATTCACTTGTACCTCCTCCAACGTCATCTATTGCAGTGATTCCCAACCTGGGGCCATGGCAAAGGCGCCATGGCAAATTTCAGGGGGGCCACAGAAAAATTTGGGGATTTAGGGGGCCACAGGTTCAATGAAGGGGACACTTTTTTCCCCGCTAATAATGTCAGCGGGGGGGCACAGAAAAATTAAAGAGCCCAAGGGGGCCATGAACTAAAAAGGTTGGGAACCACTGATCTATTGTATCGCTGGTCCAGGTGTGGGCTCCCATATATTGTCGAGACCAAGCGTAGTCTGGGCGATCGTTTCACTGAACACCTCTGCTCAGTCTGCCTTGGCCCAGCAACCTCCCAGTTGCCAAACATTTTAACACACCTTCCCATTTCTTTACCGACCTTTCTGTCCTGGGCCCCCTCCACTGTCAGAGTGAGGCCACATGCAAATTAGAGGAACAGCACCTCATATTTCACTTGGGAAGCTTTCAACCTAGTGGTATAAATGTTGATTTTTGAGTAACCCCTGCATTCCCTCTCTGCTCCTCCCCACCCTAATCGTCCTGCCAGTTTTGTTGCTCACATCCATACATCCCTTCATTATCACCTGTTCCACAGCCAGCAATGGACCTTTGTGGGCTCCATCTTTCCTTGGTCATTGCTGCTGACTCTGACTTGTTCTGAACCTTTTCATTCCTCTATTTTCCCTCCTCCCTGACTCTCAGTCTGAAGAAGAGTTTCTACCCGAAACGACACCTCTTTCTTTTCTCCAGGGTTGTTGCCTGACCCGCTGAGTTACTTCAGCATTTTGTATCTATTTTTGATCGTCTTATTTTCCTGTTTCTCGTAAACTGCCAATTTTAGAATCGAGGTTCCTGGCTGTAAAAAGCAAAGCTTCTAATTCTAGGTACAGTGTGCTTATGTAGGAATTTTAAACAGTTCTGTTTCGGCTCATAAATCTGATCAGAATTCCGTTCGTTCTGGGAAAAGAATTTCGGAAAACAATTGTAACATTCAGTTCTCTAACAGCAAACCTGAAACATAACATTCTGCATAACCTCCTGGCGCTTGCATGGCATTTAAATGTGGCTTTTCACCTTAATGTTTTTCCCATTTGAGCTGCAGTGAATTCTTGACTACTTGTTCTCGATGTTGGGGGAGCCCAGAACCAGGGTCCACAGTTTAAGAATAAGGAGTAAACCATTTAGAGTGGAGATGAGGAAATACTTTTTCACACAGAAAGTTGGGAGTATGTGGAATTCTCTGCCTCAGACGGGGGGTAGAGGCCGGTTCTATGGATGCTTTCAAGGGAGAGTTAGATAGAACTCTTAAAGATAGCGGAGTCAAGGGATATGGGGAGAAGGCAAGAACGGGGCACTGATTGTGGATGATCAGCCATGATCACATTGAATTGCGGTGCTGGCTCGAAGGGCCAAATGGCCTACTCCTGCACCTATTGTCTATTGTCTAAAGCAGTGGTTCCCAATGTGGGGCGTATTTGATTTATTTGATTTGCCTCACACAGGGGGGCAATTTGATTTTTAAGGGGGGCAATTTCCACCTAATGTTTTTTTCTTTTTTTTTTTACAATTTTTTAGTAATTTCTTGCTCAGAACTTTAACTGTCTTTTGTTTATTTCATTTTTCTTTTTCATGGATGCCATGTTCTTTTGAAGCTTGTTTAAACCAAGGTATTGGCGTTTTAAGCTTCTTCAGCTGAAACGGAGTTCACTTTTTAAATGATAAGAATTATATATCACCACATGGGGGGGGGGGCATCAGGATTTTAGAGGTGATTAGGTGGGGCATGGCCAAAAAAAGGTTGGGAAACACTGGTCTAAAGTAACAAATTTGCTGTTCTCAGCCTGAATTTTAGCACTGAAGGAATGGTAGTCAACATTCAATTTGTTGAAAAGAGCCACTGCGAAACTACATTGTGCATTCTATTTCATACAAGTTTTTTAAAATGGACATTTGGTCCAACGAGCCACCTTACCCTCCAACCCATAAATAGTCTGACACCTGATAGAAAACGACACCCTCCATAGGCTGTCTGTTGTACGCATAGAGTTATATAGTGTGGAAACAAGCCCTTCAGCCCAACTTACCTATGCTGACCAACATGCCCCATCTATGTTAGTCCCATCTGCCAGAGTTTAGCCCATATCCCTCTAAATCTATCCTATACATGTACCTGTTTAACCCCTACGACTGTTCCGCTGAACACTTGCGCTCAGTCCGCCAAGGCCTTCTGGATATCCCCTTGCTAACCATTTTAACTCCCCTTCTCATTCCCGTACTGACCTTTCTGTCCTCGGCTTCCTTCACTGCTAGAATGAGGCCACGCACAAACTGGAGGAACAGCATCTCATACTTCACGGGTAGCTTCGAGCCTATGAATATTTAAGTTGCCAATCTTTAGGTAACTACCTACAAACAGACCCCATCCTTATACAAGTTGTGTAACCTTCGATTCTCCAGCATCTGCAGTTCCCTCTTAAACCCCATCCTTATCCCCTTTCCTCAACTCCCCTTCCTCACCTTCCTTGAGGTGCACCTAGACATGCACACACTTCTCCCCTCTCCCTTCCACTTTTATTCCTTTATAAGGCTTCATAATTTCCATTTATTTTATTATCTCTCACCTTTTGTCTTTGCATCTCTGGTCTTTGTCCAAACATCTGCCTAGCAAACGCCTCGCAGCCCACCTGTATCTACCTGTCATAGAAACTAGGTGCATGAGCTAGCTGATCATCCTAAATCAGTATCCCGCTCCTGCTTTCTCCCCATATCCCTTGATTCCTTTAGCCCAAAGAGCTATATCTAACTCTCTCGTGAAAACATCCAGTGAATTGGTCTATACTGCCTTCTGTGGCAGAGAATTCCACAGATTCACAACTGTCAGGGTGAAAAAGGTTTTTCCTCATCTCAGTCCTAAATGGCCTAACCCTCAAGGGCCCGTCCCACTCGGCAGTCATTCGCGCGCCATTTATGCAACCTTCCAGCGTGTGGGTAGCGCGCGGGACAGGCGCGTGGTGTGGAGGAGTGTGAACTTCGTCCTGCACAAAATCAGACTGAAGAAGAGTCTTGACCCGAAAACGTCATCCATTCCTTCTCTCCAGAGATGCTGCCGGTCCAGCTGAGTTACTCCTGCATTTTGTGTCTATCTTCAAATGACGTCACGCGCTCCAGACGGCTGTGCGGACACATGATGACGAGCACGACCAACACCCGACCATCGCGCGTCAGTCACTACCAGCCTGTCACGTAAATGACGGCCAAGTGGGACAGGCCCTTTATTCTTAAACTGTGACTCCTGGTTCTGGACTCCCCAACATCGGGAATTTTTTTTCCTGCATCTAGCCTGTCCAATCCCTTAAGAATTGGACATGTTTCTAAAAGAACCCCTCTCATCCTTCATAAGCCCAGTCAACCAATTCTTTCATCATATGTCAGTTCCGCCATCCTGGGAATTAACCTGGTGAACCTACGCTGCACTCCCTCAATAGCAAGAATGTCCTTCCTCAAATTACGAGACCAAAACTGCACACAATACTCCAGGTGTGATCTCACTAGGACCCAGCGGGATGTTGCATGACCCGCTGAGTTACACCAGCATTTTGTGTCGTTTTTCCATGTATAGCTGTTGTGGTTTATGATCCAAGAAGATATCCTCTGTGCCAATAATTTTAAATGCTGTTGGTTTGGGAAATTGGCTGATGACCTCTCCAAATTGGTATGGACTTCTCATCAGGTCCAGGCCACTTTTTTCTTTTTTTTTTCCACTTTGCACACATTGAAGTATAATGAAGTTGAATAATTTGAAACTCACCTTATTTAGTACAGAACAATGAAAATAAAATCTGTTCATCTGTTGAAAGTGAACATTTTGGAAGAGATTATGGCTGGTTTAAAGTTGAGGGCAGAGCAGGAAGTGGATTGCACTGCAGTGTTGCAGACAGGCATGTTCAGTGCCTGGTGACAGCTGCACTGTTGCGTGATGTCCCAAGGTCATTTTGTGTTTCTGTTCCTTGAGGCAAATAAAAACGACAGAGCGGAAAAGAAAACATCTCCATTCAAGGTCAACTCTCCAAGAGTTCTTAAATATACATTCACACTCATACGTACAGCCGATAGCCAGGCTAACATCTGTAGCATTGGTGACCCGCGTTAGTCAGCAGCCTATGTTGGATAGGCTACGCCATTTGCATGCCGGACACCAGACTCCCCAAGCAGATATTCTGGGCTCTGTCGTGGAAGGAAGTTACTAGGCAAACACGGGTATATGCTCAAAACCTCTCTGAACAAGTGCAACAACTACAGGGACTCCTGGTAACCTCTGTCCCATGGCCACTCAAAGTAGAAAATGTCCATTCGAGATTGTATCGTGAACCTCGTGTTAGTGCAACACAGAAACCTGCATAAATATTGGAAGAATTATTCACCTCACAAACTATTGGTTCTTTTACTAATAAAAGAAGAACCAATTTAAATAAAATTATACAAGAACATCAGTTTATTTTTTAGTATGCGCCTTTTTCAAAGCTAAAGGTTATTTTCTTCTGCATCCTTTACAACGACCAAGGTTTAACAGATTTGCAAATTTAGGTTGCAACATTTATGTAAATGTTTGATTAGATTTTAAATTTGCTGGTTATCTTACTGATAATTTCTTACAACATAAATAATGTGGAATTTTAATTTGTTGACTATTTGCTTCCATTTTCTGGTCGGTGGGTCGTGATGTCAAAAGCCGATGTGTAACCTTGTGCTGGATGATTAATTATGAAACAACATTTCTATTCGCTTTTCTGCTTCATGGAATAAAACAAATATTTTTAAGCGCGATTTTTCAATTAATGATCAAATATATTAAAATACTGAAATAGCCATGTTTCTGGAATTGTAACATTTTTTTTTTTTTTAATTATGTGAAGTAAGTACAATAATACGGTACCATAGATACCTGGTATATATTGACATGTTGCAGTTCATGTACAACTTTTTTTAAATTTTTTTATTTTAACAATAAAAGGGAGACAGAAAAAGAATAGAAAAGAAATAGAGAAGTGTGTGATATCAGAAAGTGAGAAATGGAAAATGAGAAAAGAGAGAAAAGAAGCAGAGGTGGAATGCAGAAGAATAATGTGGCTATATTTAAGAGGGAGTTAGATGTGGCCCTTGTGGCTAAGGGGATCAGGGGGTATGGAGAGAAGGCAGGTGCGGGATACTGAGTTGGATGATCAGCCATGATCATATTGAATGGCGATGAAGGCTCGAAGGGCCGAATGGCCTACTCCTGCACCTAATTTCTATGTTTCTATGTAAAGGAGAGATAGCTATTTGTTATTCTTGACCACCATTTGCTTGTAAGAAGTCAACAAATGGAGACCAAATCCCTGGAATTGTAACATTTGAAAGTAGCATAAACATTTTGTTGTGGAATGGTGAAAATTCACACGGTGGTTTTCAGAAATATTCTTCACACCACCAAGGACAGAACTCCCTTGATCTCCCTATTTTATGCTTTCTCACAACTCCCCCTTCTCATCCTCCACAGCAAGAGGGCAAGTGCTTCATTTCTACACCGCATTTCTGTCAGAGGCAGCTGAAAGAACACCAGGAGGAAGGCAAGGGCAACTGGTCATATGGGGAAATCCTGCCCAGATAATCACCAAAGGCAGCAGGGTTAAGCACACAGTGGAGCAAACATCATAAGGTTTCAGAAGGTCATAAGTAATAGGAGCAGAATTAGGCCATTTGGCCCATCGAGTCTATCCCACCATTCAATCATGGCTGATCTACCTCTCCCTCCTAACCCTTCTCCCCATAACCCCTAATACCCGCACCAGAGAAATAATCTTATCTTTCTCTACCTTAAAAATATCCATTGGCCTCCACAGCCTTCTGTGGCAGCGAATTCCACATTCACCTTTCCTCGACTCCACTTCTGAAATGTAGTTCTATTCTCTTCAATTTTAGTCTAACTTCAAAAGTAGTGCATAATATAGTGCCATTAAAATAGGCTGGGATCGATTTTTCCCAAAACAGAAAAAAATGATTGACCTGAGAATGACGCAAGTCCCAGAACATGTGTGCTCACCAGGATTTCTGTAATACTGAGCATTGTTCCTCATTCCCAAGTTTGCCACATATATGGAACTATGACCCGTTTCCAACAAATGCAGAAAAACTTGACTTTTCAACATTAAGATATGTTTTTGTTTTCTAAACAGGGTATTATATTTTTGTCTTTATCTACATATTCTAATCTTTAAGCTAATGTTAATTTTTTGATGTATTAAATGTATTTTTGATGTATTTCTATTTTTTTAACAGCGAAGTGCGACCCAGTTTGTCAGCATGGTGGTGTGTGCGTGCGACCAAATAAATGCTTGTGTAAGGAGAGCTACACTGGACCACAGTGCGAACAAGTGGATAGAAACATTGAAAGAGTGGCAAGAGCAGGTATTATTCAACTGGCAGATTAATGTATATATATATACACCAGACTGATTCCTGGGATGTCAGGACTGTCTTATGAAGAAAGACTGGATAGACTTGGTTTATACTCTCTAGAATTCCAGAGATTGAGAGGGGATCTTATAGAAACTTACAACATTCTTAAGGGGTTGGACAGGCTAGATGCAGGAAGATTGCTCCCGATGTTGGGGAAGTCCAGGACAAGGGGTCACAGCTTAAGGATAAGGAGGAAATCCTTTAAAACTGAGATGAGAAGAACTTTTTTCACACAGAGAGTGGTGAATCTCTGGAACTCTCTGCCACAGAAGGTAGTCAAGGCCAGTTCATTGGCTATATTTAAGAGGGAGTTAGATGTGGCTAAGGGGATCAGAGGGTATGGAGAGAAGGCAGGTACGGGATACTGAGTTGGATGATCAGCCATGATCATATTGAATGGCGGTGCAGGCTCGAAGGGCCGAATGGCCTACTCCTGCACCTAATTTCTATGTTTCTATATATATATATATATATATATATATATACCTTTGGAATAATAATGTACTAACTTGCTTTAGTAGTTAATGAGACTTTTGCAAAATATTTTTAAAATTACCTATTTCACAGATTGAGTAACAGTAGTAAACACAAGGAACTATAGATGCTAGAATCTTGTGTGGACCACAAAGTCCTGTAGTAACTGAGGTCAGGCCCCAACTTCAGTTTGAACATGGGTCCTGACCCGTAACTTTCCGCAGAGACCGCTCCCTCCATAACTCCCTGGTCAATTCGTCCCTTCCCACCCGAACCACCTCCTCTCTGGGTATCCTGCAGTGAGCGACTCCCTCTTCATATGCCAAAGCCTTTCCACCATCCCAGGGTAGGAGAATCAGGAACCATAGGACATACGTTTAAGATAAGGGTGGGAAGATGTAATAAGATCCTGAAGGGCAACTTTTTTACACAAAGGATGGTAGCTATTTGGAACGAGCTGACAGATGAAGTAGACACAAAATGCTGGAGAAACTCAGCGGCTGAGGCAGCGTCTATGGAGAGAAGGAATTGGCGATGTTTCAGGTCGAGACCCTTCTTCAGACCTTCAGAGGAAGTAGTTGAGGCAGGTACTGTCACAACGTTTGAAAAATATTTGGACAGGTAAATGGATAGGATAGGTTTAGAGGGATATGGGCCAAACTAAAGCAGGTGAGACTATTGTAGATTGTGTATGTTGGTTGGCATGGGCAAGTTGGGCCAAAGGGCCTGTTTCCACGGTGATTGACTGCGACAATAATTCTCTACGACCATTCAAAGGTTACAAGGCAGGAGTGTGCTGGAACATTTGCATTTGCCTGGATGCATATTGATTCAGTAATTGTCAAGCTTGACTGGTACCCCTGTCCATCATCCTAAATATTCATTCCTCCCAGTGTGCCAGTTCACAGCAAGTATGGTATGCAGCAAATACCAAAGGCATGAATGTTACTCGCTCTTCCAACTGCACCTCCCAAACTGCACAGTCTACCTCCCAGAAAGCTGAGATTCCAGTTGCATTGGAACGCTGCCCCGTGTAGATTCCTCTTCAAGTTATACACCATCCATAATTGAAAGTATGTTGCCATTTTATTCTCACCACCAATCTCGCCCATTCCCAACAGCACGGTGAGGGCAATTTCATGAAAAACACTGCATTGGTAGAAGGCAACAGCTCACACCCCCAATGCCCATTTGGCACGGTCAATATACGCTGACCTTGCCCACAAAACCTTCATCCGGCCAAATTACAATCTACTGCCACAATTCTTCAAACAAGAACAGTTCAGTTTCCTTGCTTACCTATTGTAATGCATCAGAGTAGACATCGCTTTGTCTTGGAGATGTATTTATTCTAACTAGCATTATTTGTTTCATTTGTTTATTTACATTGAATACAATAAATTAGTTCCATTAGAGTGTTGTTAAATGATTAATCTCAAAGTTAGCAAAAGGAAAATGCTGCAGATGCCAGAAATTTGAAATGAATAAATAAATAAACACACACATACGTACATACATACATACATACATACGTACATACATACATACATACATACATACGTACACACATACATACATACATACACACATACATACATACATACGTACGTACATACATACACACATACATACATACGTACATACATACGTACATACATACACACATACATACGTACATACATACACACATACATACGTACATACATACACTCATACATACGTACGTACATATGTACATACATACATACATACATACATACATACATACATACATACATACATACATACATACATATAAATGCTTTAAATAGCTGGCTAGACAGACACTACCTACAGAGGACATCCTTAATGTTTCAGACCAACAAATTTTCATCTGAATATTTCGTAGTTGAACCATTGTAGAGGAAGCCAGGAATGATAAGCACTTTGGATTGCATTCAATTCTATGAAAAGTACTACACAAATAAAAGTTATTATATATTCAAAAAAAATGCAATCAGAATCTATCACCGTAAATAATTACAGTAATAATTCGGGCCCGATCCCCGAACTACCTCCGCTACATCGACGACTGCGTTGGTGCTCCTCCTGCACCCACACACAACTCACTGACTTCATCCATTTCACCACTGATTTCCATCCGACACTCTAATACACCTGGACCATTTCCAACATTTCCCTACCATTTCTTGACCTCACTATCTCCATCGCAGGTGATAGACTACTGACCGACATCCACTATAAACCCACTGACTCCCATGGCTATCTGGACTACACTTCTTCCCACCCTGCTTCCTGTAAGGACTCCATCCCCTACTCCCAATTCCTCCGTCTACGCCGCATCTGCACCCAGGATGAAGTGTTCCACACCAGGGCATCGGAGATGTCCTCATTCTTCAGGGAACGGGGGTTCCCCTCTTCTACTATAGATGAGGCTCTCACCAGGGTCTCTTCTATACCCCATGACTTTGCTCTCACTCCCCATCCCCCCACTCGTTACAAGGGCAGAGTCCCCCTTGTCCTCACCTTCCACCCTACCAGCCGTCATGTACAACAAATAATCCTCCGACATTTTCGCCACCTCCAACGTGATCCCACCACTTGCCACATCTTCCCATCTCCTCCCCCGTCTGCTTTCCGCAGAGACCGCTCCCTCCGTTACTCCCTGGTCAATTCTTCCCTTCCTACCCGAACCCACCCCCTCCCCGGGCACTTTCCCTTGCAACCCCAGGAAATGCTACACTTGTCACTTTACCTCCCCCCTTGACTCTATTCAAGGACCCAAGCAGTCTTGGCAGAGGTTCACCTGCACCTCCTCCAACCTCATCTATTGCATCCGCTGTTCTAAATGTCAGCTGCTCTACATCGGTGAGACCAAGCGTAGGCTTGGCGATCGCTTCGCCCAACAATTCTGCTCGGTTCGCAATAACCAACCTGATCTCCTGGTGGCTCAGCACTTCAACTCCCCCTCCCATTCCAAATCCGACCTTTCTGCCTTGGGCCTCCTCCATGGCCAGAGTGAGGACCATCATAAATTGGAGGAGCAGAACCTCATATTTCGCTTGGGTAGTTTACACCTCAGCGGTATGAACATTGACTTCTCCAATTTCAGGTAGTTCCTACTTTCTCCTCCCTTCTCAGCTCTCCCTCATCCCACTGGCTCCGCCTCGTCCTTTCTTCTTTCCGCCCCCCCCCACACCCCCACCCCCCCCCCCCCCCCCCCCCCCCCCCCCCCACATCAGAAGGGTCTCGACCCGAAACGTTGCTTCTTTCCTTCGCTCCATAGATGCTGCCTCACCCGCTGAGTTTCTCCAGCATTTTTGTCTACCTTCGATTTCCCAGCATCTGCAGTTCCTTCTTAAACATCAAATAATTCTGTCATTTCATTCATCTAATAATTTGGATTTCTAAAACAATTCATTTGGCTTTTTATTCAGAATGATTTTTTCATTGTATTCTTCCACAGCAGTTTGCCAGCAGCCCCGGAAGATTGGGAAGTGCCACACCCCGACATGGCGCTGGTTCTTCATTGTGGACACCAGGCAGTGTGAACAGTTTGTTTTTAGTGGTTGCCAAGGAAACAAAAATCGATTCAACACTCAAGAGGAGTGCGAGAAAACCTGCTTACCAGGAAACTATCAAGGCACAGAACTGATGCAGAGGATGGATATATAAACTCTTGACCACCCATCTTTTAGTTTCTTCCATAATGACAGAAAAATCAAATACATTTCATACTTTTGATGTATATTTTACATGGGACTAAAAGATTTTAACATTCAGAAATGGGGAAAACAGGTTACTTCAGGTTTTTATTATCTAACCTTAAATTTATTTTAAAATAATGTGTAATATCTGAAGTGAAATTTTAGAAACAGTGACATCTGAAACAAAAATGGTCAAACTGTATAAGCTCATAACTGGTCGGCCATCGCCAGATTCTAATTGGTGTACGTAGATTTAAAACAAAGACATTTAAATGTATAATTTCTTTTTAAAATTTAATATATTGTTTATGTAAATGCATGCTTAATGTCCTCAAGAATACAGTATTATACTGTGACCATTGAGCTGATAAATTGTATTTTTAAACATTATCTGTTACATACTGTATTGCATCTGTTATTATACTATATGTAAGCTGCAGCAGATATGCTAAAGTATATTTTTATTACAGTAGCTACAAAAGTAATTGACCACTGGTAGTTCTCCTAAACTTCTACAGGCTCTCTTTGTGGGCCCATATCTTAATGATCATTAAACTGTAACCTGTAAATTTTAGCGACGAAACCATTGATGTCAAATACCATGTTTGTCAAGGACTAATTATCATCAAGTCTTTAAATGTTCGGAGGTGAGATCTCATAATGCTGCTGGAAAGATCAAATGCCGAGAAATTGTGTGTCACTTTTTTTTGTTGTTGCTCTATACATGCATTGCATATGGCATTAACGCTCACTCAGATCTCCAGAAAATGTTTCTTAAAGCAGTGCAATGAGTTTTGCACACAGAATCACGCACTAGAACAGGATTTTATCAGAAGCTAAATATGGAGTTCGTAAACCTCTCTGCTGTTTACGCGTTGACCACTCGGAAGTGAGGTGTTGCTTTCAAGTCAAGTCAATTTTATTTCTATAGCACATTTAAAAACAACTCTCGTTGACCAAAGTGCTTTACATCAGCACAGGTACATTGTGAACCCTTCCCCCAACAGCCGCCAAAAACGCCACCAAAAACACTGCTGTGGAGGTGAGGCAAAACACAGGTCGCTAAACATTCTTGTTAAATTGGGCATCCGGTAGTTAATGGTCTAACCTGGTCTAGACCCATGCTGCCATGAGGTGCAGGCTAGGCTAAGCTTGCAGCTCAGAACCGATTTGAATAAAGAGCCTGTGGTCCATTGAATCATTGCCCATAATGCTGATCAGGGCCGGATTTACATATAAGCTAGACAAGCTTTAGCTTAGGGCCTCGAGATCTAGGGGGGCCTACTCACCTCGCTGCCTCACCAGACACGTCGAACCTCGCCCCCCCCCCGCCACCGACCATCCGCCCACCGGGACCTCCTACTCTTTGCCCGCTGACCCTGGCCACTCCACCGCCCTCCAGCAGCCGTCGCCTTACCTGCAGCCTGGACTCAGCACCGGGCCTGGTGTTTCCACGCTGCAGACTCTCACTCCCTCGGGTTTGACTGCGCTGGGTCCTAGTGCTAGTCCCCCAATCCCTGGTAATCCCTGTGGCTGTTCCACTGGGTCTTCCCCATCCCCCTCAAACCAGGTGACCCCAGCACTTCCCCACCCACACTACAGCCCTCATACCCCCTGACCACCCACCACACCTCCAGGTAAAGCATCTCCCGTTCCGCGGTGAATCTAATATGTATTTTAAAACCAACTGTTTAATGACAACATACAGTAGGATCTAAAAGTGTCACACTGTCACTGTAAGGTAGTCATGGTCCTCTGGTCGTGGGGGTGGGGGATTGGGAGGGAGGGGGGGTGGGGGGGGGGGGGTGCTTCACAAGTGAAATGGCTTAGGGCCTCCCTTCATCTAAATCCGGCCCTGATGCTGATCATTGGAAACTGAGGCTGGCAGATATTTTGTGCTATTAGTTGAGCTTTTTTTTTTTCATTTCCATATCTATGTATTCCTTGGATTTTCTGTGAGCAGTCAGTCAAGGTCTTTGATCCCACCAAGAGTTTCCATTTACACCAGAAGTGGAACAAATGCATTTGCATAACCTCTGGTATCATTAAATACAGGCCGTCGCTGGACAAATGTCAATCCCACTGAGGTGAACAGTGCACAGAACTCCCCAAAGCAAATTCCCATGGGGGTGGAATGTCATCCAAAAATGATCACTAAACCAAGTTAACCAAAAGAAGCAGCATTTGTGCATAGAATGAGAAATAATAGATCCAGTATCTAGGCAAGGAATTGCTTTCTCCCAACCCTTATCCATTTATACGCAGCAAACCCCCAGCATTTTCACATAAATAAAAGGATATCCTGCTAAGAAATATTTTCCTTTCCCTTGTATTAATTTAATTGACAGATCCACTTTGCCAGACTTGTATTCATGCAATATTCCATCCTAATTAACAGTTTGTTTTGGACTTTACCTTGTATATTCAGCACGTAAATACAGCAATTTAACTGTGAACTTGAGTACAGAATATGAGAAAAACTGAGTTAATATGTGGTTTGGTGAGGCATTGCTGCAAATAGTTATGCAAAGTATTATTAAATGTTTTGTGTAAAAATTGCTTCTTTATATCATCACTTCATAATCATGAGATTTCATTTGGTCCTGTTAAATGTATCAATTCCGAGCACGTAAGTGGAAACAATTGACAAGAAACTGGGAAAAAAAAAAGTAGATTAGTATTGAGTTCAAAATTGCTTCTCTTGAAATACTTGGTAATAAGTCTAACAATAACCATTCAAAGTGACGGTAATAACCAGAACTGTATGTAACAAGTTGCAAGGCACTATTTTCTGGTGCTACTAAACCAGGGAAAGAACAAAGATTAACATTTTTGGTTATTTTATTGATGATCGCTGAGACTACACTAAAGTAGGGTCTCGACCCGAAACATCTCTCCAGAGATGCTGCCTGTCCCGCTGAGTTACTCCAGCATGTTGTGCCTATCTCCATTTCAGGTGTTGGCCAAGTACAATATTTTAAAATGTCACCATAAAACTAAATTGAGACGTTTGCATTTTTCTTTATTTTATGAATTGAAAGTAATTTAAATTAAGAAGATTAAAATGAGAATCCATCAAGTGCTGACCTTTTTCTAAAAATAACCATTGAGGTATTGTGTCTATGGAATAACAGAGCCTCGTAATATCCCCCCCCCTATTAACCGATCAGTGTAAGCCATGACAATGATAGTGGCATTCAATAAAAATGAATTCAATTCAGAGTATTGGTGATTTCAGCAGCATTTTTCACTGCACATGTTGTAGTGTTTCTGGTGTGCAGCCCCAAATTCCAAACGTGGAACGGATATAATTGCAGCAAATGCAACGCACTTTGTGAATGATACTATTGACTGAACTCAATGTTCCAATGTTTGGACCAATGTTAATCATTAATGGAAAATGATTGCAAGTGGAATGAAAAATGGACCGCCTTGTGCGATACAGCAACAGGTAAACTAATGAATTAGTTACATTCAATAAAAATGAATTGGAAGAGAGTATTGGTGATGCAGCAGCCACATTTCAGTTGCAAAAAAATACTAGTGTTTTCTGGTGTTGCAGCCCCAAATTGAAACGTGCAACTTTCAGGAAGGCCTCGGGGCAGCAAATTCAACGCACTTTGTGAATGATACTATTGACTGAACTCAATGTTCCAATGTTTGGACCAATGTTAATCATTAATGGAAAATGATTGCAAAGTGGAATGAAAAATGGACCGCCTTGTGCGATACAGCAACAGGTAAACTAATTTAATTTAAGTTACATTCCTAAAGGGCTGAATTGGAGGATCTTAACCAAGTAGCACCAGCCACATTTCAGTTGAAAAAAATACTCAGTGTTTTCTTAATTGTTGCTTTGAGACACCAAGCTGAAACCTGCAACTTTCAGGAAGGCCTCGGGGTTGGCCATTTCTTCCTCAAAAAAGGAATGGCCAACAATTTCCTCTCAACCAATGCCCCTCCTCTATCTGACAGAACTTGCCGTCAACCTTTCTTCTGATTCCTCTAACTTTCTTCAAGTTAAAGGTGTAGCCCTTTGCTTTTGCCTGGGTCCCAGTTATGCTTAACTTTTTGTTATCTACATTAACCTCTATTGAGGGAGTGCAGCATAGGTTCACGAGGTTAAATCCCACCCTGTCTCGTACAAGGATGTCATCCCTTCTCATTGTTTCTCCGTCTCCATCGCATTTGAGATGTTACAAAAATGTTGAATACCCCCCTCCCATCCCCTAACAGTGGTGGATGGAGCCCTCATCCCTATCTCTCGTGTTCCCACATTCCCGCCCTTGGCCCCCCTCATTCTCAGGCATATTTGCCAGCTTCGACTCAATACCAACACCAGTCACATCTTCCCTTCCCCACCTCTTTCTGCTTTCCACAGAGACCATTTTCTCCATGGTTTGCATATCCCTCCCTACATATACTGGGCCCTCCTGGGCACTTTCCTCCTGAAACTGCAGAAGGTTGCAACACTGATCCCAACTCCTGCAACCTCCATCCAGAGACCCAAAACGCCTGTCGAGGTAAGATATTCAAAAGGTCACACACACGTGCCTTCGCTAACCTCATCGACTACATTTGGTGCACCCGATGTGGCCTCCGTAACTTCGGCGAGGACGAGGCCATCGTTTCACCGAACACGTATGCTTGGTCTGTTAAGACTTGTTTAATCTCCTGGTTGACAGCCATTTTGACTTCCCTCCCCATTCCCACACTGGCCTTTCAGTCCTGGGCCTCCATTGTCAGAGTGAGGCCACACACAAAGTAGCAAAACAGCGCCTCATGTTCCACGTGGGTAGCTAACAACCCAACGGTATAAACATTGAATTCTCCAATTTTAGGTCACGCCCTGCCTCCTTTATCCCCCCCCCTCTGGTCCCTGTGCCCCACCTGGATGCACATATCACTCTTCTCTCCTTATGTCACAACCTTGTGTCTTGTCATCTCTGGTCTATGCCCACCCATCTGCCAATGAAACTCCCCTTCACCTATATCCACCCATCACTTGCCTGGCTTTGCCCTCTACCCTCACTTCAGTTCCAGCTTTCTCATCACTACTACAATCGGTCTGAAGAATTATCCTGATCCAAAATGTCAGCCATCTGTGTCCTCCAAAAATGCTGCCTGACCCATTGAGTTACCCCAGCACTTTGTGTCTTTTTTTGTAAACCGCCATCTGCAGTTCTTTGTGCCAAACAATACTGTGTGGCTTGATTGGTGGTTAAAACCAAAAACCATTTGCGACGCATTACAGAGTACGAAATACTCACTTCCACCAAGTAGCTATCATTGATCTATTCGGAGGTTAGATACCTGCTGCAGGTATTGATGTCTGCGATTTCAAGACTGGGGTTTCTTTGTAGAGCAGCACGGTTGTGCAGCGGCAGAGTTGATGCCTGATGGCGCTTGGAGCGCCAGAGACCCGGGTTCGATCCTGACTATGGGTGCTGTCTGTACGGAGTGTGTACATTCTTCCCGTGACCGCATGGTTTTCTCCGAGATCTTCGGTTTCCTCCCACACTCCAAAGACGTACAGGTTTGTAGGTTAATTACAAGATTCAAGATACATTTATGTGTACGACAAAGCACCGCACACAGGTGCCTCCTTCTCCTACGCTGCACAGTAAAGCACCATGAGTCATGGTTACTTTGCTACTTCACAGGGAGTGAACATTCTGTAGAAGATGTACTTACTGCAGAGGATCAGTCGGAGAGATTATGTACTTTCACTTTCTTCACTTTAATTCTGGCAACTTATGTGGGAGAAAAGGAAGGGGTTTATTGAGAGGCGGATAAAAGCACTGGCTTGATAATCAGATCCGGAGAGAAGAAAAACGTTTTGGTAAAATGACGAATGCACAAAATATATTGAGAAATGTAAATTGTCCTTTAGAGTATTATTCAGTGATTTGTTATCTGGCATAAATTTACTGACGATTGATATTGTAGAGCAGTAGTTCTCCACGACAGAACAATTCTCAATGTGGTGTGTGGGGCCACACACACACAACTCTCCCAATGCCCCTTTAAGGGGCTGTCCCACTGCGGCAACCTAATTGGCAAGTTTAGAAGAGTTTAGGAGAGTTTGATAAGATGTCATGTTGAAGACCTCCTTTGACTATGTGGAAGACCTCCTCCTTCGACTATGTTGAAGACGATCTACGACTACCTTCGACTACCCCCGATTGCCTACGAATAACATGCCGACCTACTACGACCTACTTCGGCTAAACCTACGAGTAAAAAAAGCATTGATTTTTTCCATGGCGACCTTTTTTTACTCGCGGGCATTTTTCAACAAGACCTCGAGTACGCGGAGACCACTCTCGAGCATGAAGGAGAGTTACAAAGACCTCCTAGAACCTCGTGTCGACCAAGGATGCGAGTATGAGTCGAGGGCAAACTTGCCAGAACTCGCGGATTAGGTCGCCACAGTGGGACGGCCCCTTAAGCATGTATTTGCTGCCTGAAAATGCCATGATATGGATCAATATGTTGTAATACCTCCTATTCCTACACTATCAAATGTTGACCATACATATTTTAATAGTTAAACTCAGTTATTGAACATCTACCATTAATTTAAATCTGGGTTGACATATTATTGGTATCGGGTTTAAGGTCATGTGTGTCAAAATACAGTGAAAAACGTTCTTTGCGTGCTGTCCAGTCACATCATATTGTAGATTGAGCACAATAAAGCCACACACAAGTACATCAGGTTGTGCAAAGAGGAAAAACAAATCAACGTGCAGAATATAGTATTACGGCTTTATAGCTTTGCAGTTATAGAGAAAGTGCAGATTAAAACAATGTACAAGGGGTGCAAAGAGAGGTTGGAAGAATGGGTCTGCATCTTTCATCTTTTTTTCTTATTCTCTTTTTTCTCTTTTTTTGATTTGTATGGATTTATTGCATTGATCTGTTCAATTAATTTAATCAATCTCTGTAAAGCACTTTGGTTCAAATACTGGTTTTGTTGAAAAGTGCTATATAAATAAATATTATTATTATTATTATGAAAGGACTGTTCATTTGTCTAATAACAGCGGGAAAGAAGCTGTTCCTGAATCTGCCGGTACGTGCTTCCAAGCTTTTGTATCTTCTGCCCGACTGGAGAGGAGAAAAGCAGGAATGACGGGGGTGTAAATAATTATGTGGACTATTTTCGCCAGGCAGAGTGAAGTGTGGATGGAGTTGATTTTGGGGGGTGGGGGGGGGGGGGGGGGGGGGGTGAAGCTGGCTTGTGCAATGGTCTTGGCCAGATCCACAACTGTGCGATTTCTTGTGGTCTTGGGCAGAGCTATTGCCTAATTGAGCTATGAAGCATCCCAGTAGGATGCTTTCCACGGTGCATCAACAGACGTTGGCAGGGGTCCTTGGAGACGTGACAAACTTGTTAATGGTCTGAGGAATTAGAGGCGCTGCTGTGTTTTCTGGCTGTGGCCTCAAAGTGGTTGGTTGGTCAAGGACAAATTGTTGGTGATATTTATGCTTAGGAATTTGTAGCCTTGGCACCATTGATACTGACAGGGGTGTGTTCACCAGCATGTTTCTTGAAGTCAATAGACAATAGGCGCAGGAGTAGACCTTACGGCCCTTCGAGCCAGCACCGCCACTCACTGTGAGGATGGCTGGTCATCCACAATCAGTACCCTGTCAATAACTGACTCCTTCATCTACTGATATTGAGGGAAATATTGTCCCGTGGAATCCACGTCATTGTCCTCTCTATCTCTTTATTTATGGGAGATGCAGGAATTCCCTTTGGTCAGAGCACTAATTCGTAGTTGCTTGGCTCCCACTCCCATCCATCCATCCATCCATCCCTTTACGTTCCTCCACATTCTCCACCTTACTGTTTCCCTCACCCTCCCTCACCTCCTCGTCTCTCCCTAATGAGGATTGCCAACGTTCCCTCGGTGAGTTGGGAAAATGAGTTGGGAAAAATTGTGAAGAAAGCTGGCTGCCTGGTATAGGATATTCCATCTATACAATAGGGAGTCTGTGGGACATGGTCAGAAATCTATACGGCAACCTAAACATTTTAAGGCATGGTGTGAGCTGTAGCGCTGCCTACAATGCAACTTCAATCCTGTTTATTTGTGCTCCATCTACTTAGAGGGGAAAGTGCAGGAAACTGTCGATATTGTACCACCATTACTGACCTGCTAGCTCAAGGACTGATGAGTCAGGCAGCCAATCGCCAGTACAAGCACCCAGCCACATGCTGGCAATGGACCCAGAGCCCAGGTGGCCTGTTACCCAACACAGGCAATATAGACCCTGCCCCTGTACAGCCCAATCTCATGCTTCTTTCTGTTCACTTTTCACTGCACCTCAGTACATGTGACAACAAACTAAACCACAAGTTCTGACTTTGTGCCTTTATCAGTCTTGACCTTCTTCCACCCGTTCCTGGAGCCCGTCCACTCTCAATCACTCTTCACACCCTCTCCCTTCTTTATAATCTAACATTGCCTTTTATATTTCCCCAGTTCATCACTCATTCTCTGACCCACTAATGTAGGGCCTCAACATAACATTGTTCAGGTTGCATCTCTGGAGACAGACACAAGATGTTGGAGTCAGGCAACATCTCTGGAGAAAAAGGATGGGTGTTGTTTTGGGCTTCAGACTGGAGGACATGCATCGCTAGTGGACATGTTGATCTGAAACACCATCGAATCATACCTTTCAGAGATTCTGTTTGACCTTTTGAATTACTCCAGCACTGTGTGTGTTATTCAAGATTCCAGCATCTGACTACAACCGCTTGTCTGTACGGAGTTTGTACGTTCTCCCTGTGACCTGCGTGGGCTTTCTCAGTGACCTTCGGTTTCCTCCCACACTCCAAAGACGTACAGGTCTGCAGGTTAATTGGCTTGGTAAGAATGTATAAATGTAAAAGTTATCCCTTGTGTACGCAGGGCAGCGTTACTTTGCAGGGATGGCTGGTCGGTGTAGGCTCAGTAGGCCAAAGGGCCTGTTTCCACGCCGTATCTCTAAACTAAATGAAAAACATTACAACTCTGGAGGTTTGGTTACAACTTACAGACGGAATAGATGAATGAATGTCTGTAAGAACGGAACCTGTTTATTACCCAGGGTTGTCTGTAGTTCAGTTTCAACACGCAGGTAATACGCCAGTGGTGCTGCTCCAGAGCTTTGTCACATTGTTTAGATAGATAGATAAATAGATAGCCTTTTATTGTCATTCAGACAGAAGTCTGAACGAAATTGCAGCAGTCATACATATAATACCATACAATAAAACAACAATAAACACATATTAACATCCACCACAGTGAGTCCACCCAGCATCTCCTCACTGTAATGGAGGCAAAAGTCTTAGGTTGCAGTCTCTTCCCTCCTCTTCTCCCTCTGCGCTGGGGCGATACCCCCCCCCCAGGCGATGTTAAGAACAGTCCCGCGGCTCAAACACCGTGGCCCGGGGAGGATGAAGCTGCCGCCCACCAGTTCTGCAGAAGCAGCTGCTGGCCCGCGGCCGAACCCCGGACTCAGGCCACCACCGCCAGAACACCCGTCCCAGCCACCCTCACGTGAGTACTGTGCCGTCTTCAGCCTCGGGCTGGGCCGCCCCGACTTGGGCGTCGCTTCTCCCCCCGGACTGGGCCGCCCCGACTTGGGCACCGAATCTCCCTCGGGCTGCCAGCGCCGGACCTTCCCGAGCTCGGCCGCTCCGACGGGAGCCTCGTTCCACCCTCGGGCTGGCCGCCCTCACGGGAGCATCCCAGCCTCTTCCAGCCCTGAGTCGGACCACCCTCACGGGAGCGAGCTCAGAGCGAGTCCTGACGGTGCTCTGCCTCCGGAGCCTCGAGGTCGTCAGCTCCATTAGGCCTCAGCACAGACGGAGGCAGAGAAGGGGAATACGACAAAAAGGTCGTATTCCCCCGCAGGGAGAGACTGCAAACCCCGTTTCCAAGGCAAGTGAAGATTACTGTCTTTGCCAGCAGTTTCTTTCTACGGGATTCGTACCCACGTGCAGTGTGGCCTGCTCTGTGACGATATTGGACTGTCTTGAATGGGCATTATGAAGCCAGCTGGTTTCTATAACATCCATCGCCTCCCGGCTATTGCACCACAAGATTTGCAGCCCAGCCAGAGGAAACATCAACCCTGCACCCACAATGTCAAACTGCTTAAAAATGTGTATGTTTTAATGAACACTTCCCATTCTTCTAAACTCCAGAGAAAAGAGGAAGGAAGTCAGCACTCAAATAACAATACACATGATATACACGGTTCTTAGAGGTAGTCTCACTTTCAGAGATACTACAAAAAACCTAAGGCTTCCTTACTCCAACACAAACAATTCCGGTCTCATTACAAGGAACGTCAAGTCCCAGCTGCCATTATTACAGTTAGTGATTAATGAGGTGTTACAGCAATCAACTGAGATGAGCAATTATGTGATTAGCATTGAGAAGGAATAAAGTATCAATTAACATCTCACAAACACTGTATTACTGCTTGTTTAAATAATTCAATCGCTCTCGTTCAAAAAACAGATTTGCAGACGATTAAATTAGAGAAGGAGTAGATTTCTTGAAACAATGTTTTTGTTCTTAAACAGGAATAGATTTGCCCAGGTATTGTAAATATTCACCAACCTATAATTGTCAAGTTCATTTTATTGATACAAGTACCTTATGTAAATCACAATGTCAACACCTCTTAATATAAAGGCACATTTGTGCAATTGCAATTTGGCCAGCACATGATAGCAGCTTGAATAAAAATAAAAATCATTCCCATCCCCATGCCATACATTTCTTGGAAATTTTCCAGTAGGTTTGATATTAATACACAGGACCAGCTCTCCTTGTTCATGTTATTTTCACTTAGAGCTTGCAGGCAGGCTGGTTTCATATATGGACGCACAGCTAATTAGATTGTGTACTCAAGCTAACTTTTTCTGTTAAAATTATCTCAGCAATATGTGCTAAAACTACCAAGACATGTCAATAGACACAAAAAAAAACTATAGAACCCTGGAGTAAATCAGCTGGTCGGGCAGCATCTTTGGAGGGCGTGCAAAGTTGTGATTTCGGCTCCCAACCTGAAAGGTCACCTAGTCATGTCCTCCACAGATGCCTCGCCTGACCTACTGAGTTACTCCAGCACTTAGTGTTGCTTTTATAAAACAGCATTGCAGTTTCCAGATTGATTCCTGGGATGGCAGGGCTTTCATATGAAGAAAGACTGGATAGACTCGGCTTGTACACACTAGAATTTAGAAGATTGAAGGGGGATCTTATAGAAACGTACAAAATTCTTAAGGGGTTGGACAGGCTAGATGCAGGAAGATTGTTCCCGATGTTGCGGAAGTCCAGAACAAGGGGTCACAGTTTACGGATAAGAGGGAAGTCTTTTAGGACCGAGATGAGAAAATCATTTTTCACACAGAGAGTGGTGAATCTGTGAAATTCTCTGCCACAGAAGGTAGTTGAGGCCAGTTCATTGGCTATATTTAAGAGGGAGTTAGATGTGGCCCTTGTGGCTAAAGGGATCAGGGGGTATGGAGAGAAGGCAGGTATGGGATACTGAGTTGGATGATCAGCCATGATCATATTGAATGGCGGTGCAGGCTCGAAGGGCCGAATGGCCTACTCCTGCACCTATTTTCTATTTTCTATGTTCCCTGTGTCTCAATAAAAACAAAATAGAAATATATGAACAGAAAGCACCCAGTGTATTAGGTGTGATCTAATGGATAAACATAGCTAAGTCTGCCTAAAGTAATTATGTTCCTCAGTGCATATTCGTAAAAATTAGCAATCAGGGAAAAATAACAATTCTGAGCTTTAGAGAGGAAATGACCATAAATGAACACACATCTAATTATTTCCAGTTGTTTAGTCTTTACCAACTGTAAGTGCAGAATTCCAATAGGAGTTAAGAAAATTGGGGAGACGCCAATTCCTTTTTTATATGAAATTGTAAAATACACAAGGAGTGACATTTAAGAGCAGGCACTTGCAATACCACACAACCATTCACCCTAGCAGCTGTTTAGGGCATTGCTGGCCTGCATTGGGAGGACACTGAAGGATAGTTTTGATGTAGCAAAGAGCATGGTCCTAATATGGGCCACAACACAAGCCCTGTCACTGTGTGAGCAAATACTGGTCAATTCAAACGATTGTTCCAGACTGAACCCACTGATCTGGTGAAGGAATTTGTCAGCTATATTATCCCACCATTTGAGCTTCCTACTTCCCATTTTGGATCGCGAGAGGATATCGAGCCAAGATTTGCGGGGTTGTGCAGTGTGTTTGGCCCTGGTAAACTGCTGCATATTATTGTCTTTTTGAGGCAAAAACTTCAAGTTTTTTTTCAACGAGCACAGAGGATTACGGAGAAGGCTCACCAGACTGATTCCTGGGATGTCAGGACTTTCATATGAAGAAAGACTGGATAGACTCGGCTTGTACTCGCTAGAATTTAGAAGATTGAGGGGGGATCTTATAGAAACTTACACAATTCTTAATGGGGTTGGACAGGCTAGATGCAGGAAGATTGTTCCCGATGTTGGGGAAGTCCAGAACAAGGGGTCACAGTTTAAGGATAAGTGGGAAATCTTTTAGGACCGAGATGAGAAAAACATTTTTCACACAGAGAGTGGTGAATCGCTGGAATTCTCTGCCACGGAAGGTAGTTGAGGCCAGTTCATTGGCTATATTTAAGAGGGAGTTAGATGTGGCCCTTGTGGCTAAAGGAATCAGTGGGTATGGAGAGAAGGCTGGTACAGGATACTGAGTTGGATAATCAGCCATGATCATATTGAATGGCGGTGCAGGCTCGAAGGGCCGAATGGCCTACTCCTGCTCTATGTTCTATGTTTCTATGTTTCTATGGCATCCTCTTTATCGAGACATTAGTCAAGAGTCAAGACTGTTTTATTGTCACATGTCCCAGATAGAAGAATGAAATTCTTACAGAATATGCAAACATGGTATGATATGACAAACGAGAGAAAATAAAAGCCTCAGCGTGTATATATATATATACATACTCACAACATACCCATATATATAGCCTATACGAAATTGTAGTGTTTAATAGCCTGATGGCTGTAGGGAAGAAGCTGTTCCTGAACTTGGACGTTACAGTTTTCAGGCTCCTGTACCTTCTTCCCGATGGCAGGGATGAAATGGGTGTGAGGCCTATTAAGAACGGTGAAATGAGTGTGAGCTATTAAGAAAGGAATATGATTATGAATATTCTCAATAAATTCAAGATCAAGAACTTGAGATTAACTAAAGACATTTTTTTAAAGCGAGATGTGAAAATTAAAATGATTTCCATTCTCCCCCTCACCTGGAACTGCCACACTTGCTTCAGATGTTTCAACGCTTCAAACAAGGAATGGCTCTACACATTGCCCAAGTATAAGACGGCATTGATGTTGGGAACGTTGATGATGTCTCATCACATCAGCAGTGAAATGGTTGCAGTTCACAAGTACATCATGCACATAAAACAATGACCTAACCCCCTTCTGAGTTCTTAGGGTCAACCAAATTAAATCATTTGAATATCGCTCCAAATGTTAATGATGCAGCTAAAGCTTGGACAGCCAAAACATTTGTTTAAGAAGGAACTGCAGATGCTGGAAAATCGAAGGTAGACAAATATGCTGGAGAAACTCAGCGGGTGAGGCAGCATCTATGGAGCGAAGGAAATAGGCAGACTGGATTTCTGAAGATGGGTTTCGACCCGAAATATTGCCTATTTCCTTCGCTCCATAGATGCTGCCTCACCTGCTGAGTTTCTCCAGCATTTTTGTCTGCAGCCAAAACATTTGCTGGGAATGTTTCTTGTTTGGTATGAAAATTAAAAGCTGATCTTCCAGGTTGATCAGCTGCCTAATTCCTGGCCTTCCCACGCCTATTTCATCAAGTGCTGAAGTACCAGGAGCTTAATACAATAATACATTTTATACCGAGCATGTACAGCTATTAATAGATATGCATAAATATCACAATAAATCTTCAGCTCATCTGAAATGAATGAATGTAACAATGAACAGTTGAACTAGTTCAAATCAAAAAATACATTTCAAAAGCTGGAGACAAAATAACTCCTCGTATTTTGCTGAAATACACAAAGCCCAAACTGCCCCACCTTCACATTCACCTTCTTCCCACATTTACTAAAAGTCAATGAAATCAGTACACATGTGCTAAATATATTTATATGACATTCCTTTTCCATTATTTTAATTGTTCTCTCTCCAGAACCATATCTAGTAGTTCAACGTTCTCTGATATTTTTAGCACACTGGCTAATATGTTTGTATGTCAGTCCTGAATGTGCTCTTTCAACATGATCATTAACCTACAGCACACACTGTAATGGGATACCAACACAGTTGCCAGCACACAAGAACACAGCACAAAGAGTTGTCTCCGCCCCTATATGCCACCTCAACCCTGCTCTATTTTCTGCTTTGAAAGGCTCCCCTGACAACTTATTTCTGGGGTGTCCAAAACCATCCAGTGGACTGGACCTGGCCTGCTCAATGACACGAAGCACAACGTCTTCTGGTGGAAAAACTTGCCAGGAGAAACAGTCAAACTGCAAATGGAGAATGGAGAACAAAGGTAAATTTCACTTAAAAAGTCAAGCAAGCACTGGACATAAACGCACAAAGTGCTGGAGTAACTCAGTGGGTAAGGCAGCATCTCTGCAGAACATAGATAGACAATGTTTCGGGTTGGGTCTCTTCTTCATTCACTAAAGGAGGGTCCAACCCGAAGAGCTGCCTGTCAGCCTGATGAAGGGTCCCATCCCGAATTGTTGCCTATCCATGTCCTCCGGAGATACTGTCAGACCCACCGAGTTACTCCAGTACTTTTTCTTTTGCTCAACATTCCAGCAATTGCAGTTCCTTGTTTCTACTATTCTGAACACTCTGTCACATAACCTAATTATTGGGCTGCCCTTCACTTCCAGTCAAGACCCCCACTGTCATTAATCTTTGGGGGAAACAGCATTGCTGAGAGCTATTAAAGTCAGGGGCGGAAATCCTGAGGGGGGGTGGGGGGGACAGGGGCGACACGTCCTCCCAATGCTTTGAGAGATGGGGGACAATCCCCCCCCCCCCATGTTTTTTAACCCGGACTTTATCAGCCGCCTTCTAAGAGCTGAATTGGCCCGTTCACGGGGCCTTTCAGCGCCCGGCGCGGCTTGAAGTCAAACTGCTGCATCAAGGCGATTGAGGCTCCCGATGTAGAAGCCTGCGCCGGCCGATGAAAGACCCCGTGAACGGGCCGATTCAAGCCCCGCGATTTGGGGCGGACAAAGCGGAGATCAGAGTCGGTCACCAACCAGGTCAGCTCCCGATGTTACCGTCCACAGGGCCCACGGCCGAAGCCTCGCGTGTGTGCTCATGCGCGTGCGCAGCCGCCAAGAAATCGTGTCCCCCGCGTGTTTTCTTAGTGATTTCCCGTGCCTGAATAAAGTTAATCAACAGTGGTTGATTAAACGTGGCAGGTCGTCCATATCAGCCGGCAGAGTAACGGCTGATGTTTCAGTGCATTTACCTTCTTTTCATTCATTGCTTTCTAAGATCTAGCATAACTGGTAATCCCAGCATTTATTTGCGTAGGAAGGAACTGCAGATGCTGGTTTAAATCGAAGATAGACACAAAAAGCTGGAGTAACTCAGCGGGACAGGCAGCATCTCTGGGGAGAAGGAAAGTGTGACGTTTCGGATCGAGACCCTTCTTCAGACTTCTCCAGAGAAACCCTTCTCTCTAGAGATGCTGCTGCCTGTCCCGCTGAGTTACTTCTGCTTTTTGTGTCTATCCCAGCATTTATTTCCCTTCCGGATTTTCGTGAACTGCCGCAGTCCTGCTGAATGTACACAAACAGTGTATGGAGTTCCAGGATTTACACACAGCAATGATGAAGGGTCACCAATACATTTCTATACATATTAAGCACGGAAGTAGGACACTCGGCCCTTCAATCCTGTTCTGTCTGTAACGGTTGAGCTAATTGCATCCTGAATCTCATATTCCCACATACCCATCACAACTACCTCCTCCCACCCCCACCCACCCTTGCGCATCTACATTGCCTTAT
This sequence comes from Leucoraja erinaceus, assembly GCF_028641065.1. Classification (NCBI taxonomy): domain Eukaryota; kingdom Metazoa; phylum Chordata; class Chondrichthyes; order Rajiformes; family Rajidae; genus Leucoraja; species Leucoraja erinaceus. The sequence goes on from NC_073377.1 coordinate 155,695,417, forward strand.
CTAAATCATCCAAGTATCTACATCCACCATAGTTCGAGGAAGGGTGTTCCTAAGATCCATGACCCTCTGAGAGAAAGAACTCATCTCATCTCTTCCTAGCTCTGGGAAAAGTAGGAAGAGGACAGAACAGGATTTTTACTAGAATGTTGCCTGGGTTTCAACAACTAAGTTACAGAGATAGGTTGAATAAGTTAGGTCTTTGTTCTCTGGAGCGCAGAAGGTTAAGGGGGGACTTGATAGAGGTCTTTAAAATGATGTGAGGGATAGACAGAGTTGATGTGGACAAGCTTTTCCCTTTGAGAATAGGGAAGATTCAAACAAGAGGACATGACTTCAGAATTAAGGGACAGAAGTTTAGGGGTAATATGAGGGGGAACTTCTTTACGCAGAGAGTGGTAGCGGTGCGGAATGAGCTTCCAGTGGAAGTGGTGGAGGCAGGTTCATTAGTATCATTTAAAAATAAATTGGATAGGCATATGGATGAGAAGGGAATGGAGGGTTATGGTACGAGTGCAGGCAGGTGGGACTAAGGGGAAAAAAATTTGTTCGGCATGGACTTGTAGGGCCGAGATGGCCTGTTTCCGTGCTGTAATTGTTATATGGTTATATGGTTATATGGTTAAAAGTAGGCTATATCTTGAAGGCTATAATGTGCTTATTCAAAAGTATTTTCCTTATCTTATTTTCTCGTTCACGACAACGAGCATGTGGAAATGTTGACAGAGATATCAGAGCAGGATGGGATAGAAGATTAAAGTGACAGTCAGGTCAGGTGGCAGGCAATGCTGAGAGGCAGGTGCTCCCCTGACAACTTATTCATTCCTCTCTGCTTGATGGATCTCACTGTGTGGACTGATGTTCTAAATCCCAGCTGAAACAGATCAGCTGTTTCAATAAAAATGTTTCTATCAGTGGTGAAAACGTTTCACACACAGCATTCCCTTTCGCAATGGAATTACAAAATTCTTAAGGGGTTGGACAGGCTAGATGCAGGAACATTGCTCCCGATGTTGGGGAAGTCCAGGACAAGGGGTCACAGCTTAAGGATAAGGGGGAAATCCTTTAAAACCGAGATGAGAACTTTTTTCACACAGAGAGTGGTGAATCTCTGGAACTCTCTGCCACAGGGGGTAGTTGAGGCCAGTTCATTGGCTATATTTAAGAGGGAGTTAGATGTGGCCCTTGTGGCTAAGGGGATCAGGGGGTATGGAGAGAAGGCAGGTACGGGATACTGAGTTGGATGATCAGCCATGATCATATTGAATGGCGGTGCTGGCTCGAAGGGCCAAATGGCCTCTACTCCTGCACCTAATTTCTATGTTTCATTTTCTATTAGTTTGAATAAATCAAGCCAGCCGTAAGGTTGTAGAAATTCAAGGTCCCAACCCAAAATATCACCAGTCCATTCCCTCCCCAGATACTGCCTAACCTGCTGAGTTCCTCCAGCATTTTGCATTTTGCTTAAGATGCCAGTATCTCCAGTCTCCAGCTAATATTTTAGTTTTAATATGGTTCAACATCTGAAACATTAATGCCCCTGTCCCACTTAGGAAACCTGAACGGAAACCTCTGGAGACTTTGCGCCCCACCCAAGGTTTCCTTGCGGTTCCCGGAGGTTTTTGTCAGTCTCCGTACCTGCTTCCGCTACCTGCAACCTCCGGCAACCACCTGCAACCTCCAGGAACCGCACAGAAACCTTGGGTGGGGCGCAAGGTCTCCAGAGGTTTCCCTTCAGGTTTCCTAAGTGGGACAGGGTCATAACTCTTTTTCACTCCCCATGGATGCTGTCTGACCTGATGGGCATTCCCAATATTTTCTGCCTTTTTATTTTGATTTTCCAACATATCCAGCATCTTGATTGGCATCTTAATTGCAAATTCTATTTAGACATGTTTGAGGTTCTCAGGGAAAGAATTGAACAAGTAATTGCTGGATGCAGATGAATAACATGGGATGGATTTGGTACAAAAATAATCAAAAACGCTGATGGAATGGCAGCCTTTTCATACTGTGTTTAGAGAACTAGTGGATACAACGAGGTAGAGGTTTATTACAGCTATCTATCTAAAGCGCTGGGTGTACCACCAGTGTCTTCGGAGTTGTCATTGTGTGTTACATTTTCGGAAGGATACTTTAGCCTTGGACCAATGCATACAACTGGTTGAAGGGTTAAACTATGAGGATCAATTAGACTGTTGCTTTACCTGCAATTTATAAGATGAAGGGAAACCTGATCCAGGTTTGTGAGAATCTACGATTCTGGGATTTAATAGGGAGAATAGAGAGAATCTAGTTAAGTATAGAAACAACGAATTGCAAACACTGGTTTGCAAATAAAGACACTAAGTGCTGGAGTATCACAGCGGATGTGGCAGCATCTCTGGAGAACATAGATAGGTGATGCTTTGGGTCAGGACCTTTCTTCAGACTGATTGTGGTGGGCGGGGAGAAGAAACTGGAAGAGAGGAGATGCAGGACAAAGCCTAGATTGTGTTATAGGTTACTAATAGGTGGGTATAGGTGAGGGGGATTTGTGATAGGCAGATGGTTGTACAAATGCCAGGGATGAAACAACTAGAGTTGAGTAGGTCTAAGACAAAAGTTCATGTTTAGGAAGGAACTGCAGATGCTGGTCTAAACCGTAGACACAAATAGCTGGAGTAACTCAGTGGGACAGGCAGCATCGCTGGAGAGAAAGAACGGGTGACGTTTTGGGTCAAGAAGAAGGGTCTCGACCCGAAACATCACCTATTCCTTCTCTCCAGGGATGCTGCCTGCCCCCGCTGAGTTACTCCAGCATTTTGTGTCTATCTTAAGTGGCCATTGAATATGGCTTATAGGTGTTTTCTCTAACACATTTGCTTGCATTGTGCTCTGGCAAATAGCAGTAAATCCCAGTTCCACTTTGAAGGAAGCCAACAGTAAACTTAGGTTGGATTGAATAGTGACAGTCAGAAGAGTTAGGGGAAATGGCCGGAGGCACAATTGGAGATAGAGGAGGGTGTTTGTAGATGGACGGGGATGAATGAGTCTGTCCTGATCAAAAAATAATCGTCCAAGCAAATCCCACCTTCCAGCATTTGATCCATACTCTTCACGTACACATCCATAAGGTCAGAAGTGGTGTGAGCAGAATTAGGCCATTCGGCCCACCAAGTATACTCCACCATTCAATCATGACTGATCTAGCTCCCCTTCCTAACCCCATTCTCCTGACCTCCCCATAACCACTGACACCTGTACTAATCAAGGCTTTATTCAACTATATCGGGGGTTTCTGCATCTACCACTATTTCAGGTAGTGAGCTTATTTTTTTTAACTCAGTTTCATTCTAATCCCATTTACCAATTACTTTAAAACTGCACCCCTGATTTTAAACCCCTCCACTAAAGGAAGTGGGTCCTTCAAATTTACTATCTAGGCTGCTCATAATTTTGTACACCTCAATTAATTCTTCCCTTAGAAGAATATTTTCCCTTCATAGAAAACAACCATAGCTAATCTAATCATTCCTCAGCTGCAATGTCCATGGCAGCATCCTTGTACATCTCTCTCTACATACTCTCTGATAGACACCAAAAACGCTGGAGTAACTCAGCGGGACAGGCAGCATCTCTGGAGAGAAGGAATGGGTGACGGAAGTGTTGCAACCCAAAGCGTCATCCATTCCTTCTCTCCAGAGACGCTGCCTGTCCCGCTGTGTTACTCCAGCATTGTGTGTGTATCTTTGGTGTAAACCAGCATCTGCAGTTCCTTCCCACACTCTGCATCCTCTCTGATGCAATCACACTTTCCCTGCTGTAGGTGATGACTAGAATTGCAGCATTAATCAAGCTGTAAGCAAGTTAATAGTGTTTAAGAAGGAACTGCAGATGCTGGAGAATCGAAGATACACAAAAAAGCTGGAGAAACTCAGCGGGTGCAGCAGCATCTATGTAGCGAAGGAAATAGGCAACGTTTCGGCCCGAAACGTTGCCTATTTCCTTCGCTCCATAGATGCTGCTGCACCCGCTGAGTTTCCCTAGCAAGTTAATAGTGTTTGATGACCAAATTAATGTGCTCAGCTCTTATATTCTGATAGACACATTATGCCTGCCATGCCAAATTTAGGGATATATAATCATACATTCTAATGATCCTCTGTACAAATCAGTACCTTCCCACTTAATATATATTCCCTTACTTTAATGAACCTACCCAAATCCCAAAACACACACAATGAAAATCAAATTCACTTCAGATGCTGAACATATGTAATAAACACAGAAAATGCTCACGATGTTTGGCAGCATCTGTGGAATGAGAAACAGGATCCATGTGTTATGTCTGAATAACTTTTCAGGAGTTTGGATCTGATATGTCGACTTTGCTTTCTTTTTTCCACAAGGGCGGAAAATAATTGCTAGGATCACTGGGGTGTTCCGCCATTGGGATTTAGAGCCGAGATAGGAGATGGGAATTAACTTCAAAATGAGTTGGGATTTTTATGCGCTGAAACTTGGAAACTTTTGTAACTTTAGGACGTACGAAACGGCAGTCCCCCTCCCCGGACATGGAAGTGAACTGAGAGATTCCCAGCAGTTTTCAGCAGGTGGTAGAAATTGTTATATGTTTCATGAGGGGGTTGTGGGAGAAACACTTGCCGCAGAAAATCTTTGATCTCATTGCTTTCCATTCCTGACTGCCACCATGTGGTGGACAAATTCACCTCTTGATTTCTCCTCCTCCTCTTGTAAGATAATTCCTGGCCTCTGCCCATTGCTTCTTTCAAAGGTCACAGCTCAAATGACAGAAGATATGCATCCGAACATCGGGGATAAATGTTTGGACAGGAGGACACGCACATTTGTCACTGCACGCTGAACTCCCTCCATCTGTGATCGATAGAAACATACAGTTGAACAGCTGAAGTACTTGAGGTGCTTACAAAGGAAATGTTTCTGAGACTGTTGTCCTGTATGGAAACTTCAATACATGGATCTTTTTCAGCAATGAGGCCATCGTTTTTTTTTTTTTTACTTTTTTCAATTGGGAACTGAATTACTATAAAGATTCTAAATATCTCATAACCAATAAAGCAAAGGATATATGATGGCAATAATGGGGTGCAATTCTGTTGCTGATTTGTTTCAGTTCTTCACTAAATTGTCAGAAGATGGCACTACACTCACACCACTTTCTCAGGGTTCATTGTTAATAAGGACAAAACTCACAGATGTTGTGATGCAGCAGCATTTCCATGCAAAATATACCAGCATGGCGATGCTTTTTAAAATCATTCCAAATGTATTAAATGCAATAAAAGCTACTCACATCAAAAACATAATTACATGTATATTTACAACATTCATGTTACTTTGCCTATTTCAGTCCAATTCTTTCTCGCCAGTATCTCGTCACCAGCTGCAATAGCAAATGACGCAAATATATTGATGACACTTTACAGTGGTTACAATGCCCCACTGGGAAATGTCATTCAGCCAGGGCTTTGCCCAGTTTGGTTCGGTAGGTAAAATGGAACTATGTTTCTACAAACTACTTTTGATATCTTGTGGATGAGGTCACACAATAGGAAATGAAAATGTCAGAATATGCCAAATGTTAGAACAATGACAAGAAACAAACTGAAAGGTCACTATTTTCAGTCTATTCTTTTCTTACAAATTTCTGGGACTTTGCATGGCTTTGTGGCTCAAAGAAAGGCTTCTCTGTGGCTGTGATATGGTATGTACATCTTTCAGTGATGACCTCAAGGATATCAACTACAATTGTTAGAGGGTCACCAACGAATCATCAGTTTTCACAGAGAGGGTAAAGCACTGGCGTTATTGCCGTAGTCTCTTCAGAAAAATGTCAACATTTCCTTTCTTTTTACGTGGGGGCAACTAACTTTGCAGAAATACATTTCGTTTCTGCTCTTTTTTGAGTAATTAATTCCTAAAGCTTGCTAAGAGTGATATGTCATTGGAGTTAATTTCCCACTGAGCACCTTCAGTGGACAGAACTATTTATGTCTGCCATTGACCTCGGGTGGACTATGAGGGGGAGAACTGGATATTTTTAGTGCCTTCCCTCACAGTGAATTCTGCTGTGGGGGGACGTTTCTTGTTGATTTCTTTAGTGTACTGTTCTGTGCCTTTTTTTCTTTTTCTTTTTTATTTTGTATGGATTTATTGACATTTAATCTATTCAATTAGTTTAATCAATCTCTGTAAAGCACTTTGGTTCAAAGTGATTTTGTTTAAAAGTGCTATATAAATAAATATTATTATTATTATTATTATTATTGAATGTGTTTTTTGTGCCTCAGTAAGACTTTGGAAATAACCATCACCTTCAGTTTTATATATCCTGCAAATTTTCTTAATTGGACTGAAGCAGCAATTTCTAAGTAAATGAGTCCTCGATTTCAAGCAGCAATTTAATCAAACCAAGGTTTCCTGTTGCTCCCCTCCAATATATGCACGGAAAACATCTCTTTCCTAATGTAGCTTACTGCAGCAGAATTAAATCAATCTGACGCTCCCCATTTGTGTTCAATAAATTCAATTGTCGATCTGCAATTGAATTTCACCTGAAGTCAACTCTATTCACAAAGTAGCTTCTCCTATCATCAATAAGTGCTCCTGATATTTGTCTCTATTAGCAGTGTAACCTCTTGATTGTATCATGGAAGTAGTTGGGGGTAGCTGCAAGACATTCGCCATGGATGCCCTTGAATCTTTTCACTGAATTTCAAGCCATTCTCTAGGTATCCACAAACCTACAGAAGTAATGGGACTTTAATACAGAAGAAAATAGTTTTGTGTCTTATTATTGTCATGTGCACCGAGATACGGTGAAAAGCGTTTTTGTTGCGTACTATACAGTTTGAAATGTGAGACTCCTTCTGCCTACTTACATAGATAATAAAGATCCAATCCACCTTGTGTTCTGTATAAGACAGAATTGCAGATGCTGGTTTAAATCGAAGGTAGACTCAAAATGCTGGAATAAAGGGCCTGTCCCACTTACGTGTCCTTGGATCGCAAATTACGCGACCTCATGGTCGCGTTGAGGCGCTCGGGCATCGTATGGCCGCGCGGGGCTTGTACCACTGAGAAGCGCGGAGGGGTATGTAGTTGTGGACGGCATCGCGCGGGGCTCCGAAATTTTTGTAGCGAACAAAATCTTCGCGCGCCAACGGCCTGTCGCGGAACTGACGGCCAAAGTGGGACACGCTCAAGACCCTGGCGCGATGCAACATCTCACCTTCAACAGCAGCAGAAGCAGGTAAACGATTGTTGAACTCGGCCTGGGGCTCACGTCCGTTGCGGTCCGGAAATGCCCCCCACTTCTACTCCCAGGAGTAACTCATCGGGACCGGCAGCATCTCTGGAGAGAAGCAATGGGTGACGTTTCGGGTCAAGACCCTTCTTTTCAGACTGAAGAGTCTCGAAACTAAACGTCACCCATTGCTTCTCTCCAGAGATGCTGCCGGTCCCGCTGAGTTACTCCAGCTTTGTGTCCATCTTCAAATGACGTCACGCGCTCCAGACGGCTGAGCGTGTGCATGTAATCGCGCCCGACCTTCGCAGGATCATATCGGCTCAACGCGACCACGAGGTCGCATAATTTGCGTGCCAAGGACACGTAAGTGGGACAGGCCCTTAACTCAGCGAGACAGGCAGCATCTCTAGAGAGAAGGAATGGGCGAGGTTTCGGGTCAAGACCCTTCTTGTGTTCTGTTGCCCACCTTGAACGACATTACTAGAAGGACACAACAGTTAACATCTTGCTGGATTTCTTTGAGGATGTTTCAAACAATACAATACAATAATACTTTATTAGCCAAGTATGTTTTGCAACATACGAGGAATTTCATTTGCCAAGTCAGTCATACAAATAAAAAGCAACAGAACATACAAAATAGATTTTAACATAAACATCCATCACAGTGACTCCTCCACATTCCTCACTGTGATGGAAGATGAATAAAAAGTTCAAACTCTCCCTTCTTTGTTCTCCCACAGTCGGGGGCCTCGAGCCTTCCGTTGACGGGACGATCTTGAATCCCATCACCAGCGGTCGAGCTCTCCGCATCAGGGCGATCACCACCTGCATCGGGGTTTAATCTGAGTGGATAATGAGGAAATCAGTGGAGAGTGGTGTATTAGAAGTTCTGGAAGATGTTGCCTTTCCAGTGCTCTCCATCCAACTTCAGAAAAAAATCTCAGCTACATCTTACTTCTAATAGGTAGAAATGGATTTCGCACAAACACATTTTTCACTGAGGTTAGCATTTCACAATTATTTTTGTATCCATTTGGCAAGAATAAGTAATTGCGTCTAACTAAATTAATATTTAAATAAAAACAAATGGAAAAACAAGCATCAATTATGTCATAAGAAAGTTAAAAAGTTCTGAAAATGTTCATGAATAGCTTTTGCCACAGAGTGAGTGGGAAAGGGACAAAGATGCATGAGAATAAAATTATTGGTGAGAACAAAACATAAGACACAGAGGCAAACAAGTGGCGAATGAGCACATATAAATTAATTTGTGTTCAATGGGATGAAGTGGAGGTGAACAAATAGTCGTGAGGGACTCACAACATAAACCACTCCCCACACAGTTACCTTTGCAACAATGAACAAGACGAACATTCAATGCAGGTCAGAGCTTGAAGTTGACCATTATTGCTTAATGTGACAGCTCGTTGCTTCTTGTTGATAGTCTGTATAACTACAGCTACCAGAGTATCTTAAAATTCATCTTTTGTAGCAACCAGCATCCTAGAATATTTTTCATGAAGTTAGAATTCATTAAATTTAAATTAATATGGAAAAATGATTCCTTTATAAGAACTACAATCATTCATTCTAGAGTTGAGCTTATATTAAAATGGCATTATCCCAAATGTTTAAAGCCAATAATGGATAAACAGCTATGGACATCTTAGATGGCATTATGTCATGTTATCGCTTTTTATTTTAGCTGAAAATACAAGCGCCATGTTCTGTAAATTGATAACTACAGTAAAACTCTAATAATTTAAGGTTGACCAAAGAACTAAATGCCTGTACATTCTTTTAATTCACTTTTCTAATACTTTACACATCAAAGGCATTTATTTGCTATTGAATATTTCATGAACAGTGGCTCAAAATGATATCTCATTCATCGGTACCGCCTTGGCAAACATATATTTAAATAGCTTTTTATTAAATTGGTTTAAATGTCTGGTTTAATTGCAGCATTTTAAATATTCAATATTTTTTATCTAAACAGAAGAAAATAAATAAACTCTGGCAGGGTTGGTTGTAGCTTTAAAGAAAAAACACTTTTCTATTCTGTCAATTCCTTTTTAATACACATTTACTGTACAAGTTCATATTTGAAAATTAAGCTAAACATGACTATTATTAAAATACATTTTCCCACAATTTTGAAGGAAGGAGACCTCCATTGTGTGCACCTCTGGTCACCTAAATATAGGAAGGTTGAGGAGGCTTTGGAGAGGGTACTGGTTGGAATACAGAGTATTAGCTACAATCAGAGGGTGGACAAACTCATATTATTTTCTCTGGAGCATCTCTCTGAGGAGAGATCTGATAGATTATAACATTATGAAAGAGATAGATACCTGTAGATAGTCAGAATCATTTTTTGCCAGGTCAGAATTGTCCAATGCTGGAGGGCATAGCTTTAAGGTTAGAGAGGGGAAGCTTAAAGAAAATGTGCAGAGCAAGTGTTTAGGCACAGGGTGGTATATGCCTGAAACACACAGGTGGTGGAAGGAAATCTGATAGAGGTGTTTGAAGAGCCTTTTAGATAGGCACATGAATATGCAGGAAATAGTAAGATGTAGATCATGTACAGGCAGAAGTGTATAGTTTATTGTATTTAACTGTGAATTTGGTTGATGAATTTGGCATCATGTTATGTGCTCTTTTAGAAAATAGTATGTCTTTTTCATGTTTGTGTCGGGAGAAAGCCACAACAGATGTGTCTTTTACCAGGATGTCATTCTCCTTAGTCTCGTGTTCCCATTCATGCCCAGTCGCACACAGACAATATCAAAGGTCTGTTATTAAATGCCATTTTTCTCTAATAGATTAATCCTCTGAAGGAGACAACTCTGAAAAATAATTGTTGGTGATAGTTCAAGATTTCACAAACATAAGTATATTTAAAAAATGGGAGTTAAATGAATTATATATAGGGGTTGGCAAAAGGGAGATAGTCAAAATGCAGCGGTGGCAGAGAACTGGGAGCAGTGGTTGCCCTTCTCTGTCAATGAGAAACAGATGGGAGAGTAGGACTGCATCTCAAAAAGCTTCTTTTATACTTTCATATAATTTGCTTTTCTTCTCAAATGTCTTTACTATACCTCACACTGTCTTCTCAATTGTGCAGAAATTAAATGGCCAATGTGTTTGTTTATTTATAGCCAAGATCATTCGAAGGTGAATGTCAATGTTCCCATTTGAAGAATTAATCGGGTTTAAAATAGCCAGGGAAACTGTGGGTTCAGAATAAGATTTGGATAAACAATAAAGTTGACAAACGTTACAATTTGAAAAATGGAAACGTAAAGCATGCAGGGAAAAACACAAAATAAAAATTAAAACCGATTAAAAGAAAAGTAAGACAAGAGTTATAAGATCACAAGAAGAAAAAAGGGCAGTTTTAATCATCTTAGGCTATGATTGGAAAGTGACTGGGATGCAAGCTGAAAAATCTGAGAAGAATTTGATTTGTTAATCATTATTCTAAAATTCATATGTGTGTGTATATGTGTGTATGTATGTACACACATATTCATGTACATATATAAATGTGTGTGTATATATACACACACACACACACACACACACATATATATATACGTGTATATAGATATATATATATATATATTTATATAAACACACATACTGTATATACATATAGATACATACATTTGCATTCTACCTGCATATTGTTGGGCAATTCTGACACCATGTGGTAGATTTCTACTTTTAGCACTTTTGTATCAAACACCACCAATGCAGAAAGTGATCATATGGCAGAGAATAATCCACAATCTTGTTAATGTAAAGGAAACTAGATGTGCTTTAAAATAGATATACGTGTACAATTCTCCTTTCTTGATATTTTACTCATTCTGCAAGGCCAACTCTTTTTATTTATTCAGTTGATAAAGACAAAAATACTGTTATAGAACAAATTTGACCCTGGCATGCATTTTGCTAGTAAATGCCAAACCTACTACATAATTCTGACCTCCGATGCTGGAGTTTGTACATTTGTCACTACATGATTTTCCTCCAGGTGCTCTGGTTTCCTCACACATCCCAAAGACATGCTGGTTTGTAGGTTAATGGGTCCATCGTGTGTAGGTAAAATCTTGGGAGAGTTAATGGAAAAAGAATAAACAAGGCATTGGTGAGGCCAATTCTGGAGTATGGTGTACAATTTTGGTCGCCTAATTATAGGAAGGATGTCAACAAAATAGAGAGAGTACAGAGGAGATTTACTAGAATGTTGCCTGGGTTTCAACAACTAAGTTACAGAGATAGGTTGAATAAGTTAGGGCTTTATTCTTTGGAGCGCAGAAGGTTAAGGGGGGACTTGATAGAGGTTTTTTAAATGATGAGAGGGATAGACAGAGTTGATGTGGACAAGCTTTTCCCACTGAGAGTAGGGAAGATTCAAACAAGGGGACATGACTTGAGAATTAAGGGACTGAAGTTTAGGGGTAACATGAGGGGGAACTTCTTTACTCAGAGAGTGGTGGCTGTGTGGAATGAGCTTCCAGTGAAGGTGGTGGAGGCAGGTTTGTTTTTATCATTTAAAAATAAATTGGATAGGTATATGGATGGGAAGGGAATGGAGGGTTATGGTCTGAGCGCAGGTATATGGGACTAGGGGAGATTATGTGTTCGGCACGGACTAGAAGGGTCGAGATGGCCTGTTTCCGTGCTGTAATTGTTATATATGGTTAATGGGATTAATGTATGATTAGTATCAATGAGCGCTTGATGGTCAGTGCAAAGTCAATGGATCAAAGAACCTGGATCCCTGCAATATCTCACTCCGACTCTAAAATTCATCATCATCAATCCACAGTGGATTTCCCATGGAATCTCATGAAAGCTATGGAGCCTAACCTTGCTGAGATTCCTTTGCATTTATGTCTGCACATGTTTGAGCTGCTGCAGGACATGTCAAAGCATTTCCCAGCATAAATGATAGGGAATTTCAGCAGGACCTGTGAACCAAATGCCTTTTTCAGTTACCTTTCAGATGGTGGCACTGTTGAATCTCACAATTATGAAACCTTTGTTAATTATTTCTTCCTCAGAACACCACAAAGAGGCTCAAGATTCTCCTCGTTATTTCTCCTGCAGGTCCAAACCTCAGTATGCTGTGAACTGCACAGGGCATCAAAAATATTAGGTTTACCGTGGCTATTCTGTACTGACAGGTTGCCTCAGATCTGCTTTGTACATAAAATGATCCTTCAATATGGCGATGGCTTGGTTGATGACATAAATGACTATCATGTTCATTCCACAGGTTTCTGACAGATAGTTGGCCCCAGATTTAATCCCAACCTTGGCCCAAACCTTGAATTCAGAAGATAACATAATATTCTTTGATCTCAAGGCACCTTTAACCAAGTTTGGTTTCACAGAGCCCTGTTCAACAAATATCAAGGGGAAAACATGTCATATCTCACCTAAAAGAAAAAGATTGATTGGGATCAATATCCCAGAACGAATATATCTTTGCAAGTGCGTAATGCCCCTGTCCCACTTAGGAAACCTGAACGGAAACCTCTGGAGACTTTGCGCCCAACTCAAGGTTTCCGTACGGTTCCCGGAGGTTTTTGTCAGTCTCCCTACCTGCAACCTCCGGCAACCACCTGCAACTTCCGGGAACTGCACGGAAACCTTGGGTGGGGCGCAAAGTCTCCAGAGGTTTCCGTTCAGGTATCCCAAGTGGGACAGGGGCATAAGATGCTTCTCAAACACCTTTCTTCCATCATAAGATTAGAAGTAGGGATAACCACCAATGATTGCCACATTTTCAACCTCCTCAGCAAATAAATCAGCCACACTTGCATATATCAAGACCTAAGCACCATTCAAACATGGGCTGATAAATGCCATGTAATTGCTAGGTGATTGATTGATTGATCTTCATTGAATTGAGTTTACAGTAAATCAGGAGAACTCTATTATCTTCTCCTTCACTCAGCTAAACATCTCACATTGAATGTTGCTCTGAGTCCACATACTTACTTCAAATCAAAAGGTGTAACTATGGATCCAAGCTATGCATATGTGAAACATCATTCGCGTCACAACTTCTCAGATTGCTCATGTCGTTCTCTGGTCCATTTATGCCAGATGCTGCTTCCTATTCTGACGTGGAATGACAAAGTTATAATTGTTGTCAATATCCATCCGTCTTCACTCATGGCCTATGTTTGGCTATTTCTTTCCTTTCCTCCACTTTTCCATTTCTATTTCAGTGGATAGGCCAGCAGTCAGAAGCTAATACACGTCTGCAGACTCATGCACATACTTTAGCTACAAGCTGCCGATGAAGAATCAAAGCAGCCTCTGTACAGTACTGCTGTAGATTTGGGAGGAGCAACAGCAGCAACAGATTAGCTAGAGATACCACTGATTGGCTCTAGCCCAAGTGTGAGGAGAGGGGTGAAAACAGTTGAAAACTGAGGAATTGGCTGTGTAAATTGGTAAATAGGCAATTTATCAGTCAATTTAAGCAGGACAGCTCTTTGCGAGCGGCAGTGAGTGAGCGGCCTAGTGAGGGAAGTGCCCTGTGAGAAAAGTGTGAGTCTTTGGCGAGGAGGCTGAGGAGAGGAGACCACGCAATACGCTTGAGAGGCTAAGGATTCTGGGAGAGGCAAAGAGGTTTGCCACGCACTGCAAGGGAGCAGTGGACCAGACAGGAAGAGCGGACGGAATTACCACTAGACAGCCAACCCAGTAGGTAATTTACGGCTGGGGTGAGTACTTTCCCATTTATAGGAGGTAGGATTATATAAATAAGGGGTGTATCAATACAGTAGGGGATTCTTAAATAGGACCAGTTAATTACTTATATAAGATGGGCGGTCAGGAGATGTGCCAATACTGCGAGATGTGGGAATTTGTCGACACCATTGATGTAGAAGATCCCTACAGCTGCAGTAAGTGTTTGAGGCTAGAGGAACTCCAGCTCCGCGTTGATGAGCTGGAGACCCAACTTCATACGCTGCGGTACATCAGGGAGGGGGAGTATTACCTGGATGTTTTGTGCCAGGGGATGGTCACACCGACCAGTTTAACTAATTCAGTAGGCAGTGAGCAAGGAAAGGAAGGTGTGGCCATAAGCGAGGCAGGTAGGGGGAACCAGGAGGAGATGCGGCAGGAGCCACAGCCCTTGTCCCTGACGAGCATGACCGAGGCTCTTACTCAATGTAAGGACGGGATCAGGGGCTGTGGGAGGGATGAGCAACCTGGCTGCAGCACCGTGGATCAGGAGGCCATTCAAGAGGGGGGAGTTAGAAGAAATGCCGTAGTGATAGGGGATAGTATTATTCGGGGGGTAGATAAGGTTCTCTGCGGCCAGCAGAACATGTCCCGAAGGCTGTGTTGCCTACCCGGTGCTAGGGTTAAGGATATCTCTGCGATGCTGGAGAGAAATTTGCAGTGGGAGGGGGAGGATCCAGTGGTCGTGGTCCATGTGGGGACCAATGACATAGGAAGGACGAGGAAGGAGGATCTGCTGAAGGAGTTTGAGCAGTTAGGGAATAAATTAAAAAGCAGAACCTCGAGGGTACTGATCTCCGGATTGCTACCTGAGCCACGGGCCAAATCGGCGAGGATACGTAAAATTAAGAAGCTAAATGCGTGGCTCAAAGACTGGTGTGGGAATAATGGGTTTGGTTTCTTGGGCCACTGGCACCAGTACTGGGACAGGGGGGATCTGTTCTGTAAGGACGGACTTCACCTGAACGGTGCTGGGACTGGGGTCCTGGCAAATCATATAACTAGGGCAGTAGAGAGGTCTTTAAACTAAGTAGCGGGGGGGAGGTATCAAGGGGGGTAATAACGGCAGGGGTAGAGGAAATAGAGCAGGGTATCAGTGGGGAAGCGGAAAGTCAAAATGTGACAGGAGACAGAATGTGTGAAGATAAAGCTTTAGATGTAAAAGGGGCAAAAACGGAAAGGAAGGGTAGTAAAAATCATCTGAAAGTGCTTTATCTAAATGCACGGAGTATTCGTAATAAGATAAATGAATTAACGGTGCAATTAAGTATATATAGTTATGATATCGTGGCCATTACGGAGACATGGCTGCAAGGGGATCAGGACTGGGAGTTAAATATAGAGGGGTACTCGACAATTAGGAAAGATAGACAGGAAAGAAAGGGAGGAGGGGTGGCCCTTTTAATAAGGGAGGGAATAACGGCAATAGAGAGGAAGGATATTGCGTTGAAGGATCAGGATAGTGAAACAGCTTGGGTACAGATAGAGAATAATAAGGGGAAAAAAACACTAGTGGGTGTAATTTATAGACCTCCAAATAGCTGTGACGCTGTTAGTCAGAACATAAATCTGCAAATAGTTGACGCATGTAAAAAGGGAACTGCTGTAATCATGGGGGACTTCAATTTTCATATTAATTGGGCAAACCAAACTGGGCAGGGTAGACTAGAGGAAGAGTTTATAGAATGTATTAGAGACGGGTTCCTAGAACAGTATGTCACAGAACCGACAAGGGGGGAGGCAATCTTGGATCTGGTCCTGTGTAATGAAGCAGGATTAATTAAAAATGTCATAGTTAGGGACTCGTTGGGAACAAGTGACCACAATATGGTCGAATTCCATATTCAAATAGAAGGGGAGCAGGTTGAAACTCAGGCTAGGGTGCTTAGTCTAAATAAGGGGGATTATGAAGGTATGAGGACTGAGCTGATCAAAGTTGACTGGGATAGCAGACTCAAGAATAAGACGGTACATGAGCAGTGGTGTACGTTTAAGGGTATACTGTATAACCTTCAAGAAAAATTTATTCCTATGAAGAAAAAAAGGGGTAAGGGTAAGAACAGTCAGCCATGGCTCAGTAAAACTATAAAGGATAGTATTCGGCTGAAGGCAAGGGCAT
Organism: Leucoraja erinaceus; assembly: GCF_028641065.1. Classification (NCBI taxonomy): domain Eukaryota; kingdom Metazoa; phylum Chordata; class Chondrichthyes; order Rajiformes; family Rajidae; genus Leucoraja; species Leucoraja erinaceus. Next base: position 155,711,586 of record NC_073377.1, read on the forward strand.
ATAAGGTAGCCAGAGATAGTGGGAGGGTAGAGGATTGGGAAGCATTTAAAGGTCAGCAAAAAATAACTAAGAGATTAATTAAGACGGGGAAAATAGACTATGAAAGGAATTTAGCGAACAACATAAAAACTAATAGTAAGAGTTTTTATAGCTATATAAAAAGAAAAAAGGTGGCTAAGGTGAACGTTGGTCCATTGGAGGGTGAGACTGGAGAGTTGTTGGTGGGGAACATGGAAATGGCAAAGGCATTAAACGAGTATTTTGTATCAGTCTTCACCATAGAAGACACAAAAAATATTCCAACGCTGGATAAACAGGGGGCGGTAGGAATGGAGGAGCTAAATACTATTAAGATCACCAAGGAGGTGGTATTAGGGAAATTAATGAGACTGAAGGAGGATAAATCCCCTGGGCCTGATGGATTACATCCAAGGGTCTTGAGGGAGATAGCTGGGGGGATTGTGGATGCATTGGTGATAATTTTCCAAAACTCCCTGGAGGCAGGAACGGTCCCAGTGGATTGGAAAATGGCCAATGTAACACCTATATTTAAAAAAGGAAGTAAACAGAAGGCGGGTAACTATAGACCGGTTAGTCTAAAATCGGTGGTGGGTAAAATGTTAGAGACAATTATTAAAGAAACACTAACGGGGCACTTGGATAAACATGACTTCATCGGACAGAACCAACATGGTTTTGTGAAGGGGAAGTCCTGTTTAACGAATCTGCTCGAATTCTTTGAGGAAGTAACAACCCGGGTGGATAAAGGGGAACCGGTGGATGTGGTATACTTGGACTTCCAAAAGGCTTTTGACAAGGTGCCACATAAGAGACTATTGCTAAAAATAAAAAAATTATGGGATTGGGGGTAATATATTAGCATGGGTAGAGGATTGGCTAACAAATAGGAAGCAGAGAGTGGGGATAAATGGTTCATACTCGGGATGGCAACCGGTAACTAGCGGGGTTCCGCAAGGGTCGGTGCTGGGACCCCAGTTGTTCACAATTTATATAAATGATTTGGAGGAGGGAACCAAGTGTAATATATCAAAATTTGCGGACGATACAAAAATGGGAGGAAAAGTAGGGGATGAGGAGGATAGGAAGAGTCTGCAAAAGGATATAGATAAGCTAGGTGAGTGGGCAACAACTTGGCAGATGAAATTTAATACTAATAAATGTGAAGTCATTCACTTTGGGAAAAAAAATGATAGGGCAAGTTATTTTCTAAATGAGGAGGAGCTGCGTTGTAATGCAACGCAAAGGGATCTAGGGGTATTAGTACATGAATCACTGAAAGTTAGTATGCAGGTGCAGCAAGCAATCAGGAAGGCCAATGGAGTTTTGGCCTTTATTGCTAGGGGGATTGAGTATAAAAACACGGAGGTCTTGCTGCAGCTGTACACAGTATTAGTGAGACCACATTTGGAATACTGTGTACAGTTCTGGGGTCCATACTTAAGAAAGGATGTACTAGCCCTGGAGGCAGTGCAGCGAAGGTTTACAAGATTAATTCCTGCAATGAGGGGAGTGACATATGAGGAAAGGTTAAGTAGGCTGGAACTCTACTCTTTGGAGTTTAGAAGAATGAGAGGCGATCTCATTGAAACATATAAGATCGTGAGGGGCCTTGATCGGGTGGATGCACCGAGGATGTTCCCAATGATCGGGGAAACTAGAACTAGGGGACATAGTTGCAGAATAAGGGGGGGCTCTTTTAAAACTGAGATGAGGAAGAACTTCTTCACCCAGAGGGTGGTTAATTTATGGAATTCACTGCCCCAGGGAGCAGTGGAAGCAGAAACTTTAAATATATTTAAGACTAAAATAGATGTTTTTTTTAGCTGCCAAGGGGATAAGGGGCTACGGGGAGAGGGCAGGGATATGGACCTAGGTATGGTTAGTATAGTAAGACCTGAGTGATCTCCTGGACAAGTGTCGATCGCCTAGATTGGGGTCGGAGAGGAATTTCCCGGATTTTTTTCCCGAATTGGACCTGGGTTTTTATCCGGTTTTTTGCCTCCCCCAGGAGATCACGAGGTTCTTGGGGTGGAGAGGGGTGATAGCGGTATAAAGGGGAGGGTAGTGTCTTGTGTTCTGTGTCTTGTGTCTACTGTTTGTGGGTAAGTGTGTCTGTTTAGTGTTCAGCCATGAGCGAATGGCGGTGCGGGCTCGATGGACCTGGTGGTCTGCTCTCGCACCTACTTTCTATGTTTCTATGTTTCTATGTTTCTATACACCCTAACGAGGACGTGTAGAGGGGCAGGATACACACAAGAAAATAAGACAACCCTGGCTAGGAAATAGGAAGCAGGCAAACCTCAAACACAGAAGAGTAGAGTAAGGGAGCAGGCCCTTTGGTGCACAATGTCCAATTTAAACTGCACATGGTTTGTATATTATGATCAAGTAGCCAAGAAACTCAGAGTGTTGTGGATGTAGGCGGATAGAGACTGGAAGGCAGATTAAAAAAACAGATACAAATGAAAATGAGTTCTGTGGGCTAAAAATAAGTTGCAATTTTCATCTCGTGAAGCGTCCATCTTGTGGGTTGTAGAGAAAGGGTATGACAACTGTGCATTGTTCAGTGTTTAGGATGGAAGATGCTAATTGATTGAGCCACAATTGCCAAATATGTAATGTTTGAGCCATGGTTCAGAGGGAACCAAAAGGATTTTCACTTAGGACCCCATATAAAAACCTTTAGGAGATGTAAGACCAATTCATACAGTATAATGATTGCTTTCTTTCTTTGCCCAACTGCATGGTTTTGTGAACTCTGCAAACACAAAAAAAAATGAATGAATGATCCTTAAAGCATCTGTACTTTTCTCTTGAGGAACTGAAAACATCATCTGAAGACGAAAAAATAATCTGATACACCTGCTCATTCAATCGAATTTCCCTGTGAAAACATGAATGCAGTGATATATATCTCATGGGATAGTATCATTTTGTAATGATATATTAGTGGGGTGAATATATGAAGTCCAATTGACCATGACAAGACCGGTATGTTTAGCAAAAATGTTCTATGATAACAAATTTAGATATTAATTTTAAACAAAATGTTATTCAAACTGAATTGAGATATTTTGAAGCAGTACGACTGACATTTGTTAGGTTCATAATTTAATAGACGTATGAGTGATTTTTTAATATAAATATATTTATATTAATTACTTTGTAGTCTACTTTCGGCTTGGTTCATTTGATTAATAGCTGCAGTATATTGTCTTGGGAACTGGTTTCATTATGGGATCCACCCATCTTAAGAAGGATAATGAGGAGGAAATGACCTGACTATTCATGCAAAGGCTGATTTTTGGCATTGATTCTTAATCTTAATAAATATTAAAGCTTAGCAAGTTAATTTGATGTCATATTTTGTGCAGTTAGCGTTTATAGAGTTAGCAAACATTTCCTGTGCTGTGAATTTACATCGCTAAATGGTACCTCGTTTACAGATGAGAAATCCAGAATTAAAATCTTGACATACCTGTTATGCACCAGCTTGATATATGTACATGTTTTCAACAGAAAACATCCCAAAAGTGTAATCAAATTAAAAAAGCAATGCTGCAGAAAAAGATTCTACATCTAATGGCATTAACCTGTAACAATTTCCATGCAGCGAAGATGTTATAGCCCAAATATTCTGTAAACTGCTCGCATCTTACCCCCTGGAACTCTTTTACCTTGAGCAACAACTCAGTGAGTCCCTAAAGGGCCTGTCCCACTGTACGAGGTAATTCAAGAGTTCTCCCGAGTTTCCCTTGATTTCAACTTGGAGAATGACGGTAATAGCCGCTCGTAGGTACTTGTGGCTCTCGTCGACATTTTTCAACATGTTGGAAAAACTTCACGAGCTTACCGCGTTTCCCAAGGACCTGCCGTTAGCGTTACAAGCCGCTAAGAGACGTTCCGAGCTCTGACGTGCCCGCTACGTACATTCTACGTACTTACCATGAGTTTGATTTTTTTTTAAACTCGGGAGAGCTCTTGGGTAAACTCGTATAGTGGGACAGGCCCTTAAGTCATGCAGGGCCTTATCCATCCTGTATTTCATTGAAATACTTTGACAGCAGTTGAAGTAATGCCACTGGTTGAACTGGCTATCAAACAAGTTGTAATGATTGTGAATATCTCTAATATTAAGGAACCATTAAATTTACTAAAACATTTAAATTGATTGAATCTTAAACATAAAACACCAAAAAAACACTTATGCACAATTAAATACATGCAATTGCATGGCGTAAATCACCTCATAGTCGCCCATCTCATTTGCTGAAATGGTGTTATAGACAATAGACAATAGGTGCAGGAGTAGGCCATTCGGCCCTTCGAGCCAGTACCGCCATTCAATGTGATCGTGGCTGATCATTCCCAATCAGTGCCCCGTTCCTGCCTTCTCCCCATATCCCGACCGCTAATTTTGAGAGCCCTATCTAGCTCTCTCTTGAAAGCATCCAGAGAACCCGCCTCCACCTGCCATCTGAGGCAGAGAATTCCACAGACTCCCCACTCTCTGTGAGAAAAAGTGTTTCCATGTCTCCGTTCTAACTGGCTTACTTCTTATTCTTAAACTGTGGCCCCTGGTTCTGGACTCCCCCAACATCGGGAACATGTTTCCTGCCTCTAGCGTGTCCAAACCCTTAACAATCTTATATGTTTCTGTGTTGCTGAAGCAATTCCAGCTTCGTCTGGCCCAGGTTCAGCTTTCCCACTATGGCTGCACAAGGAGTCTACTCTTGAAATGCCAGTGGGGTAGCAGCAGGAATCAGCTGTGCTGATGTTTGGGATTTCAGTGTTTGCACACAATTCCAAAGCAGTTCCAGAGTTCTGCATGTTTATGAGGAATTTTAGGCTTTTTTATAGACATTTTGGGCAATTGTTTTTTATTTGCAAAATTTCTAGTATCTGAAAATGTTCAGCCATTGTAACTTCAATGTGCATTGTCAGATGTTTAATTTAAAAGTAAATTTCATATAATATTTCACTTCAGTGTGTCCAAATGTTCCCACCAAGATTGAGTTTCATTAATTTGCAGGTTTACTTAGAACCACAAATGTCATTAGACTTATCCAATTACATGTTAATTATAATTCTCTGATGAATCTTCCCACTGAAAATTCTTGGTCTACTGGCATCCTATATATTTTTTAAATTATAACCTTGACTGTTCTACAAGCCCCCAAATGTGTATCAAATTTAACATTCATGTTTTCCTCATCATAATGTGAATTCTGAAACCAAACATCAGGCTTTAACATTCCATTGTAACGATTTCACCATATATTATAGGTGGACAAAAATGCTGGAGAAACTCAGCGGGTGAGGCAGCATATATGGAGGAAATAGGCGACGTTTCGTGTCAAGACCCTTCTTCAGACTGATGTGAGGGTGGGGGGGGGGGGGGGGGGGAAGAAGAAAGGACGAGGCGGAGCCAGTGGGCTGAGGGAGAGCTGGGAAGGGGAGGAGAGAAAGCAGGAACTACCTGAAATTGGAGAAGTCAATGTTCATACCGCTGGGGTGCAAACTACCCTAGCAAAATATGAGGTGCTGCTCCTCCAATTTACGATGGGCCTCACTCCGGTCATGGAGGACGTCCAGGACAGGAAGGTCGGATTCCGAATGGGAGGGGTAGTTGAAATGCTGAGCCACCAGGAGGTCAGGTTGGTTAATGCGAACCGAGTGGAGGTGTTCGGCGAAGCGATCGCCAAGCCTACGCTTGGTCTCACCGATATAGAGCAGCTGACACCTAGAGCAGCGGATGCAATAGATGAGGTTGGGGGAGGTGCAGGTGAACTTCTGCAGCACCTGGAAAGACTGCTTGGGTCCTTGAATGGAGTCAAGGGGGGAGGTAAAACAACAAGTGTGGCATTTCCTGCGGTTGCAAGAGAAAATGCCGTGGAGGGGGTGGTTTGAGTGGGAAGGGACAAATTGACCAGGGAGTTACGGAGGGAGCGGTCTCTGCGGAAAGCAGACAGGGGAGGAGATGGGAAGATGTGGCCAGTGGTGGGATCTCGTTGGAGGTGGTGAAAATGTCAGAGGATTATTTGTTGTATGTGACGGCTGGTAGGGTGGAAGGTGAGGACAAGGGGGACTCTGCCCTTGTTACGAGTGGGGGGATGGGGAGTGAGAGTAGAGTCACGGGGTATAGAAGAGAACCTGGTGAGAGCCTCATCTATAGTAGAAGAGGGGAACCCCCGTTCCCTGAAGAATGAGGACATCTCTGATGCCCTGGTGTGGAACACCTCATCCTGGGTGCAGATGCGGCGTAGACGGAGGAATTGGGAGTAGGGGATGGAGTCCTTACAGGAAGCAGGGTGGGAAGAAGTGTAGTCCAGATAGCCATGGGAGTCAGTGGGTTTATAGTGGATGTTGGTCATTAGTCTATCACCTGCGATGGAGAATATATTATATTGCCATATATTATATTGCCTTATATCTCCACTTAAGAAAACAATTTAATGGTGAGAAAGTAGAATTTAATTGCTCATGTAGGTGTCTATTCTACAAAAAGTCTTCATTATTAGCAAATGGTGGTACAAACATGCAAAAAGTAATTAGACGTTTTGTCGGTCCAGTCTAAATTAACTTGGCTTCAGTGGATTGGCAATTGTGCTGGCCCTCTAACTGGATTTATTTTACCCTTTTATCGATAGTTTTAGAATCTGGGTGGTTAAACATTCAAATGTTTTGTTAGCAAATACTCTTGCTGGTTGAATCTTAAATCTTGCATGTGTTCCCTTTTATTTTTTGACCCAATTTACAAACTCTTTGGTTATCCAATGTCATCCTTATCCTTCCTCCTCACTGGAACTTGCTGGTTCTGGACTTCAATCAACTGGTCTTTAAATGAATCCCATGTCAGATGTAGACTTCCCCAAGAACAATTGTTCCCAGTGTGTACTCCTGAACTTCTGCCCAATGAAGTTGTAGTTTGCCTTTGTCCAGTTTAGTACTTTCCCGCAGAGCCCATCCTTTTCCCTATTCAAAATAATCTTAACACTTATGGAGTTGTGATCACTATCTCCACATGCATCTTCCACTGAAACACCAGTCACCTGACCACGTTAATTTCCCAACACAGAGTCCAGTTTGTTTGCTTCTTAGGTTGGACTATCCACATACCAAGAAACCCCCTTAGATATAAACCCCCTCACAAATTCTGCCCCATCTAAGCCTTTGGCACCGAGCAATTCCCAGTCTATATTGGGGAAGTTAGTCACCCACAAAGCCAACCATTGCTTTGGCATCTTTTTCAGAAATCTGTCTACATATCTCCTCTCTCCCGCTTGCTGATGGGAGCCTAATACAGGTGCACAACCTTTTATCCGAAAGCCTTGGGACCAGACACTTTTCGTAATTCAGAATTTGTCGGCCTTCGGAATGGAAATTTTTTAGCGTAGATTTTAATGTCTGGCTCAGTGGTAGAGTGCTCGGCTCATATCCGCAAGGTCGCGAGTTTGAGCCTCGATCCCGGCAGTTCCTCGGTCGCGAGTTTGAGTCTTCAGTGTAGTTTTTTCTTGCAGAATAAATGTCTGTATGAAATGCAGTGTAGGAGAGGTGTACTGACTGTGGGCAGAACTTTGGAAGTGATTGCCCACCAGTCTAAAATGCCGCTGTGTCTCCCTGTCCCTGGGATAGCAGGGGGCGATCAAACAGCACAATACTCCCCTCCCCCTCCAACTCCAGAGGAATCCTCTCCCTGATGGGCCGCTACGGCGACAAGTGGCAGTTTGCCCACAGCCCGAGCTGCGCCACCCCAAGAACACCTTGCACACCATCAGCTTCTGCCCCTACGTGTTCCTCTGGAGTTGGAGCGGGGCTGGGCTGGAGTTGCTGCTGGCTGTGGGTCTCTGGGATCTCCGTGCTTGCAGTGGGCCTGGGGGTCGCTGTCCCGTTGGTCCTGACGTCTCCGGCCACCCCCCTGGAGCTGAGACTGGGAACTGTACCGCCCTTGCCCCCTCCCTCTGCAACTGCAAACAACCCCACTCTCCTGCAAGGGTGGTACAGTTCCCGGAGGATAGCAGGTGTCCGGAGACGTCAGGACCAACAGGAACCTGCTCCCCGATGGGCCCCTACGATGCCCCGAGATGCGCCCCGTCATCCGCAACCCATGTTCCTCTGTAATTGGAGCGGGGCTGGGCTGGGCTGCTGTTGGCTGTGCGTCTCTGGGATCTCCGTGCTTGCGGTGGGCCTGGTGGTCGACGTCCAATTGGTCCTGACGTCTCCGGTGACTGCACTGACTGCTGCCATCGCCGACGTGAAGACAGTACAAAGCCCCCGCGCCGGTGCAATGAGCGGGGAGCTGGAGAGGGGAGGGATGGGGTCACACACATGGCCGGGAAGCAGAGGGGTGTAGGTGGGGTGAAACTGAAGGGAGCGACAATCTGCTGCCTCCTGCCCGCTGAGTTAAAAAGTTTCCACGCAAGACTCACGATACACTGTGTATCGTGTCTACCGTGGGAACTTTTTAACTCAGCGGGCAGGTAGCAGCATATTGTCAATTATTAACCCTCCCGCGCAATATACCCTCACCTTTTCTTTTATGAATGGGGATTTAGTTCCCCTTTCTTCGAGGACCGACCGGAGGTTCCGCTGTCACCTCTGCGGGCCGCCCTCGGTGAACGTCTTCAAGGACCTTTCTTCAAGGACCGAAAAAAATGTCCGCTATTCGGAGCTTTTCGTTATTTGGATCGTCGGATAAAAGGTTGTGCACCTGTACAGTTGTAATTGAGTGCTTGTGCCTTTCGTATTTCTAAGCTCCATTCATATCACCTCAGTGGACAAACCTTCCACTATAATTTGGGGAATGTTTACCTTTTTTGATTCCTGCGATTAAAGGATTGACAATATGAAGCAAGGTCAGGCGGGTGGAGCCTAGTCATTGGCATATATAAGAATAAGAAATAAAATTATTGAAACAAATAAGGTTCCAAAGAGAAATGATAGGAGTGAATGCTGTCTTTTTTTTTTAAGACTTTCTAGAACTAAGGAACATAATTTAGAAATAAGAGTTCTTACATTTAAATCAAAGGAGGAATTTCTCTTCAGAGGGTTATGAATCTCTAGTATCTTCTATTCCAAAGGGCTGCAGAGGCAGCCATTGAATATATTCAACATTGAGACTGATAGCCATCTTAACTACCCAGGGCATCGGTGGGAATGAGGAAAGTGACAAAATGATGCAGGGACCATTTAGATCAGCCTAGACCTTACTGAACGGGAGAGCACGTTTGAGGGGTCAACTGATCTACTCCTGCTTTAGTTTCATGATTTAAAAGTTTTATGAGTCCAAGGGAGTTGATTAACAAATAGAAATCAAAGAACTGGCATAAACTGATCTTTCTTGAGTTGGATGGCTGTGACAAGTGGGTTAGCCATCAGCCCCAATTATTCACAACCTCTGCTGATGATTTGACCAAGGGTTTGCAGATGACATGACCTTACGTGGATGACAATGCAGAGGCTACATGGGGATACAGATAAACAAAGTGCTTCAGTAACCATATGGAAAAATAACAGTCATCAACATTGACAAAAAACACTTTTTTTCCCCAGGTAGAAAGGTTTCAGGAAAAATTAATGATAATTAGCAGAAAGCATTTGGTCCCCATAGCCAAATTGTCAATAAAGTTGAAATTAGTTGGAAGACAAATTATTTGCTGGCAGTTATTCCACAAAGATTTGACCACAAGAGTAACAATTTCTAGTAATGTCTTACTGGAGTGCTGTAGTATTTAGAGCAACCTCTGTTCATTCCTGACCTCTGCTGCCTCCTGTGCAGAACCTGCTTATTCATCCTGTAAATGTGTGCTTTTCCTCTGGGTGCTCTGGTTTCCTCCTCATATCCTAAAGACATGCAAGTTAATTGACCATTGTAAATTACCTCCGAAGTTGATGCACTGGTGAAGATACAGGAAAACTAGGAGAAGTTGATGGGTGTGTGAGAAAACAGGTTATAGTGGTTAACTGGAATATGGAGAGCATCCAAAGTATAGTACATGGACTTGGTCGTCTTAATTAAAGGGAAATATAGAGGAAGTGCAGCAAAGGTTCACCCTACGGATTCCTGGAATATCATAGGGAGATTGAATAGACTCAACACTCTAAACCTTACAGTAAATAATGAGGTAACCTCATTGAGATGCACAAAATACTTTAATTGCTCAAATGGATAAATGCAGGGAACGTGTTTCCCCAAGTAAAGAGTCTGCAACTTGAGGCTTACAGCTCCAGAATAGGGGTAGACCATTTGAGAATAAAATGAGGTAAAATTTATCAACTCGAAGGATGGGAGTCATTGAAATTCTACAACTTCAATGGATGTGAAGACTTGGTCATTGAAAAACATCCAAATCAGACTTTGGGGGGAAAAAAGGAAACTGATGCTGAGACGGTAGATCAGCCACAATCTCGCTGAACGGTAAAGCTGGCTCCAGGACTTGAATGGCCCACTCCTGCTCCTATTTCTCGTGTAACTTGGAAAGCAGTGACTGGATGTGTCAAAGTCAGCATGGATTTATGAAGGGGGAATCGTGCTTGACTAGTCTGTTTTTTTTGAGGATGTAACAAGTAGAATGGATAAGGGAGAGCCAGTGGATGTGGTGTATCTGACTTTCAAGAAGCCTTTGACAAGGTCCCACACAAGAGATTAGTGTGCAAAATTAGGGTATTGGGGGTAGGGTATTGACATGGATAGAGAACTGGTTGGCAGACAGAAAGCAAAGAGTAGGAATTAACTGTTCCTTTTCAGAATGACAGGCAATGTCTAGTGGGATGCCGCAAGGCTCGATGCTGGGACTCGTTGTTTACAATATATATTAACGATTTAGACAAGGGAATTAAATGTAACATCTGTAAGTTTGCGGATGGCACAAAGCTGGGTGGCAGTGTGAGCTGCGAGGAGAATGCAATGCTGCAGGGTGGATGAGTTGGGTGAGTGGGCAGAAGCATGGCATTTGCAGTATAATGTGGATAAATGTGAGGTTATCCACTTTGGCAGCAAGAACAGGAAGGCAGATTATTATCTGAAAGGTGTCAGATTAGGAGAAGGGGAGGTGCAACGAGACCTGGGTGTGCTTGTACATCAGTCACTGAAAGTAAGCATGCAGGTACAGCAGGCAGTGAAGAAAGCCAAAGTTGGCCTTGCTTCATTGCAAGAGGATTTGAATTTAGGACAAGGAGGTCCTACTGCAGTTGTACAGGGCCCTGGTGAGACCGCACCGGGGGTATTGGGTGCAATTTTGGTCTCCTAACTTGAGGAAAGATATTATTGCTATTGAGGGAGTGCAGCATAGATTCACCAGGTTAATTCCCAGGATGGCAGGACTGGCATATGATGAAAGAATTGGTCAACTGGACTTGTATTCACTGGAATTCAGAAGGATGAGAGGATCTTATAGAAACATAAAATTCTTAAGAGGATTGGGCAGGGTGGATGCAGAAAAAATGTTCCCGATGTTGGGGTAGTCCAGAACCAGGGGTCACAGTTTAAGAATAAGGGGTAGGCTATTTAGGACTGAGATGAGGAAAAACCTTTTCACCCAGAGAGTTGTGAATCTGTGGAATTCTCTGCCACGGAAGGTAGTGGAGGAAAATTCACTGGATGTTTTCAAGCGGGAGTTCGATTTAGCTCTTAGGGCTAAGGGAATCAAGGGATATGGGTAAAAAGTCAGAACAGGACACTGATTTTGAATGATCAGCCATGATCATATTGAATGGGCCTACTCATGCACCTATTTGCTATGTAACTGGTGGAAGAGAGATGAATTCTGCAAATCAAAATAGATACTAGAAATTGATACAGGGTCTGATGAAGGGTTTCAGTCCCAAACGTTGCCCATTTCCTTCACTCCATTGATGCTGCTGCACCCGCTGAGTTTCTCCAGCATTTTTGTGTACCTTAGATACTGGAAAACTGGAATTACATGTGGTCCTACTTTCACATAGTATCTGGTCCAGGGATGCCAGTAAAAAGAATCATATAGGATTATTAACACTGGAAATAGCGAGTAAGTTAGCGAATAATTGAAATCCACTCATCACTGCCATTTCTGAGGTTTGTGATAACCGATGTATGAAAGCGGCAATGATGGGGAAATAATGGAACTAGACCTTGCCCAGAATAGAATTGTTCAACGTTGACTTTATTTGCACACTCGGGTACATTTAATCATGTATGATAATAAACCACATTACTGTTAAGAACTTGAGACAAAAAAAAAAATCAGGCACGTGTGGCATTTAGCACCAATCAGCAATTCATTCATCTTTAATTCCAAGTTTTCAAATTAAGAACATTTGCTGCTATTGCATTGATCAGGCACTGAGGCAGGCCGCAAAGTATTGTGTTTATGCAGTTTTAAATTGGAAAGCAAATATTATGAGGATAGATAATACCTCAGCTGTGGTGTTGAAGACTTGGAGTTCAGAACAAGCTGAACCTCTACCCTATTTGTTCCAGGTATGGAATTGGCATCTGTACCACAATATCCATGAGAAGCAGGTCAAATCCAATAAAGCTATTTGTCTCCATCAGAGTGCTCAATCAGCCACCAACTAATCCAACTTTTCATCAGCATGAAGCAGTTTGAGCTTTTGCTGGCACGATATATGGTAGTTTCCTTCAGTCTATGTTCCACAGAACTGAGAGTTCAGAGGTTTCTCAAAGTTTGTGGTTGATGAATCATTTTTATTTTACATCCGTTCAATGCGGAACATTTCCACAATTAAAAAAATCCGTTTTGTACCCACAAAGAAAACGGAAAACCAGCAGCTACTGATATAACCATCATAGGATGTCCACACAACATCTGACTTAATGATCAGTCATCGAATACAGCGATACATCATGAAGTCTATCGTGGTACATCTAGGAAATTTACCAATTGAACTTTCTTCTACCGGCGTGTAGACTTTAATTTGCCTCATATGTGTGTCTCTTCCATTCTGATGATTAGCCAGCACAGCAATCTGTATCATAAAGGTGCGGATTGGCTTCTTGTTGATATCTGTGAGTGGAACATGAATCCAGCCGCTGGGCTCCACCAATTCAAGTTGCTGTAATTAAATTATGACATGGTTTTATACACTGCTATTGCAAAAAGAGACAACTAAATTCCAATATAACAGCATGTTCAATAATGAGTACATGAAAAAATATAATCTTTGGAACTGCTCAGCAATTCTTTTTGTTGTTCCAATGCAAATATTCCTGCACAATTCTGGCTTAAGTTCAGCATGCACTCATTTTTAAATATACAGCAAACTACACAAAATGGATCATTCTAAAAACAAAACTCCAGCACACAGAAATGTAAGAAAAACAGTGCTCATTGACCTCAACAACATGCAATACAAAATCAAGCCATATAACTCTACTTCCAAACTATACAAGATCTAAAACACTTTGTGCTGCCACTAATCACTTTACAACTGCGACTTAGTCATCTCTTCTCCCTCGGAGTTAAAACAATTTTAGGATCACGTACCAAGCCAGTGAGATGAGCACAAAATCTAGCTACGCATCCCAGTATATACAAGCCCACACCATAACAGCCATTCAGGTGACAAAAACAGTTACCCGTACAAAATTCACAAATCACTACCCAAAAATTTGAGATATGGAATAAGATTGGCTCTCACAGAATTTGTGAAAATACACAAACTAATTATTTTTAGCACTAGCGTTTGACATGTGCACAACTGCATAGAAACATAGAAAATAGGTGCAGAAGGAGGCCATTCGGCCCTTCGAGCCAGCACCTCCATTCATTGTGATCATGGCTGATCGTTCCCAATCAATAACCTGTACCTGCCTTCTCCCCATATCCCTTGATTCCACTAGCATCTAGAGCTCTATCGAACTCTCTCTTAAATCCATTCAGTGATTTGGCCTCCACTGCCCTCTGGGGCAGGAAATTCCACAAACTCACAACTCTCTGGGAGAAAAAGTTTCTTCTCACCTCAGTCTTAAATGGCCTCCCCTTTATTCTAAGACTGTGGCCCCTGGTTCTGGATTCTCCTAACATTAGGAATATTTTTCCTGCATCTAGCTTGTCCAGTCCTTTTATAATTGTATATGTTTCTATAAGATCTCCTCTCATCCTTCTAAACTCCAGTGAATACAAGCCTAGTCTTTTCAATCTTTCCTCATGACAGTCCTGCCATCCCAGGGATCAATCTCGTGAACCTACGTTGCACTGCTTCAATCACAAGGATGTCCTTCCTCAAATTAGGAGACCAAAACTGTACACAATACTCCAGATGTGGTCTTACCAGAGCCCTGTACAACTGCAGAAGAACCTCTCTACTCCTATACTGAAATCCTCTTGTTATGAAGGCCAACAATCCATTAGCTTTCTTCACTGCCTGCTGTACCTGCACGCCAGCTTTCAGTGACCAGTGTACAAGGACACCCAGGTCTCGCTGTACCTCCCCCTTACCTAACCTAACCCTATTCAGATAATAATCTCCCCCCTTGTTTTTGTCACCAAAGTGGATAACCTCACATTTGTGTTTGCATGTTGTGCTGCATGTTTGTAAAATCATGAAACAAAGCATATTTTAGAAACACAACACTACCCCTACCTCGACTGAGTTACTTCGCACTTTGTATTACATCACACTATATTGAAGTAATGCAAGGTTATTCCCAGTGTCCTGGCAAAGATTCACTCCTCATTCAATATCACAAAAACAAATTATCTAATCAATGGGTAACTTTTAATTACGAATATTTGCATCGTGAAAATTAACAGCGACATTTCTTGCATTCAAAAGCAATTCATAGGTTGTGAAGCACATGTGGCAAACTGAGACCATCACAGGCATTATAAAAATGCAAAACTCTGTCCTTTTTTATATCCAAGAGCAACAAAAAGATTATATTCTGATTCAAGATTATTAACCTACAGGCTAACCTTTTCTCTCTCCACCGCTACTGCCCGACTCTCCAAATTATATCTACCATGTTCTGGTTTTCATTCAAAAGTTACACGTGCGCCTTCCAAGGTAAAGTACAACTTTTGATGAACATATACCCTACTGACTGAAAGTCAGGGCTGGCTCATATTTTCCTGACTGGAAAACAGGTGAATTTATTCACAAATTCCATTTATTGCCAATCCCATGCCAAACATGGCGCCACTTGCATGCAGGCAGAGTAGATTATTTCTGTACGACTGCAAATCGGGAATGATATGGCGATATGCTGCTGGATTTATTGTACGAAAAGAATTTCACTGTGTGTTTGCACTTGTCACATGTGACAATAAAGCACCACTGAACCATTATTGTCTGTGCTCTTGCATGTCCTTCTTTGAATGAATGAATATGTTTATTGGCCAAGTATTCACATACAAGGAATTTGCCTTAGTACTCCGCCCGCAAGTGCAAACATGACATAGAGTGACAGTTAGCAATGACAAAAAGCATTAAACATTAATAATAAAACATTATCGATTAAACATGTGAATTAAATAAAATACCAGAGCGAAAGGCTTCTACTAGGTCTTGCATATATGTATTTACATTACCTAGTATTCAAATAGAGATACTTTTCACAATACAGCATTTCTCCTGGCATCAGCCTAGATTTTAACTTAGCCCTAGATTAAGAACTCAACTCGACTTTGAGGCAAGAATATTAACAACGATTAATTCACATTGACAGTTTGGAACTGGGGCTTCGAACAAAGGTGTAGCTGGCTGGCACAAGACAGCTCTATGCTTAATCCTGCATTGACATCTTCTTCTGAACAAGTAAAGATCTTGGGAAAAATGAAATAGGGAAAACAGTTGTGGGTGAAGCAGATAGAAAAGGAAAAATAGAATGCCACGATGGAGAAGAAATCATGCACCTGTACAAATAATAATGGCAGCATTATATGAACTTAAACATGTTAAAATTACTTATTCAATATTCTAGACTTCTCCAACAAAAATGTTGGATAAAATTGCATTTTCCCATTAGGAAAGACGGACAAAAGTACACTGTGTATATTTTGCTTGAATGTCAGAGTATTGCTAGAGGGGAGCTAAGCTGACAACCAAACCGCCTTTAACCAAAAAAATTTATTGTGTTGAATTAAAAAGTAATTGTTTAACTTGGCTGCACAAGGCCAAATAGACTTTCAACCATAATGAATTGCCCATGCACTGTTTGACTACATAAAGATTTTCTTGGCAGACCTTTGCCGCACTTGATTACATTTACATATCATTCATTTCGTGTCTTCAAGCAAGTTTTGATATCAATGTAAAGCAGCCAAGTTTTGTGTATTAAGTTGAACATAAACATTCTTGAATTCTGGCTATCAGTTTAATGTATTTCCATTGGCATTAAAGTGAGTTAGAAGTAAAATCTGCAATTTATTTTTAAGATTAAAATTTCTTACTTGCTGGAAAGCAAATTAGAGACAACAAACATGCAACGTTAGGTACATACGACTACATAATTTTCTAAGGTCACTTGGGAATTCAGAACGGATTGAGCTCTCACAATGGAGACAATAGTAACATTTTCCAAGCGGTTGAACGCCTATTTTGAAACTACAGGGCCAACAGCAACCCATTATGAATTAGCATAACCTGCCACCCACATTGCTGAAGAAACACAGCTTTCAAACACATGCATTAAGATAAAAACCTACTAAATCCTTTAACACCCATTCACATATTTACAACACTTCATTTAGTTGAAGATGCAAGAAAAAGTTTTCGACAATGAAGCTACTATGTTGATGGATCAATTGTGAATTCAGCTGTTGTTTTCGTGGCTAAAAGCACTTTAAAAACAAAACTGCTGAGTATACTATATTCTTTATATCACCACTTGTGCAACACATTACATGATAAAGAAAACCTTCCCAAAAGTTCCCACAGATTGGGGATACAGTATTCATTACTCAAAAATGCTACACATCGTGGCCATAGTATTAAAGGCAGATATTTCCCTTTATTCACTTTTTATTTCACTGAAGGATTAGCAGTACAGACAAAACAATGTGAATTTGACTGCAAAGTACATTGGAGAAAAAAGAACATGTATTTTATAAAGGAGAAATGGAGAGAATATACTTCAAAAGAATGAATCATGTGAAAATATAATACAGGTTCACTGAGAAGCTCTCATGTCAGAAGTTTGAATAACTCTCATAACTCATACGAAGACTGCTACATCAACTATAGAGTATCAGTGTTTCTGCCAAAGCAACCACCTTAATTGTTATATTAATGACTCGCTCCAAAGGACAAAAAGAGCTTTTAAATCATGTTGGATTTATGAAGACATATTGTGGCAACAAGAGGGAGGGTGGGGAAAAGCTAATTACAGAGACAATGACGAGAAAACTAATGATATGGAAACGCTTCAGTGGCATTATTAAGTCCACATCTCCCAGAGTCATACAGCTTGTCGATTCTTCTCTCACGGGTGCACATATGTATAGTGCAACTTAGCCAAAGAAAAGGCTTGAAAGTAAGCCCCCAGGAGCTGTAACTAAAGATAAAATCAACATGCAGGAAAAGGAGGTGAAAAGTGATGTTTTATTTAAGTGGATAAGATCCAAGAGCAATTGCTTAATGATGTTAGACAATCTATATAGCTTTACATACAAAGAATTCTCTAAGAGCCGAATACAAAACTAACAGGATTATTTGAATCATTAGACTAAGACAAACAAATGTGACAACTTATATTTGCGTGTAATTCCACAAAATAACTAAACCATGCAATCATATTAAATATTTGCGATTGGCTTTAAAGGGCATAATTGAATGCAACAGAACCAATAACAAATGTAATAATCATCGAACAAACAGATCCTGAGACATTTTGCAGTTGACATATTTTTAATACATGTTGTTTATGGAAACTGTTATTTAGTGCTCAGGTAACAGCAAACTCTTGATGCAGATTACTCAAGTTTATATCGAAGATAGACACAAAGTGCTGGACTAACTGTGGACAGGCAACATCTCTGGAAAGAAGGAATGGGTGACGCTCCGGGTCGAAACCTTTCTTCAGATTGAGTCAGGGGAATGAGAAACGAGTTTCTATTGGTGAAATTAACTACCAATTCATTTGGAAGGAAAGCAAAGTAACTCACCATGTATTATAGCACATGGCTTTGAATGGGGAAAATAGTCACAAAAGTCTCTTTACCATTCCTTACCATATCCGTTTCCTCTCTTACCTTGTACATAATTGCATGGGTAGCAATAACTCTATATACAATGAATGACTGAACAGAAAATTCTGGAAGCATTTTAAGGAAACCAATGGAATACAGAATCACTGACATTCACAAATTTTAAAGATTGATTTGTAATAAATTATTTTTCATTTTATGTACAATTTTAATACCCATTAGAAGAACGATATCAATCTCTACCTTACCTTGTTTGACTATGATTGGTCGCTATAATAACCATAACACATAACCCACTCAATACCACTGTAAAATCGTCCAAAATACATACATTTAAATTTAAATGATAACTAAAGTAAATTTGAACATTTTTTTCCATTGCTCCATCATTGATTGTAATTCTAACAAGGAACTAGATTCTCATTAATTACAATGAATGAATTAGCAACATTCATTCCAAATAGCTAGGTGTCACTTTTAATTTGACCAACTAAAAACAAAACTTTAATCATATGAGAAATTTACCAATAAATCAAAACAGGAAAAGTAATTTCGACCAATCTCTGGGGAATAGAGTGAAAAAATGTTCGAATCAAAATTTAAAAAGTTAACAGCATTCGTGGTTAAAGCTTCATTGTTCCATATTTAACTGCAAAGGAAAGAATCAATCCTTTCACATTTCAAATTGATATACCAATTAATTTGCTACTTGCACTCTGGGTTAAATGAACACCATTATTTACTGAATCACTGAAATTAACTTCACCCATTTCTCCATTTTAAGACATTTTAAGTATATCATGTGAGTTTCTGAGACCAAATTCAAAAAGCAAAAACAATTGTCTAGCTTACAGGCTGCTGAGTCTCAGAACTGCACATAGATCACAAATTTTATAACAGATACCTGTATATACAAACTATCCAAGTGTTACTTTTAGCTCAATTTCCCTTTTAAAATGTTTACACTTTTGCACACACCAAATGTAATTAAAAACTTTTTAGATTGGTGATGAAATAATTTACTTGAAGGCCAATAGTGCCTTATGCACAATGAGACGACTACTTGAAAGGCGAATGCTAACATTGGATATATAGTGCATATGGTTGTAGACATGGATTATATCAATGCTCACATCAGTGGTCATGACGTTTAATATTCACATAATAAAAAGTATCACAAAAGCAATAAAACACAACGACTTTCAACCTGGGGAATATCTACTCCAGAACAAATTCCGCACCTGCAGTTGCAGTTCAATTTCTTCCCTCTCTCCGACACTAGATCTTGTCAGAAGAGAATGGCACAATTAGCTTACCTGATGTCCCAACGCTTGTACAAGTGTGCCCGAAAAATTAGCTCTTAAATCTTAGTGTTAAAGTACAATGTCACCTTTCTCATTCAACGACAGATTCAAAAGGTTTAATGAAAGATATTTGCATTTATAAGGCTGCTGCACAGACTCAGCTGAAAGCGCCACTTAATGAGACGGGGGATAGAGATGAAGACTGTGAACATCGTATTTTCCATTCCCTTTAGCTTTTTCTGTTACATTGTGGTGAGGCTAAGTAATCGTTACCTATCTTTTTCCCATCGTACTGAGGGAATTGTCAGTGACAACGCCAAAGCCTATATAATTATCTAGTTGATTTTCTAATTACATTGTTACTCCCGTGGGAATCAGTAGTAATTTATTTTAACATTTTGTATGATACGAAACATTTTTAAATAACTTTCACAAGAGCATTCAGCTAGCTGATTTTATGCACGTATCATGTGATATTCTAAAATTATCAATGACTGATTAACATTTATAACTTTATCCTCATCACAAGCATGATTAGTTAGCGATGTGTGTCTCTGACCTTTACTTCACTGGTTAGTGAATGGCGCTGTCATGGAGAGGTTGTGCTCCTAGTCCATGTTATGATTTTCCACTCTTTCCCGCCATATCCCATGTTATAACAGATGCGTTACTGTGGGAATTTTTTCTTTCAACAGTAAAGTCCCCACAGCTAGGTAGTCTATGGGTAAGGCAATTTTGATTGTATTGTAGACACAAGAGAAATAGCTGTTTCAATTAATTAGAAATGGGTGTCGCATCATTTGATAAAATATGCCTGTCCAAATATGAATGGAAGAAATTGCCTTGACAGCCTCTAAAGCACAGTCCTCGAGTGGCCTACTGTCGTGAACTTGCAGCCTGCACTCGTGGTCCTTGGTAAATCAGTTCAATTCACTTTTCATTGATCAACTTCTATTCAGTGATCGACTTCAGGAGAGCGAAGTGGGACACAGAAGAAATTGCAGAGAGTTGTGGACGTTGCTCAGACCATTAGGTAAACCAATCTCCCTTCTATTGACTCCATCTACACTTGACTTTGCCTCGACAAGGCCACCGGCATAATCAAGGATGAGTTTCACTCCGGTCACTCCCTCTTCTCCCCTCTCCCATCAGGCAAGAGGGATAGATGTGTGAAAACGCATATCTCCAGATTCAGGGACAATATCAAGGGATATGGGGAGAAGGCAGGCACGGGTTATTGATAGGGGACGATCAGCCATGATCACAATGAATGGCTCGAAGGGCTGAATGGCCTCCTCCTGCACCTATTTTCTATGTTTCTATGTAATATCTTGACAGCTGTTATCAGGCAAATGAATGATCCCATCACCAACTAAAGTGCAGTAATGACCTACCATTTACATCATTGGAGACACTCGATCTATCCTTAATCAGATCTTGCACTAAACATTATTTCCTGTATCCTGTATCTGTACACTGTGGACGGCTTGATAGTAATCATGTAGTCTTTTCGCCAACTGGATAGCATGCAACAAAAGCTTTTCCCTGTACCTCTGTACATGTGATAATAATAAGCATTGTGTAATTAATTTTTCACAAATTCCATAAATACAAATTTTATTCTGTATCTCAAGTCTTTTGTAGTGATTTGTGAATTACAAAAAGGAGAATTTCCATTACTGAACTGTGGTAACAATCCATAATTTGGTCTGCCAAGTGTTGTTTCTTATCTACTGAGTTGGATAACTTCATATTGAATGGCGGTGCAGGCTTCATAGAAGAATTACATAATCCACCATGATCTATTGAATGGCGGTGCCAGGCTCGAAGGGCCGAATGGCCTACTCCTGCATAAAAACGGCAAAAAAAATGTTAATGCACAAATGACATTTCACACTCAATGTCACTGTGCTGCAACCCTCAGACTAGAATGCATTCAGATTTTATTTGTGAAATTTATGCAAAAGGATTTCTGTAGCATAGTGACACCTGGTGGATAAACTCTAAATACAAAGCATCAAATCAATTCCAACACACTATCAATTTGTTAAATTATTAACTTTCAATGAATTTATTCACAAAGCAAAAGCAATGCCACTACTGTACTGTAATAGGCAATTATTTTACGTACCAGCATAGCTTCTGCGCCTTCTCTCACTCTGAAGTTAGCTCCGGAATTCCACTTGGCACCTTACTATCCATTTCCAACCTCCCGCCAAGCTCAGGCTAACCTCTGATGTGGACACACCATCCATATTTTCCTCAACTTCACTGCCAGCTCACTTGAGGCCTCCCCCATCACATGCCAATAGTTGCTGGTAGTTGATCAGGATTGAAACCAACAAAAAATTGTATCCTTACCATTACCAATTCTACTCCTTGACCATCGTCTTGGGTTGATCTAACCTGTTAGAAACATAGAAAATAGGTGCAGGAGTAGGCCATTTGTCCCTTCGAGCCTGCACCGCCATTCAATATGATCATGGCTGATCATCCAACTCAGTATCACATCCCTGCCTTCTCTCCATACCCCCTGGTCCCTTTATCCACATGGGCCACATCTAACTCCCTCTTAAATACAGCCAATGAACTGGTCTCAACTACCTTCTGTGGCAGAGAAATCCACAGATTCACCACGCTCTGTGTAAAAAATGATTTTCTCATCTCGGTCCTATAAGACTTCCCTCTTATCCTTAAACTGTGACCCCTAGTTCTGGACTTCCCCAACATCGGGAATAATGTTCCTGCATCTAGCCTGTCCAACCCCTTAAGAATTTTGTAAGTTTCTAGTAAGATCCCCCCTCAATCTTTTGAATTCCAGCATGTACAAGCGAGTCTATCCAGTCTTTCTTCATATGAAAGTCCTGCCATCCCAGGAATCAGTCTGGTGAACCTTCTCTGTACTCCCTCTATGGCAAGAATGTCTTTCCTCAGATTAGCAGACCAAAACTGTATGCAATACTCCAGGTGTGGTCTCACCAAGACCCTGTACAACTGCAGTAGAACCTCCCTGCTCTTATACTCAAATCCTTTTGCTATGAATGCTTTCTTGATACTTCAGCTGAGCCCGGGTGCAGCTTTTGACTAATATCCTGACATTGCCAAAAGATCAACGAATCAACTTTCATTTTTCTGCATCATTAGTTTTTTTCAACAGTCTTTGCATCACCCTTAACTAACAAAATATTATAATATTCAAGGACAGGTTTTGCACCATTAGAAGCAGGGCTCGAAATTAGCAGTTGCCCGGGTGCCACTGACCACTCAAAGCATCGCCAGGCAACCTAAACACCGAGTCATTTTGCCCGGCTTGGCAACCAGATACTGGTTTGTACCGAAGACAGACACAAAAAACTGGAGTAACTCCGTGAGTCTGGCAGCATCTCTGGAGAAAAGGAACGCGACGTTTTGTGTTGGCGGTGACGGCTGTATTGTGTGGGAAAGATACTAGGTGCGTGGTGACGAAAGGCCGGAGCGAATGACGGGCCCCGAATAGCGTCAGCAGCGGCCGTGACAGCGTCTCCATCCCCTCCTCATCCCGCCCGCCCTGATAAGGGCCACTACTTGCAAACCCGCTAACGGCGCTTTAAAAAAAAAACCCTCCCGCACACCAAGGCCGGGAGAAGGGAGGGAGGAGGAGGGCTTGGCGTGCGGGAGGGTTTGGTTTGAAAGCGGTTAGCGGGTTTGCAAACAGCAGCCGCTATCAGGGAGGAGGAGGAGATGGAGCCGCTGCTGCCGCTGTTCGGGACCCGTCATTCGCTTCGACCCTTCTGAAGCAGCTGTACCATAGATCCTATAGCTATAGGATCTTTGAGCTGCACCGCTCGGCCCCGCAACTTGCTGTTGGCTGGCGGAGGAGGGAGGCAGTGGCGAGGAGTTCCCAACGGCCAAGGCAGCGGGGCGATGTTGTCTGGGGAGCGCTGACTTTCCTTCCTCCCCCCCCTCCTTCCCCCCCCCCCCCTCTCTCTCTCTCGTATGCCCCCTCCACCCCCCCAATCCTGGGACCCCCCCTCTACATTTCGCACTGATCCCCATTCCCGCCTCTATTCAGTCTTCACTGACATCCCCTGTGCTCCCCTCTGCTCCTACACTGGATCCACAATTCACCCTGTACTTACCCCTTTCCCATCCATCCTGCACTTCTCCTCCATCCATCCTGTACTGATCCTCCATCCTGTACTGATTCATTCAAGAAGAATGGGGGGGGGGGGGGGGGGGAACAGTCTGAAGACGGGTCTCAACCCGAAACATTGCCTATTTCCTTCGCTTCATAGATGCTTCCTCACCCGCTGAGTTTTTCCAGCACTTTTATCTACCCCCCCCCCCCCCCCCCCAACACAACACCAATGACATCCCCGTGCTCTCCCCTCACAATGTTACCTACTCCAACCAACAGGTACTAATTCACCTGTCTCAATCCATCCATTCTGCACCGACTGCCTTCTAATCCACCCCCCGGCCATCTATTCACCCCGCACTGATTCACACACACCCCCCTCCCTGACCCTATTGTCCTGGAAATGTCTTCAGAGCGAACATTGACTATGTTTGCTAAATACAATCAATTGTGTTTTAAATCACAATGTTATTAATTGTTTTAATCCATAAAAATGGATTAATTAAATTGTGAACACGTGAAACATTAAAACCGCAGTGTTCGATTGACACTGCTACACGTTATTACAGAATTAATTTTAACGGCAAATCAATGCTCTTAATATGGAGTATCAGTACTGTAGTTATTTAATGAGCAACATTCACAACTATACGTACGCATATATGTTACCATGGTCCAGGATTTATTGACACAGGTTGATCATACGCTGAATAATCCAACCACATTTTTGTTTGGAAGTGGAAAGAACTAATAGAAATTGCATTAATTGCAATGTGCAAACAGAGTTGAGATACTGTTTTATAATTTTGCTGCATGTCATTGTGGGATATATCATGTCTTGATTGGTGAATGTTTAGTTTGTGACTTTATTTGAAGCAGAAATAATATACGAATGCTTCATTGAGTATAATTCCGACTGGTAACTACGCACTTCGTCAGAGCACATTATTGCACGCGTCATGCAAGCCGTCTTAAATGACCACCTAAACTGTCATTTGGCAACCTAAAAAGCTGCCAAGGTTGCCCGGTTGGCAACAGGGAAAACAAGTTAAGCGAGAGCCCTGAGAAGCAGCTTTATATTGATTTGTTCAAATATTCAGGGAACGGGAATACAGTTAACAGTGAATTTCTTCAAAACCTAAAATAATAGGAGTACGGAGGATGCCATCTCAACGGCACTTCACTCCGCCCTCTCCCACCTCGACAACAGAGACACTTATGTAAGAATGCTGTGCATCGATTACAGCTCAGCATTCAACACCATTATTCCATCAAAACTGATCACCAAACTCGGTAACCTGGGCATCGACCCCTCCCTCTGCAACTGGATACTGGACTTTCTAACCATCAGACCCCAGTCTGTGAGGTTAGACAAGCACACCTCTTCAACCCTCACCTTGAACACCGGCGTTCCTCAGGGCTGTGTGCTGAGCCCCCTCCTCTACTCCCTCTTCACCTATGACTGCACACCTGTACATGGTACTAACACCATCATCAAGTATGCAGATGATACAACGGTGATTGGCCTCATCAGCAACAACGATGAGCTGGCCTACAGGGAGGAGGTCCAGCACTTAGCAGCATGGTGCGCTGACAACAACCTGGCCCTTAACTCCAAGAAGACCAAGGAGCTCATTGTAGACTTCAGGAAGTCCAGAGGCGGCGCGCACACCCCCATCCACATTAACGGGACAGAGGTGGAACGTGTTTCTAGCTTCAGGTTCCTGGGAGTCAACATCTCCGATGACCTCTCTTGGACCCACAATACCTCTACTCTGATCAAGAAGGCTCATCAGCGTCTCTTCTTCCTGAGGAGACTGAAGAAGGTCCATCTGTCTCCTCAGATCCTGGTGAACTTCTACCGCTGCACCATCGAGAGCATCCTTACCAACTGCATCACAGTATGGTATGGCAACTGCTCTGTCTCCGACCGGAAGGCATTGCAGAGGGTGGTGAAAATTGCCCAACGCATCACCGGTTCCACGCTCCCCTCCATTGAGTCTGTCCAAAGCAAGCGCTGTCTGCGGAGGGCGCTCAGCATCGCCAAGGACTGCTCTCACCCCAACCATGGACTGTTTACCCTCCTACCATCCGGGAGGCGCTACAGGTCTCTCCGTTGCCGAACCAGCAGGTCGAGGAACAGCTTCTTCCCGGCGGCTGTCACTCTACTCAACAACGTACCTCGGTGACTGCCAATCACCACCCCCCCGGACACTTATTATTTTTTTTTTTTTCAAATCGTTTGCTATGTCGCTCTTCAAGGGAGATGCCAAATGCATTTTGTTGTCTCTGTACTGTACACTGACAATTAAAATTGAATCTGAATCTGAATCTAATAGGTGTGAAAATCTAGCAAATGGAGTTTAATGTGGGAGAAGTGCGAGATCCCGCACGTCCGCATGAGAAATCAAAATGCATTTTATTTGTGCCCTTTTCACACTTGCTGGGTTGTTGATACTGAAAATTTGTAGACCCGGAGGTTTAAAACAATCTTTTACATACTATTGTCTCATTAGTGGGAACGTCCTAAATCAGAATAAGCGAGATAATAAATACAAGCTTTGTAATTGGGTCCTGAGTTTCAATGGTGCACCACCATGAGCAAAGTGGAGATTTTTTTTTTTTTTTTTTTTTTTTAAACCATTGCTTGGTGAATCTCAAAAGGTGAGAAAGACTTTAATATCAGTCAACAAAACAGATGTATTAGACTTACCCGCATTTCTTTAAGATCATGAAAGTTGTTTCCAACTCTAACAGAGACCTTGCTTGGAGTATAGCTTTCATCAGATTTATAGTCAGCATAAATACACAAGGTTTTCACAGTTGTCTTTCGTCTAGAAGAACAAAAGTTATTCTTAGCAACCAAGGCATCAGAAACATGGCAAAAACATCAAAAGTCCTGATTAACTGAGCGTAAACAGATTACAGTCTACCCTCCTTATTATGGACCATATGACGACAGATTTTGGTTATAGCGCACAGCGTGTCGCTACAGAAATCAGATGCCACTCTCTCTTTAAGAACACAGGTTAAACCCCTGTCTCACGGTGCGAGTCAAACCACGAGTGACCCCGAGTTTAAAACTAATTAAATTCATGGTAATCACGTACAATTAACGTAGCGGGAACGTCGGAACTCGTGGATGCAACTTAGCGACTCGTGGCGCTAACAAAAAAACATTGTTAGAGGTAAGGCAGGTTAGTGTCGTTGGAAGGAGAAACTGGAGCTACAGTGCCCTCCATAATGTTTGGGACAAAGACCCTTCATTTATTTATTTGCCTCTGTACTCCACAATTTGAGATTTGTAATAGAAAGAAATCACATGCGGTTAAAGTGCACACTGTCAGATTTTATTAAAGGCAATTTTTATACATTTTGGTTTCCACATGTAGAAATTACAGCAATTCCCCCATTTCAGGGCATCATAATGTGTGGGACACATGGATTCACAGATGTTTGTAACTGCTCAGGTATGTTTAATTGCCTCCTTCAAGCAGGTATAAATGAGCTCTC
The DNA here is from genome assembly GCF_028641065.1 of Leucoraja erinaceus. Classification (NCBI taxonomy): domain Eukaryota; kingdom Metazoa; phylum Chordata; class Chondrichthyes; order Rajiformes; family Rajidae; genus Leucoraja; species Leucoraja erinaceus. Next base: position 155,738,687 of record NC_073377.1, read on the forward strand.
AGCACCCCCGAGTCTTTCCATCACATTTGGAAACTTTTATTGCTGTTTATCAATATGAGGACCCAAAGTTGTGCCAACGAAAGTCAAAAAAGCCATTTTAAGACTGAGAAACAAGAATAAAACTGTTAGAGACATCAGGCAAACCTTAGGCTTACCAAAATCAACTGTTTGGAACATCATTACGAAAGAGAGCGCTGGTGAGCTTACTAATCGTAAAGGGACTGGCAGGCCATGGAAGACCTCCACAGCTGATGACAGCAGAATTCTCTCTATAATCAAGATAAATCCCTAAACACCTGTCTGACAGATCAGAAACACTATTCAGGAGTCGTGTGTGGATTTGTCCATGACCACTGTCTGCAGAAGACTTCATGAACAGAAACACAGAGGCTACACTGCAAAATGCAAACCACTGGTTCACCACAAAAATAGGATGGCCAGGTTAGTTTGCCAAGAGGTACTTAAAAGAGCATCCACAGTTCTGGAAAACGGTCTTGTGGACAGATGAGATGAAGATTAACTTATATCAGAGTGATGGCAATAGCAAAATGTGGAGGAGAGAAGAAACTGCCCAAGATCCAAAGCATACCACCTCATCTGTGAAAGACGGTGATGGGGGTGTTATGGCCTGGGCACGTATGTCTGCTGAAGGTACTGGCTATCATATCTTCATTGATTATACAATTGCTGATGGTAGTACAGGTACACAGTACTGCGGCCGCCGCCTGTTGTAGCTCCGACCCCGGCAACTCTACCCCTGGCTGCGAGGCGCTCCAAATCCAGCGCCGCCCGCAGCCCCAGCTCCGCGAATGTTGGGAATGGCGGCCTCAGCGCCCTGGATTACCGCACAGCGACCCCCCGGTAAGGCATTGCCCGCTTCCCGCTGGTATCCCAGCGCTGCTGGGGCTGCGGGCGGCGCTGGATTTGGAGTGCCTCGCAGCCAGGGGTAGAGTTGCCGGGGTCGGAGCTCCAACCGGCGCCGCCCGCGGCCGGACGGAGCCCCCAGCTCCGCGATGTTGGGAGTCGCCGACCAGGTAGGGGACTAAGAATTAAAGTTTACCCCTTCACCCACCCACCCCATAAAATCCCTCCAAACTAACTGACTAACATTTATGCAATGATTTACAATGATTCCCCGGTCTCCGGGGAGGAGGCAGTCGCTCCAGACTTTTCAAGCCGCCCGCGCTACCTACCTAATCTACGCTAAAAATCTTCCATTCGGAAATCCGAAAATGTCCGAAATCCAACAAGTGTCTGGTCCCAAGGCTTTCGGATAAAAGGTTGTGCACCTGTAGCATAATGAATTCTGGCGTATAGACACATCCTATCTGCTCAAGTTCAAACAAATGTCTTCACATTAATTGGCTGGTGGTTCATTTTATGGATGAATGACAACACTTGAAGCTCAGAGAAGTGGCCCCCAACTTTCACTCAGCATTTACTCCCTCCACTGCAAGACATTGTCGCTATATCATAGGTATGGACCAGGGCTACTCAGACAGCACCCTCTTCGTAAAGGGCAGCAGTCAAAGGTGCATAAGAATAACACACATTTTAGGCCCATCTCCAAATACCAAACATCTTCTAACTTGGAAACCTATTGTTGCTGGATTTACATTTGGGAGATATCAATCCAAAATAACCGAGTTTGGTATTCCGAAAAATGCAAGGAATCGTGGGATTTGTCAAAGTCACTCGCTATAAAGAAAAAGCGAACAAAGTGCTGACTGTATAAATTCTTGTATTTATTCATGATTTATCAAGGTCAATTTTATTTGTCACATGCATCCGAAGGTGCAGTGAAATAAATTTGCCAGCAGCGATACACTTAAAAAGAACACATAAAACACAATAGAATTTAACACAAACATCCACCACAGCATTCTTCACTGAGTTAACTAAGTTCAGCCAGTCCTACTCCTGTGTTCATCCGTGGTCGCCATAAACCCTCTGTAGTTGTCGCTACGGTAGGCCTGATGTACAGGCCCTCTCGTCGGGATGATCAAACCTCTGACGTCGGGACAGTCAAACACACTCCGCTGTTTGGAGTGCCCGACCGGCACTTTTCCACCGGAGACCGCGGCTTCAGGACGTTATAAGCCGCAGGTCAGCGGTTTGAGCACTCGGCAAGGGATCCCAGATTCCAAATGGCAAGTCCACACCACGCCCGCGGCTGGAAGCTCTGCAGACCACAGCCCCATGATGCCAAAGTCACCAGGCCAGCAATCGAAGCACTCCTCTCTGGCGACCCTCTACAAAGGTTCGCTCGCTCCGCAATGGAAAAGTCCATGCTGCGCCCGCTCTGGGCCCGATTCCGGGAACGGCTGCCCCAATCCAAGCTGTTTGGCCACGAGGGAGGCGACATGGAAAAAGTCGCCTCACCATCGAGGAGGCGACCAAACACGGTTCCCCCCCACCACCCCCTACACAAGACACACCTAAACTAACATTTAGACACACCACAAAAAACCCCAAAAATCGAAATAACGAACACGCTGCTGGCAGGGCAGTCAACTCTCAGCACCCCCACCAATATTATGTGACAAAACATATTTCATCTGAAGAATGTGGATGCCGGGTAGCGGGAGAGCGGGGTGTAACAGCGAGGGGGGGGGGGGGAAGAGACTGGACTAGAGACATTATCGGCAGCTGCACGCACACAGACCTGGGCCTCATCCACAGCCAGGATCGAACCTGGGTTCCCGGTGCCGAACCGCCACTGGACCATCCCAGTTTCCCACCCCCACCCAGGGATGGAACTGGGAGAGGGGGGGTCCAGCGGCGGTTCAGCAGCGTGGCCGAAGACGTCCGGACCGGAGCAGCGGCCCCCAGGCTCACAGCAGAGAAGTGCCAACCCCAGCTCAACTCCGCCTGCCTCGCCGGGCCAACCGACAGCCCCGGACCGACAGTACAGCGGCCCGCAGCCAGCGTGGAGAAGCGTCAACTCCAGCCCAACCTCGCTCCAAATCCAGAGGAACACACTCCCCGTCAGGCCAGGGGACCGCCAGCTGCGCCACCCAGTGGCTGCCGGCCAACCCCCTCCAGCGCTGTCTGCCAACCAACACAGCTGCACATGCAGAGTCAAGCTGGAGCCAGCACCTCCAGTAGTTTGTCAAAGACGTTGCATGCAGAGTCAAGCTGGAGCCAGCACCTCCACCACCTCCGTGCCGGCTGCAAGTCCGTAGTCACCATCGCTCCAAGCCTGCGCCCCGGCTGCCGGCCAACCCGGCTAGACAAGCAGAGCTGAACTGGTCCTGCGCCAGCTGCAAGCCTTGAGCCACCCCGGACAGGGACGGGGATGGCCCAGCAGCAACTCAACTGCGCCCACAGCGCCGGAGACCAGGGACCCCGAACGAAACACAGGCCTGCACACAATGCAGCACCACAGCTGCCGAGAATGTTTATAGCGAGTGACCTATGACCTGGGCATACGCAGTCGGAATACCGAACTTGCTTATACACTGTGGGATTACTTTCACCAGGATGGTTCAAGAAGGTGACTTAACACAATCTTCCAAAGAGCAATTAGGTTTATGAAATGAAAACATATTCTATATTCACCTTTACTGTAGAAGCTGCAATGTTGTACAAATGAAGGAGAAACAAAGATCTAGTGCAAATGTGGAACTCCAAAGCAATTAACAACGCTACTGGAGAAATTAAGGGAACTTAAACCTGACAAATTTATGGAACCAAGCAGACTGCATCAAATGATTCAGAAAACCGTGAATTAGTGATTTTACAAAATTTGCTTTGATTCTGTAATGTTAGGGTTAGATTTTAAAGCTAAATCGTGGTGAATTCAGCATCTAGCCAGATGGCAACCTCTAGTTGCGCGCTGCTTGTCCACACTTACCTGGGCTGAATGTGGAGGTCAAGGGCAGACGCTAAACCCAAGGAAATTGGGCAGAGGCTAAAAGGGGCATGTTAAGGCCCTGTCCTTGCAACGTCTTTGACAAAAGATTAGGCTGTGGGTAGAGTGCGCCTCCAATCACTGGGGAACCATTGTTCACAGTTTTAAATACCTCTGGTTAAAAAAACTGCAAATTATTTGTAAGACGTGATATTTAAATCCTAAGAAGTGATGGTAAATAATTGACTTTATTGTTCCTAAACCCATATGAGAATGCCCACACAAGTGAAAAGGGACCTAATCAAAAAAAAAAAAAGGTCCGATGTAGGGTTTGATAAAAGAGGTAAATTCATCAGCACAACAATGGGAAATTCCAGAATGAACAGATTCCACCACTATGTACAGTCATGGAGCAGAGTGCCATCTACATATCTCAGGTTTTGCCTCCCTTGCCTTTCCTCTTCTGGAAGCGTACCCAACTTGTATCAGGAACATCTCTTGAAAGATCACAAAATGTGGTTACAGCAGGTGCATAAAATAAAACTTGCCTTTATTTTCTTGTGTTCTAATAGAATTGTAAAATGGTATTGCCCTGTGTTCTAATAGAACAACTGTAAAATGGTATTGCCCGACAACATGATGCTCAAGAGACAAAAAAAAATCAAAATCAACTTACCCTAAATTCATCACATTTAAATGCATTTTCATGCTTTTAACAGCATACCCAATATTTCCCCGAGTACTCGTACCTGAACTGAATGTTTACGAGATGAGGCTGAGATCCATCTGACTGCCAGTAAGTTTCCAAGTTATCATCACGTAATTGATCCACACCAAATCCTAATAAAGCAATCAAAATATTTTAATTTTGCTGATTGCTGCATCAAATATTCCAACATGTTAAATTGATAACTACTCCAATACAATATCAAACTTTACACTTTAGGTTTAACAACAATATCTGAATTTAATTTCTTAATCTTAGTTTAGTTTAAAGATGAAGCTCAGAAACAGGCCCTTCGGCCCACCGAGTCAGTGCCGTCCAACCATCCCCCGCACACGGGCACTATCCTACACACACAAACACAAACGAGGGACAATTTACAATTTTCCCAAGCCTTCTTCTTCTTGCGTTTGAGAGCAGAAATTATGTAACGCCCTCCAGACGCTGTAGTCAGTTCAATGTGCTGTTGTCGAGGGCCGTGAGGTCTATCCTTCCACCAGGGGGGCGGAGGACAGCGCAGTTGAAAATGACGTGCTGCGCTGTTTGTTGGTCTGCTCCACACACGCAGGCTGCTGATGGAACGCCAAGCCGATTAACCTACAAACCTGCACAACTTTGGAGTGTGGGAGGAAACCAGATCCCCCGGAGGAAACCCATGCAGGTCACGGGCAGAGCATACAAACTCCATACAGTCAGCACCTGTAGTGCTGTAAGGATCAAACCCAGGTCTCTGTCACTGTAAGGCAGCAACTCTACCTCTCGCCACCACGCTGATATACGTACAAACCTTAAGATGAAGTTTTCTGCATTACAAGCTACTACTAGAGTCATGTCTATAATAAACCATTTACTTACAATTTCACACTACAATTAAGTCAAAAACACATTATGGTAACCACCACAACATATAGATTTGATGGGCAGCTTTTTAATCAGTCAAAGGCATTAACTACTTGCACAAATGTAAATTTCAAAGTTGTTAAACCATCTTAAATTCGACAATTCATTTGGACAGCAACAGCTGTGCTTGTTGTAATAACAAGTTGATAAATTTAATGTAAAATATTAATTTTCTTGATAGTTGTAATACACATTATATTCGCTTTCCAGCACGTAATCTGTAATATTTTAGAAAGTAAAGAGTTCTATTTCTATTGGAAGAAAGATTTGCTGAAGCTTGAAGAACTGGATATTATAACATTGGCTTCTCCTCCTCTCTTCCCCTATACACATTATGAAGCATCGCTGTTATAGCATCCAACACCGTTTCAAATTGAGATCTGCTTCCATTAAGTAAAGAGAAGGAAAGTGAAAAGACATTCTTGGCATGATTTTATTCCAAGCCCAAAGACACGAAACAGGCGAATGCACAACAGGTGTATTTACCCTGGGACAGCAGGTGACAAAAGAACTATCAGTAAGGAGCACCTCATAGTTCAGCCGATTAATGACCTCTACACTTGCATGTTGCCTAGTGGAAGTATGGACTGTACTGAAATTCAGACCTGACCTCCCAGTCTGACAGTTCTGAGCTAAGGTGCAAAATACACGTATGGACCTCAACTTCACGCCAGCCACATCTGGTGTATCCATCACAGACCACCAACACGAATGGGATTGTGACAGATGGAAAAGGCAATTGAATCATCTCCTTTATTTAATATTCTTGCCGTTTAATTTGCATCTGTCAAATTTGTTCCGAATAAACGTAACGTTTAACTTTAACAATTTTTCATTCTTTAAAATAGTTGAAATCTACTTTAACCGTTTTTAAGTGTCTTTGATTATCAAAAATGTCTTTGATTATCAAAGATATTTTGAAAAAGCTAGAGGAGCCTTTGACATCAGGGCCTCCTTCTACGTGAGGCCTACTTACTTCTCACAATCTGCTTTCCTTACAAAGTGGCCTCATCAGCCAGACTTTGAACATTATGAGCAGTTCGGCAGCAAGCGGTCAATATGAGCACCAGGATCATGTGCGGTTGGGCGGAGCTCGGGGATGAACATGAGCCGGAAACTAGATTTGGCATGATCTAGCCTATCTTCTCTGGAGTAAGAAAACATAGCCAAACTTTTGATCAGATTAGACTTCAAGAAAACAAGTTTTGTTAATGCTGGGAACTGAGAATGTAGCTTCGGCCCAGTGTATAGAAGTATGATTCTCATTTATATTGGCAGGATGCATAGTAGACTGATAACAATTGCATAAAGTACTATATTATCAATGGAGGTTGTAGAAACATCATATCAGTAGTCAAACTAAATTCAGCAACTGCAGTACAAAAACACAAATACTTAAGCTTCATCGATAATTAAATTATCGTTTCTCAAAAGTCAACAAATTAATATACATCCAATACCATACAGAATCAGTTAAAGGTATCTCAATGTACAAATTAATGTCCAGTGGTAAGCTAGCAAATGACCATTTCTGTTGGTAAGCTACATCCTTTTTTTACAGTATTCTAATCAGGACCTGCTTTTATTATTCCTCCAAATAAAGACATGCAGTTTGAATGGATAAGACTCTTAAAATGCAACATCGCATCACATCTATTAGTACCTATTCTTTGCTGAATTCTTCCTATTTAACATGTTTGAGAAATCAAAAGAACATTTACTAATATGGCATAGCTTGGATGTAGCGGTTTAGACTATGTGTTAAATCTATTAAATCTTTGGTTCGGAGGAACCAAAAGATCTAAGGACACCACTTAATGATTCTGGCAAAATTCCTCATTCAATCAGCATCATTAATAACAAATTGTCATTCTTTTAGATTTTTTTTATTCTGGGATTCTTGCACAAATTTTGCTTGCCTACATAACAATAGTAAGTGTACTTGGACAGCAGAAATACTTTGTGCCGTCTTGAAGGATATTGATATTATATTATTTAGTATTTTCTTCATTCTTTTTTAGGTAGGACAAGACACAAGACTAAGTCACACGGGAGGCCTAGGCCCCCAACGCAACCCATTCCCCAATGCAATATTCCACCACTCGCCTGTTCCCCCAACGCAATGACAGAACGTTCTGTAGCGGGGGGGGAGCTTCAGGTGGGAAGCGTACTGCAGCCAGGGGACGGCTTCAGGCGGGTCCTGTTGCGGGCTGGTGGGGGTGCAGCTGGGTGGGCGGTGTGCGGGGAATGGGGGGGGAGCATGTGGGTGTGTGCGGGGGAGGAATTGTGTGTGTGTAGGGGAGGGGGTGTGTGTGGGCTCACCAGTTCCCGGCCCGGCTCCGACTGCACTACTGGCTCTGAACTCACTCAGCTGCTCCCGTCCCCAGCGCGTGTCGCGCTCATAGCCCCCGTCCTCAACCAAAGCCCGCCCCCGCCCGCAGAACACAACCCACACTCCGCTGCTTCAGCTTTATTCTCGGCGACTTTTGGACATGCTCATGGACTCAGCCCCGCCCCTGGGATTTACCTTCATGGTGACAGACAGGCGAGAAGACCAATCTGCTGATCTCACGATTTAAAAAACCTTCATAACTTTTGTAATCTTCCACCGATCGGAACAAAACTTGGTGCCTTGGAGCATAGGGGAACGGTGAGTGGGTTGGTGAAATCCTAGCCATACAGGGTACCGTTTTTGCACAAATTTAAAAACAGCGCAGTGGTCAAGATGAGAGTTTTAGTAATAGTATAGATTAGAAACCAAAAAAATTAAAGCAGAGTCAAGTGACTACATGAGCGATCTTCAGGGCCCACCTGGTTTACAAGAGGATAGAGACCAGACAGCCTGTGAACCAATCTCTCGCACTGTACCAGTTCTTTCCAGCTGCTTTGGATCATCCCCAGGTGGTGTCTTGTTTAGGGTGGTCATTTTGCCCAACTATTCTTGATCTGCAATAGATTACACAATTAGATTAGCAGTTGTTTAAATACAAAAAAGTTTCTGACAAAGCATTTACAATAAATAACGAAAAGTCATGTGTGGCGGTGTTAAACTCTAACATCTTCACAAAAGACTGCCATAATCAAATGGAAAATATCGTCTGCTCCAATTGACTGCGTTGTCTACGTATCCGTTTCTCAGATGAAATACCAACGTTAAGAGCTGATGAAAGCTTAAAAAACAGCTGCATCTGCCCTGAATATGCTTTTGACTGGCCCAACAGTGCACCAGTGGACTCCTTGTGGTAATGGCCTGGTGCCAGTGCCTCATGAAAATGAATGGGAGAAATTTGCTGCTGGTGGAATTAATCCTTTAAAAGTCAATTTATTTAACTAACTTTATTAAACTTGTTTTCTTTAATAATACGTCCCAAATAATTTTGAATGTCCTCAAACACAGCCCGAGAGCTGCAGGCTGAGCTCACTGACAGTCGTAGCCATTAAATTGAATCAGCCAGTGTTTAATCTAAGAGATCCACTGTGTCCTATAGCATGCTGAAGCTGTGTTCCCAGTAGAACACTGTGTCTGAGACAACATTCGAACAAACATCATACATCAAAAGCTAGCAATCTATGAAATCAGTGCAGCAGAGTATCTGCCTACACCCATACACATATTGGTTGATAATCGTGCCCCTTGCTCTCATTTAGCCATTCTAAAGGAGGTGCAAGTGGTCAATTTTAAATTAATATTTTAAAATAATTTCCTTCAAATTAAGGCGCAACAGAAAGGATAAATTAAGGAAGGTGGTTAGTTCTAAATGTTTTTGAGATATTTGTTTCTGGAAAAAGGTTCCTCAGAATTCACAATCTCCAATAAACACAATGGAGAATGGGGAAAAGATCCAACTCCGAAACATCGCCTATCAATTCTCTCAACAGATGCTGATCCGCTGAGTTACTCCAGCACTTTGGGTTTTGCACAATTACACCACCACCTGCCATCTGAAACTAGAAGACAGAAATGGATAGTTCACGAAATTCTGGGTGTAGTACAGGTGCACAACCTTTTATCCGAAGATCCAAATAACGAAAACTCCGAATAGCGGACATTTTTTTCGGTCCTTGAAGAAAGGTCCTTGAAAACGTTCACCGAGGGCGGCCCGCAGAGGTGACAGCGGAACCTCCGGTCGGTCCTCGAAGAAAGGGGAACTAAATCCCCATTCATGAAAGAGAAGGTGAGGGTATATTGTGCGGGAGGGTTAATAATTGACAATATGCTGCTACCTGCCCGCTGAGTTAAAAAGTTCCCACGGTAGACTCACGATACACAGTGTATCGTGAGTCTTGCGTGGGAACTTTTTAACTCAGCGTGCAGGCAGCAGCAGATTGTCGCTCCCTTCAGTTTCACCCCACCTACACCCCTCTGCTTCCCGGCCATGTGTGTGACCCCCTTCCCTCCCCTCTCCAGCTCCCTGCTCATTGCACCGGCGCGGGGGCTTTGCACTGTCTTCACGTCGGCGATGCTAGCAGCACAGTGGCAGTCACCGGAGACGTCAGGACCAACGGGACACCGACCCCCAGGCCCACTGCAAGCACGGAGATCCCAGAGACCCACAGCCAGCAGCAGCCCAGCCCCGTTCCAACTCCAGAGGAAAACTGCAAACTGGCCGGAGACGTCAGAACCACCAGAAGCCGTTCCCCGAGCTGCGCCCCCTCATCGGGACACCGACCCCCAGGCCCACTGCAAGCACGGAGATCCCAGATCAGCAACTCCAGCCCAGCCCCGTTCCAACTCCAGAGGAACACGCTCCCCGTATGGGCAGAAGCTGATGGTGTGCAAGGGACGTCTTGTTCTTGGGGTCGCGCAGCTCGGGCTGTGGGCGAACTGCCACTTGTCGCCGTAACGGCCCATCGGGGAGAGGATTCCTCTGGAGTTGGAGGGGGAGGGGGGTATTGTGCTGTTTGATCGCCCCCTACTATCCCAGGGACAGGGAGACAGGACGTTCACCGAGGGCGGCCCGCAGAGGTGACAGCGGAACCTCCGGTCGGTCCTCGAAGAAAGGGGAACTAAATCCCCATTCATAAAAGAGAAGGTGAGGGTATATTGCGCGGGAGGGTTAATAATTGGCAATATGCTGCTACCTGCCCGCTGAGTTAAAAAAAGTTCCCACGGTAGTTGCGTGGAAACTTTTTAACTCAGCGTGCAGGCAGCAGCAGATTGTCGCTCCCTTCAGTTTCACCCCACCTACACCCGTCTGCTTCCCGGCCATGTGTGTGACCCCATCCCTCCCCTCTCCAGCTCCCCGCTCATTGCACCGGCGCGGGGGCTTTGTACTGTCTTCACGTCGGAGATGGCTGTAGGTCAGTGCAGTCACCGGAGACGTCAGGACCAATTGGACGTCGACCACCAGGCCCACCGCAAGCACGGAGAACCCAGAGACCCACAACCAACAGCAGCCCAGCCCAGCCCCACTCCAACTACAGAGGAACCTGGGTTGCGGATGACGGGGCGCAGCTCGGGGCCCAGTAGGGGCCCATCAGCAACTCCTTGTAGCCCAGCCGTCTCCGCACCTGCTATCCTCCGGAAACTGTACGCCCTTGCAGGAGAGTGGGGTGGTAGTGCAAGGTCAAGGGTCTTGTCCCAGTCTCAGCTCCGGGGGGGGGGGGCTGGCGTCAGGACCAACGGGCCCACTGCAAGCATGGAGATCCCAAGACCCACAGCCACAGCAGCCCAGCCCCGCTCCAACTCCAGCACGTAGGGGCAGAAGCCATCGGGGGTAGTCTTGTTCTTGGGGTGGCGCAGCTCGGGCTGTGGGCAAACTGCCACTTGTCGCCGTAGCGGCCCATCGGGGAGTGGATTCCTCTGGAGTTGGAGGGGGAGGGGAGTATTGTGCTGTTTGATCGCCCCCTGCTATCCCAGGGACAGGGAGACACAGCGGCTTTTTAGACTGGTGGGCAATCACTTCCAAAGTTCTGCCCACACAGTCAGTACACCTCTCCTACACTGCATTTCATACAAACATTTATTCTGCAAGAAAAAACTACATTGAAGACTCAAACTCGCGACCGAGTAACTGCCAGGATCGAGGCGCAAACTCGCGACCTTGCGAATATGAGCCGAGCACTCTACCACTGAGCCAGCCATTAAAATCTACGCAAAAAAATTTCCATTCCGAAGACCGACAAATTCTGAATTACGAAAAGTGTCTGGTCCCAAGGCTGTCGGATAAAAGGTTGTGCACCTGTAATACCGATTAAGAGCTAATATCAAGCTACACAGTTGCTATAAACCTTCAAAAGATGCAAGATATGACCCTTCAACATGGCCTTTTTAGCAAATTTTTAATTTTTGAATTAGTGTATCCTGGAATACTTTACTTTGTTAAAGACACTATATAAATACAAATTATCCTCAACTTGTCATTGGTTTTTTTAAACAACAATGAGGATAGGATAGTAGGTGCTCATCAACATTTGATTATGTCTATTGTGGAAGAACCTCTGCACTTCCTCAAAGAGCATAGGATAACTGCCGTGCTTTTACCACTGAGAAATCAATGGCCTTAAGTATCCAGGAATATTTCGGTATAAGAACATTCCTCCTCCAGGTGCAAGAAAGCATCTAATTTTCATCTTTTTACGGGCAATGGGCAACAAAGCCCGTCCTTGCAAGTGAAAACCAGATTACCAAAAAAATGAAGAAATAAAAAAATGTAACTCAATATAACATTGTCTCTGCTGTTACCCTTGATAAGAGATACTTGATATCCATAAAAATGAAATTCATATTTTGGGAACACCAATATCTAAAGCAAAAAATTAGGTATTTTCACATTGGTGTTGCAGTTGAATAAAAAGCACTTTTGACAACATCAGACTAAACAAATTAGTGTTTAATATGAAGACTGTTTTCCAAAAAAGGGGAAATGCCCATCATACAGTGCAAATAATTTATCCACCCTCCCGACTACATTTAATTTTTATGATGCAAAAGTGAGGTTGTCAGTTTTGCCAGAAGTGGATAGGTGCCAACAATATATGAATGGCATATAAATCTCATCCAAAACTCTGATGCCATTTGCTTAATTTACACCATAGAAACATAGAAAATAGGTGCAGGAGTAGGCCATTCAGCCCTTCGAGCCTGCGCCGCCATTCAATATGATCATGGCTGATCATCCAACTCAGTATCCTGTACCTGCCTTCTCTCCATACCCCCTGATCCCTTTAGCCACAAGGGCCACATCTAACTCCCTCTTAAATATAGCCAATGAACTGGCCTCAACTACCTTCGGTGGCAGAGAATTCCACAGATTCACCACTCTCTGTGTGAAAAGTGTTTTTCTCATCTCGGTCCTAAAAGACTTCCCCCTTATCCTTAAACTATGACCCCTTGTTCTGGACTTCCCCAACATCGGGAACAATCTTCCTGCATCTAGCCTGTCCAACCCCTTAAAAATGTTGTAAGTTTCTATAAGATCCCCCCTCAATCTTCTAAATGCTGGCGATGCCCCATTTACAAATCAACCCTGATCTAATTATCCTACAATGGTTTCAAGTCTTCAATTTTAATATTTTGCTTTCAATTGGGAAGATAAACCCATCCCTTCTGTAACGTCTTTCAATTGTTTAAGAGGGTGAGCAGAAATAATCCAGGAAATTAGAGGACGGTGAGCTTCACTTCAAAGACAGGGCAGCTAATGGAGAGGATTCTTTGGGATGGAACTTACTTGCATTTGGAAAATAATAGACTAATTAGAAAGAGTTGAAGCCCTGTCCCACGGTACGAGTTCATTCCAAGAGCTCTCCCGAGTTTGCCCTGATTCGAACTCGGAGATTTACGGTAATGGCCACTCGTCGGTACTCGGGCCTCTCGTGGACAGATTTCAACATGTCGAAAAATCTTCACGAGTCTTCCCATGCTAACCTGCCGTTAGCGAGTCTGCCCGAGTACCCACCGTTAGCGTTACGAGCCGCTACGCTACATTCATTCTCTGTGCTTACCACGAGTTTGATTTTTTTTTTAAACTCGGAAGAGCTCTTGGAAATGAACGTACCGTGGGACAGGGCTTTTAGCGTGGATTTGTCCCTAGCAGGTCATGTTTTATTAACTCGATTGAGATTTTTTGAGGAGGTGATGAAAGTATGAAGATAGTGAAGTTGATATTGTGCACATAGATTTTAGTAAGGCGTATGATAAAATCCCTGATAGGCTGATGCAGAAGATTAAGATGCATCAATCCACAATGACTTGGTCTTTAGGATTCAGAACTAGTTTACTCATATAAGACAGTGGGTTATTGTTGAAGGTGTTCTTCTGATGACAGTCTGTAGGACGTCTGTTGTTCGTGAGTATATATAATGACTTGGATGTAAATGTAGATAGATTGGTTAATAAGCTTGCAGATTACATCAAATTGGTGGTGCTGACAGTGAGGAATGCTGTAAAAGTGTATAGTCAGGTGCAGGTCAGCTACACAATCAGGCAGAACAATGGCAGATAGAATTTAATCTGAGCAAGTGTGAGGTGCTGCACTTTGGGAGGTCAAATGTCAGGGGAATGTTCATGGCAAGATACTTAACAGTATTAACGTTGAGAGAGATCTTGGTCCTAGTCCAAAGCACACTGAATGTGGCAACAGAAGTAGATAGGGAGTTAAATAAGGCGTATAGTACACTTGGTTTCATCAGTCGGGATATTGAGTATCAGTCAGGAAGTCACATTGCAGTCTTATAGGTTGCAGACTTTTACAATACAAGAAGGGAGGCTTTAGAGAGGGTGAAGAAGAGGTCTGCCAGAATTCTGCCTGGCTGAATTTGAAGCTATTAGCTAATGAGAGGTTAGACAAACTTGGATTATTTTCTTTGAAGTGTCAAACATCAATTGGAGATCTGATAGCAGTTCATAAAATCATCAGTGGCATAGATAGGATAGACAGTCAGAACATTTTCCCCCCCAGGGTTTCTGTACTTTGATATTTCTATCCTGGATAGCAAAAGCACAATTTTGCATTAGGGGAAAGCCAAGATGTGATAGCTAAACATTGACTCTTGAAATCCATTACATTAATGAAATGGCTACCTTAAGAACACATCAAACAAGGCATCAAACAAAGTTTGACACGAATCATTTAGGATATGAGGTACTCTACAATGAACTTACCGTACTTTCATTTTTTGACAGATGCAAGTATTAATCTTGAGGGAAGACGGGAGTGATATTTTGAAAATGAAAACATAATCCAAAAATATATCTTAAAAAAAGATAATATTGTCCTTTTTATCAAACCATGGTTCATCAGGAAGCATATTATCCATAGGAGTGGACGTTTCTACATCAGCAAGGCCAAATGCAGACTGGGCAATCGTTTCGCTGAATATGTTCGCTCGGTCCGCCTGGACCTACTTGATCTCCCAGTTGCCAAACACTTTAATTCCCCTTCCCATTCCCACATTGACTCTTCTGTCAGAGACCAAAATTCAAATTTGAGGAACAGCATCGCAGTTTACAACCCAGTAGTATGAATATTAATATCTCTAACTTCAAGTAACCCTTGCATCCCCCTCTCAAGTCGTACCAACTTAAGTAATCTTGTTGAGTCTCATTGTCTACACTCATTTTCACTGAGACCACAGTTAACAATGGCCAGTTTCCCTTATCATCGTTACTTTTTGGAATATTTTTCATTAATTTGTTCTATATCTCTTTACATCAACATCTATATCTCTTGTTTCTCTTTCCCCTGACTCTCAGTCTGAAGAAGGGTCTCGACCCGAAACATCATTTTTTGGAAAGTGAACCAAAATGTCACTCATGTTACCAAATGGCATCACATAAAGTAATGCATTAAAAAAATTATTGTAAGAGGTTAATCTTATTCATGGCTATTTTCCAACCTACAGAACAATAATACGTCTGCTAAAGATATGAACATTCTAGCTTTTTAAAATTCACAAGAATGTGTAAGATAAAACTGAGTTATGAAAAAAATGCTTCCGTGTGAGGTCACACACATGACCAGTTATATTTGACCTCTGACCCGAAACAAACACTGTCAGCATAACATAAATATTTCACTTGATAAACTTCGGGAAAAAAAGAATCATATATACAGTACAAAACAATATACCCGTAATGCTTTCAGCATTAGATGTATTGCACAATTTTTCCATATTTTGGTCACACACGGGGGCTGTTTCTCACACATGGGGCTGTTTGGTCACACATGGGGGGCCTGTTTCTGTTTTCCAGAAATGCTGTCTGACCCGCTGAGTTACTCCAGCTATTTGTGCTTATTTTCGGCTTCAACCTGCATCTGCAGTTCCTTCCTACACAGCATGGTAGGTGTTTCCAACTCATAACTAACAATCAGGTGTTAATTTCCAAAAGCCCATATATGTACAGTACAGACTGTACAGTACCGAGGCTCATTGTACAGTACCAAGGTTCATTGTACAGTACCAAGGTTCTGAGTACCACAACAAAAAGTCTCCCGATGCCGTTAGGCGCAATTACAATCCCACTGCCCAAATGAATGGACGAAAGGAGGTACACATCCAGATTTAGTACACTGGAGTTGCAGCATTTCAACCCATTGGCCAGGTATAGGCATGCGGATTGACTTCTTCCTACACATTCGTTAGACACTTTGCACTCAATGAATACTCTTACCCAGGACGGAGCGGCTTTTATATCCAGATCAGAAGCGCAGCGGTGGCGGAACCCAACGACGGCACACATTTGACATTAATTCAACACAACCTCCCTGCCCCTGCTCGATGGCTGACAAACAGACGCAGCTCGAACAACGGGCGCGCACAGACTCCACTGTCTCTGCCCGGACGCCACACGCTCACCGTGAACCAAAGATTTTCTGCTCTACAATCTTTGCCGTGAACCGCCGACCGGGAAGGAGGGAGGGAGGGAGGGTGAGGACGGGGCAGTCTGCGCCTGCGCCAGGGGAATAGGGCCGACAGTCGGCGCCCCCGCACATGCGCACTGAGGGGGCCGGCTTTCGGAAGGCGGGATTGCGCATGCGTACCGTGGGGAGGGGACTGGATGATGCCTCCGCACCAAAGATCTTTGCCCCGCACTGCGCATGCGTGCTGTGGGGAGGCGGCAGGAGAGCCAAGTGCGCATGCGTGCTGTGGGGAGGCGGCAGGAGAGCGGCGCTGCGCATGCGTGCTGTGGGGAGGCGGCAGGAGAGCGGCTCTGCGCATGCGTGCTGTGGGGAGGCGGCAGGAGAGCGGCGCTGCGCATGCGTGCTGTGGGGAGGCGGCAGGAGAGCGGCGCTGCGCATGCGTGTTGTGAGGGATGGGACTGGATGATGCCTCCGCACCAAAGATCTTTGCTCCGCACTGCGCATGCGTGCTGTGGGGAGGCGGCAGGAGAGCCAAGTGCGCATGCGTGCTGTGGGGGGAGGCGGCGGGAGAGCGGCCCTGCGCATGCGTGCCGGGCGCCATCTTCACCGGCCCCTGTGGAACACGTTAGCAGCGGCGAGGAGTTCCCTCCTTCTCATACATCTCTGCCCGAAGATAATCTATTGCAAGGAGCCCGGCGCGGGCAGTGCTTGGCACTGCGTCAAACCTGGGCAGGCCAGGTAAAGAAGCGATTTGGGACGGGAAATGGTGGGCGCCGCAAATGTTGTAGCTGTCTGGCGGGGCGGGGTAAGTGAGTGAAGAGAGAGACTGTGAGTGGAGCTGGTGTGTAACGTGCGGCGAGAGCCAGGCCTCGCTCGGCCCGCTGCTGCTTCCACCGTGGGCACCAAATATCCTATATATAGGATCCGCTATAGGATCTTTGGTGGACAGTGAGCACGATCATTGTTGGAAAATCGATGAATACGACATGAGGTCAGATGGAAGCAGCTCTACAGCTGTTAAGATTTCCATTTAAGCAACACACATTCCGCTAACACGTCAACATTTAACCTGCCCTTTCTCGAATGTTTCCAATGTCATTAAAACGTGCACATTTTGGATATTCTCTATTATGGAAGATTGGATAACGTGAATAAATCTTACGGAATTAGTTACCGAATTATTTTGATTGGTGAATCGGTAGGGAATTTATTATTCAATTTTATTTTGATTGGTAATCTGTCAAAGCGTATCATTCTGGAGAACTAGCATTACAAATAATGGTCTTGCAAACTTGCTGCCCATGCAATGGTCTGTTATACAGATTATTTAAATTATCAAAGTTGCTAAATCGGCATTCAGTTGTGTTAACAAAAAAGTCAGAACTGAGGATGCAGGAAAGCTTCAGTGAAAGGCATCCTGGAAACATTTAGCATCTGGATAGAGAGACTGTCTCAGATTCATGGCCCAATGTCAAGACCAAAGATGTAATTACAATGATTTGACATAATACAAATAACATTAAGGCAAGCTTGTTTGAGTGAGTGGAGATGACATCTCTGCATGAAGGAAGTACTAATTAAAAAGCAGGCCTGCTACTTTTTGATTACAACATTTCATTACGCTCTTTATGAATTGCTGTCATTTTTGTGTGTTTTTAGCCATTATTTATGCCCAACAAGTATTTTTAGCCATTATTGATGCCCAACAGGTTTGTTTATACAATGGTTTATAGAATCTCACATTTAAACATGGAAGGACCAAATTATGTATGTAAAAAAAAAATTGTCGTGATCTATAGCCCCTGTTTTGTTTTTGTCATTTATCCAATGGCAGATAAAGTTGCATTTATGCATAGTGACATGTTGAATCGAAATGGAATGGTCAAGTAAAGCAGTGGTACAAAGGGATTATAAAATTATTATTTGAAATTGAATATTGTTACAGTGTAATGTTTCAATTTCCAAAATTGTATGTGCCTAGATTAACACTTGAATAAAGTCAATTAATACCAATCTACAAATGAAAATTTGTTTCCTTGTTCTAAATAGCAGTAGAAGTAGCAGTAAATAGCAGGGGAAGATGCTGGAGTCAATTATAAAATGTGAAATAGCGGCACATTTGGATAGCAGTAACAGGATCTATCCGAGTCAGCATGGATTTTCAAAGGAGAAATAATGCTTGACTAATCTTCTGGAATTTTTTGAGGATGTAACTAGGAAAATGGACATGGGAGAGTCAGTGGATGTAGTGTACCTGGACTTTCAAAAAGCATTTGATAAGGTCCCACATAGGAGATTACTGGGCAAAATTAAGGCACATGGTATTGGAGGTAGAGTGCTGACATGGATAGAAAATCAGTTGGCAGGCAGGAAACAAAGAGTGGGGATTAACGGGTCCCTTTCAGAATGGTAGGCAGTGACCAGTGGGGTACCGCAAGGCTCGGTGCTGGGACTGCAGCTATTTACAATATAAATGATTTAGATGAAGGGTTTAAAAGTAACATTAGCAAATTTGCAGATGACACAAAGCCTGGTGGCAGTGTGAACTGTGAGGAGGATGCTATGAGGATGCAGGGCGACTTGGACAGGTTGGGTGAGTGGGCAGATACAGTTTAATGTGGATAGATGTGAGGTTATCCACTTTGATAGCAAAAATAGGAAGGCAGATTATTATCTAAATGGTGTCAAATTGGGAAAAGGGGAAGTACAACAGGATCTGGGGGTCCTTGTTCATCAGTCACTGAAAGTAAGCATGCTGGGTACAGCAAGTCAAGTCAAGTTTATTTGTCACATAGTAGGCAGTGAAGAAAGCGAATGGCATGTTGCCTCATAACAAGAGGAGTTGAGTATAGGACAACAGAGGGCGGTGGAGGCCGGTTCTCTGGATGCTTTCAAGAGAGAGTTAGTGGAGGCAAGGGATATGGGGAGAAGGCAGGAACAGGGTACTGATTGTGGATGATCAGCCATGATCACATTGGATGGCGGTGCTGGCTCGAAGGGCCGGATGGCCTACTCCTGCGCCTATTGTCTACTGTCTAAAAACTTATTTTCAAATTTTCAGTTTACTGCATGTTCTGTAAAATTTGAAACTTGGTGTATTTATAGATTCCGTTTACAAACAATTGAAAGCAGTACATGTGCGTTATTTATAAAGTTTAATTTTGCTGTTCAATGGACCTTATTAATGGAAATTTCTTTCTGCAGTCCTTGAATTACACGTGGCACCACTCAAGACAATTTTTTGCCCCCAAATAAGCTCACAAATACAGAATGGCAGATAAACTCACCAGAATTGCCATTGTCAGCCATGATAAGTGCAAACCCAAGAAATGTCGCCAGGAGTGCAAGAAGAGTTGTCCGGTTGTACGAATGGGTGAGAAATTCTGCCTTTCCAGTCCATTTTTACACTGATTATTATTACTCCAGAGCCTTGATTTAAAGATTTTAAGGTTGAATTTTCAATAACCTTTTATGCAGCAATTTCCATTTGTGTATTCCATTTAATAGAAATTACCCAGATATTAAGACATCTGGTGGTAGAAATTCCAATTCTAATAGCATTAATTTGAAACAGTTTTCACTCGTGCAGTTGCCAAAGTTTCCACAAGCTGCATGAGTTCCTGGCCTTTCAATTTGCTTTTTATTTGTGCGAGTTATTAGATGCAAATTTCAACAAAGAAGCCATATACCATCTGAGTGATGAGACCCAATAGATTACAGGACCTCGTGAATCATAACATCCACAGAAATGCTTTGACAAATGCAATCTATATATTACTAAAACAAACAAATCTTGTTTGTTTCTATGTCTGTGTGTCTATGATAAGTGTGATCCTGAAATTATGCCAAAACAGTACACGATAGTGCTACAATTTTTGGACAACCTTATTCACCATTGTCCTGTGGTGTGCATTAGCCAAGTTTCGTTCAGATTGATGATATATTTTACAAGTTATTCACATTTTAAACTTTACAAAAAGCACTTTGACAAAATTCACTTCCATCTGCACTGCCCGTTAGCAGCGTATTACATCACAATGGGAAGCCCATTACAATGTTAACAAATGACAGGAATCCCAATTTTCATCTTTGATTTTGGGTCAGTTTTTAATTTGTTTTCCTATTACCACAGATCTGTGCTAACAGTGTGTCTTCAAGAAGCCATGCTACAAATATGTAATAATTGTTTAGTACAGAAATGTACAGTGCCTTTCTGATCAATGTTTAGTCATACTGCTAACAGGGTGTTTCTCTTCCTCACAGGAAAACTTTGTATTGAAGTTACTGCCCAAAGTAAGATAGCTTGGATTTCAGAAACTCTGTGCATTGGTTGTGGTATTTGCGTTAAGGTAATCAACCTCCCATGTTTTTTTCAAGCAGCCATAGATGATGTTGATAGATTTTATGTATTGCGGATTTCTGTAATAAATGTAATTTCCAACTTTGACCTGACACCTGGCTTCTATGACCTAAATTCTGTTACTTTGAAAATCTTGCTATTATAAAGTTATTTTTGCTTTTTATTTTTGACACTTAAATTTGGCAGTTATCAATGGGGAATCTGTGCCATTACTACAGTGCACGTTTCCATAACATGAATTGCCTACATTACAATTGATGAGTTGGGGAACATGATATGCACTACGCAGACTGAATTGGTTATAACGTGATTTTAATTGGGAACTAGAGTATCACTTGATTACATGCAGATTAAAAAATGTCTAAGGGATAATAAACTGTTTCCATATAACGTCCCACGCCGTAATCAGACACCATTGTCATTATAATGACAGCCCATTATAATCATCTGTAGACAAAAATGCTGGAGATACTCAGCGGGTGAGGCAGCATCTATGGAGCGAAGGAAATAGGCAAGGTTTCGGGTCGAAACCCTTCTTCAGTCTGTCTGTCAGATTAATCGCAGGTGGGCAATGGAATTGGCAAGCAATCGCTTCCATTGACACTTGTGTAATTATGCTTTACTTAACAATGTAACATTCTGACTAGTACTTTTAACTTGCAGTAATAAAAATAGACGTAGCTATTAAGAGCTATATTTTGAAAATTATTTGGGGGAATAAAGGCATTTTCTATTGCAAGTCAGAAACCCAAATGCGTTTTTCCCCGTTGATGCAATTAATTTGCAATGCGATTGTCTATAATGCAAGATTTCTTAAGAAGGCAACAATCATATTATTGGGGAGCTACCTGTGTCTTGCTTGTATTTTTCTCTTGGACAAATTTGCTGCCTATTGAGACAACAATTTTTGTTTCTATTTTGGTTCTGGTACTTGGAAGTTAATCCTAGCAATTGTAAAGTTATTGGAACTGAAAACTATGCAAGGAAAACGGAGATATCAGTGGTCAAAGAGATGCAAGAGTTGGTTTGATTTTGCCCACTCGACTGTCCTTCCCCCGCCCCATTCATTCAACCTTTTCAGTGAGCTGCAACTGCAGAGTTGTGATGCGTGGGTGTTAATAAATGATGTGTTCTTATTTGTAAGCCTTTATTTGAAAAATCAGATTGGATATTTTTGGAGAAATGCAGTATCTTTTACAACCTTCTCCGTTTTTTTTTAAACTTAAACATGCAACATTGGTAACGTAATTTACAGTAAATCAACAGATATATACTCAAGTGAAGCATTGTAGAAATAAATCACAGGAACCCTAATTTTAAGTTTAATAAAGGTTCCTTTTAGCTTATTGTTTCCACTACTCCGTTAGTGCCTCCTGCCCACAAGATTTTCCAACCACCATTTGTCAGTGCTAGGATTATGAGAATCCCAGGCTTCACTCATCCTCATATATACAAAAAAACACATTTTAAGAAGGTGAAATCTACTAATTTTGATTACCGGCATGTTCCCAGTATAGATAACAGATTAAATGATATTTACATTTTATCAATGTTTCATTTCAGAAATGTCCTTTTGGAGCTTTATCGATTGTTAACTTGCCAAGCAATTTAGCTAAAGAGACCACACATAGATACTGTGCGAACTCCTTCAAGCTTCACAGGTAATGATCAATACTGGAAAATATTGTGAATACTTTGAAATCTACTTGGCTGCTTTTGTGTGCATCAAATAGTAAATGGTGTATGTAAACACTGTTTTAGAGTAGCAGTATGTATAAACAACCAATTTCATTCATCACAAGTTTCGCCACAAACTGAAATTCAAAAAGGTGTTTAGAAAGGGGAAAATGTTACATTAAAATTCCAATAATTTTCAGCTATATAAATAATAATCCTTGCTACCGAAAGGCAGAGGAAAACAGAGCTTAATGGTTGCTGAAGTATAACAAACTAATATTACTTTTATCTTTGGAGATTAATATTGTACTTTGATTTGCAAAGGTTTTGTGTAAAAAGCCGTCATATCTAGAATGTTAATAAAGAAAGATCAGACCTCAGTTCAGTGTAAATTCATTCTCCCTGTAAATCTGTCACATCATACCATTATAAGGATAGTTGTGTAGTATTTTTAGATAAGTAATCTAAAAGTACTTCAAACAAATTCATGAAATTAAGTAAGCTGCCTGCATTGAGTTGGAAAATTATTTCTGCCTATACATAATTCACAAATTCCAACTTATCTAACCAAAACCAAGATAAATGACACCAAGACAATTTTCAAAGAAACAAGGCTTATATTTTTCCAGTGTGAACTTTTAATATATTTTTCATTGAAAATTGTTAAATAATAAAACACAATTGCAGGTAGTAATGATTTCAACATTTAATTTCCATTTTCAAATTCATTATCAACAAGTTTTTAACTAGATTTCCTGCCCTCGACCAAACACAGCCTGAACATAAATCGGAGCATCATGTGTCTTAGTGTCATTTATCTTGTTTTTGTTTAGATAAGTTGGAATTTATGAATTATGCATTGTGATGTGTCCCACTGGTTGCAGTCAGCAGTTGTAGACAGGCTACTGACATTTAATTGTTGAATTATCAGCAAATCCCAGAATTTCATACATCTATATATTACTAGAACTCTCATCTTGTTTGTTATTATGTCTGTCCATGTGCATGTCTGTGATGAGTGTGATCCTGACGTTATGCCAAAATGGCAAACGATAGCGCTACACTTTTTGGCCACCTTATTCACTATTGTCCTGTGGTGTGCATTGGCCAAGTTTCGTTCAGATTGGTTAAATTTTACAAGTTATTCACAATTTTAAACCATACAATATTTACTTTTAATTTCAAAAAATCCAATTCCACTTGCCCTGCCCGTTATGATGTTAACAAATGACAGAATACCCAGTGCAATGAGAGATTTGTTACATTGTTGTAAGGAGAGGGAGGGAGTGGGGGAGGAGGAGAGCGAGGATTGTTGTTTAATGTTATTTAAACATTGTGTTTAGTGGGGGAGAGGGATAGGGAGGACGTGAGGAGTGTGGGAACAGGGAGATAGAGGGAGAGGAGGGGGTAGGGAGGGGAGAGGGAATATGGCAGGAGGGAGTGACTGAGGGTAGGGGAAAGGAGCGGGAGGGAGTGGGGGGGGCAGGAGGATGGGAAAGAACGGAGGGTGAAGAGGAGGGGGAGGGAGTGCTGGGGATGAGGGGAAATGAGCCGCACCTGCGCAGTTGGGGGCTATGCGTGAGTGGTGGAATATTGTGTTAAGGGAACGGGTGAGTGGTGGAATATTGCGATGGGGGAACGGGACCCAACGGGTCACATTTGGTCTAGTTTGTTATAAAATGAGGAATATGTGGATAAATTTGAAGGCTGGCGCTTTCTGTTCACTCCACTGTTGGACTCCATAGTCTTGCTGGGACTGTCAATTTCAGAAGTGGTGAGTTAATTGTTTCACGTTAATTCACCATGAATTATTTATATTGTTGGTACTGCATTAAAATTCAATTTTATTAAGTTGTAAAATGTCATGTTTTAATTATTTTTTAATAGTTGCTGAATGTCAGGCTATTAAAAATCTCTCAGGTTTATTGCCAGCTAAGCTCAGTTTGGGGCTTTTCTGGCTGGGAAGGGGGAAGCAGTGATATTTCAACATGGTCACCTCACTGCACCCCTGGAATCCCTATTATTTTGGGGAACTTGTTGCTGCATAAGTATATTTGCGCCCAGTGAGATAGCCTCTCTGTATCCACATCCATTGGTACATACCTGATTGATCATGGATGGTCATGAGGAGTGGAGTTGGAATCTGGACCAGCAAGATGTGGCACAGAGTTTTGACAGTTGTGTCAATTTTAATAGATTGCAAATGATCTGATCATCAGGTTGCCTATTCCTCGTCCCGGTGAAGTTTTGGGCTTGGTGGGAACTAATGGTATTGGAAAATCTACAGCTCTGAAGATTCTAGCAGGAAAACAGAAGCCTAACCTGGGGAAATTTGATGTGAGTTCTGTCTTAGGTGGTATGTGACATTTTGTTAATGATACTGTTGTTACTATTACTAACAATTTATTAAATTCGTTAAGGTGACTTGTTTTTACATAATAAAGCAGATTTGATGCTGCTTCCCCCATTCGAGTAGAATGCATTTCAACTAGTTTATCTCACACATCCGTTTGGTCCAGTCAGTCAATGCTGGCTATTAACTGAGCAATCCCATCTGTTCCATTTCCCTCCCTTACTTTCCTGTAAGTTGTTCTCTCTGACATGTCCATTAACTTACCTTTTGATTATTCTGTCACTTATCTACCCTAAGGGTTAATTTACAAAAGTTATTCAATTTACCTACACATCCTTGTTTTGCGAGAAGATGCCTACTCGGTCACAGGAGAAATGTGTAATCTCTTCACAACACCCTAGGTTGGCATTGAATTTGTGTCCCAGGAGCTGTGCATTATATATACTTAAAATTATAATAAAAAAGTAAATTGAAAGGATTAACACTAGTTTTACAGATGTATTAGTTGCATCTGCCTTAGTCAAAAGTATACAACTGTACATTTTTAACTTGAAAAATTATTATTATTGCTCGTTCCATATTTAAGATTACGTAAGTGCCGCGGAAATCTCATATTCACTTTATTCTAGCCATGTTCCTTTGAATGGACATAGCAACTTATTTTCATTGTTTTACTTTGTCAACATGACAGATCCAAATAATGTTTTAAAAAGTTAATGATGGCAGAACTCCTAGAATTTAAAGTAGCAAAATTAGATATATCAAGCCAATCGAACTTAGTGCGTGGATTACAATTGAATGAATCTAGAGAAGAGGTGGGAGAGCCCTTTTATTATATTAAATAATTTGTTGGGAAAAGTGTACGGTTCCAGAGGAATGTAGATAATCATACAGTTATATATAGCGTGGAAACAGGCCATTTGGCCCAACTTGCCCACACCGGCCAACATGTCCCAGCTACACTAGTCCACCTGCCTGCATTTGGCCCATATCCCTCCATACCTATCCTATCCAGATACCTGTCTAACTGTTTCTTAAACATTGGGATTGTCCCTCCTCGACTCCCTCCTCCTCTGCTCGTTCCATTCACCCACCATCCTTTGTGTAAAAAACAAAAAAACTCTCAGATTCCAATTCAATCTTTTCCCCTTTACCTTAAACCTATGTCTGCTGGTCCTATTCACTTACTCTGGGCAACTGCATCTACCCGATCTATTCCTCTCATTATTTTATACACGGATGCAGATTAACTGCTTCTCTGTTCCTATGTAAATTTCTTCCATTCCTTTCTCTTCCTAATGCACTGGAACTGGTGCCTTTCATAAATGTTGTTTTTTTCTTCTAGGATCCTCCTGACTGGCAGGAAATTTTGACTTATTTCCGAGGATCTGAACTACAGAACTATTTTACGAAGATCCTGGAGGATGATCTAAAAGCTATCATCAAGCCCCAGTACGTGGACCAGATCCCAAAGGCTGTAAAGGTAACTTTAAAAATATAATTTGTGATATAAAATGTTTAATTTCTACATTTTACTCTTAATGTTGACCTCTTTAGGAACTATAACAAGAGAATAATGCAAAAGCTGGAAATCCAAAGTGTATACAAGCTGTTAATACTAAAAGGGATAGATAATATTTTCAGAGAGAAAATGGGTAATGGTTTTGCTCAATCATCTACATTAATAATGAACGGTCATGGTCTTAAAGTGCTGTTTTTCTCTCCATTGATGCTGTTTGATTGCTAAATTATCTCAGTAATTTTGTGTTTTCTTAACTAATCGCTACTATTCACATTTATCTGCATTGCTCGGCCTGTGTACGATTGTATCAGGTTTATGTTTATTTAACATTTAAAGAAAAGGAACTTGTTTGAAATAGTAAAACATTTTGTAAATCTTTCCTTTAATTTTTACGGCATTGCAACACACACGCTCACGCATTTTTTGCTAGATCATGCTTTCATTCAGTTGAACATTCAATAGCAATTGGAGTATAACTTGGAGATCTGGAAATTGTAATGTATTCAAGAAAAATCAGAAACACTTGGGTCAAGCTGTATTGGTGAAGTAAAAACTGCAGCTGATATTTCACATCGTAACCCCTTCCTTGGATCAGGAAAAGTGAGAAATGAAGCAGTAGAAACAAAGAACTGCAGGTGCTGAGTTATACCAAAGATAGACACAAAGTGCTAGAATAACTCAATGGGTCAGGCAGCATCTCTGGAGATGAATTATAGGTGATGGTTTGGGTTGGGCCCCACTGAAAACAAGCAGGCAACTTTGCAGAGGTGGAAAGACCAGTGTGAATGTCTCTGATAGAATGCAGACCAAAGTTGTTAAGATTACAATTACCTTACATTTTTTTGGAAAGAGGAATGAAAACAGCCAGAAAACCACGACAGGTTGCTTCCTTAACTTGATCTATAGTGTGAAGTAATTGGGAATTTCACCGAGTCAAATATATCACCACAGATGCAACCATGGTTACATTGCAGCCTAAAAGCAGTAATACTGCTTTCCAGCTTTAATTTCTATAGCCTTGTAGACATATCCAATGAATGCCAAGATACAAGCTGAAGTATTAATTTTTGGATTCCATTTTCCTTCTGGTGAAAGTAAATAGCATTTCAACATCCTCTAATCTTTCAACCTATTGTTTAAATCCAAACTGAGTTACTGATACTTCTGTGAAGATAAATGTATCCTTCACATTAACCATACGAATCACCCAGAATTCTATGCGACCTTTTGCACACACATATATATTGCACTTGCTTGTAAAAAAAGTCTGGCCTTTTTGCGTATTGTTGGGCACAAGCAAGATCTGTTAGACTTTGCATAGTTTAGTTTGGAGATGCAGCATGGAAGCACGCCCTTCGGCCCATCAAGTCACTGCCGAATTCTATCTAATTTCCATCCTGCACTCAAATTCACTTGGACCATCTCTGACATCTCTCTACCATTTCTAGATCTCACTATCTCCATCACAGGAAACAGACCATTGACCGACATCTAGACTACACTTCTTCCCACCCTGCCTCATGTAAAGACTCTATCCCCAATTCCCAATTACTCCGTCTGCGCCGAGGATCAGGTTTTCCACACCAGGGCATTTTAGATGTCCTCATTCTTTAGGGAATGGGGTTCCCCTCTTCCATTATAGATGAGGCTCTCACTAGGGTCTCCTCGATATCCCACAGCCCCGCTCTTACTCCCCCTCCTCCCTCTCGTAATAAGGACAGTCCCCCTTGTCCTCACCTTCCACGCGATCAGCCGTTGCATACAACATATAATCCTCCCAACATTTTCGCCACCTCCAAAGGGATCCCACTACAGGCCATATCTTCCCATCTCCATTCCTCCGTTCCCTCCATAACTCCCTGGTCAGCTCGTCCCTTCCTATCCAAACCACCCCCTCCCCAGGTACTTTCCCCTGCAACCAAGGAGATGCAACACGTGTCATTTTACCTCCCCCCTCGACTCCATCCAAGGACCCAAACAGTCTTTCCAGGTGAGACAGAGGTTCACTTGCACCTCCTCCAACCTCATCTATTGCATCCGCTGTTCCAGGCGTCAACTGCTCTACATTGGCGAGACCAAGCGCAGGCTTGGTGATCACTTCGCTGAACACCTCTGCCCAGTCTGCCACAACCAAGCTGATCTCCCGTGACCCAGCACTTCAACCCCCCCTCCCATTCTTAATCTGACCTTTTGTCCTGGGCCTCCATTGTCAGAGTGAGACCCAGTGCAAATTGGAGGAACAGCACCTCATATTTCGCTTGAGTAGTTTACACCCCAGTGGTATGAACGTTGACTTCTCTAACTTCCGGTAGCCCATGCTCTCTCTCTCTCACTCTCCTTCGCCTAGCAAATGAAATAACTATTACTACAGTTAAAGCTGTAAATCAACTAGTTGGGACAGAGATATGGGGCAATACTGGTAATGGGTAATTTTAAAAAGTTAGAAAAATCAATGCAATTGTGTTGTATAGGAAAATGGGCAGCAATAGTCTACCATGACATTGGAATAGAGCTCCAATGAGAGCTGGAGCAAGAAACTGAGGAGCAAAGGCACAAATGATGGCAGAAAGGAAAATAAACAGGTACTAGCCAATAGCCAGTCTAAAGATGAGTCTTGATCCGAAACTTCAGATGTTCCTTTTCTCCAGCGATGCTGCCTGACCTGCGAAATTACTCCAACATTTTGTGTCGATCTTGAGTGTAAATCAGCATCTGCAGTTCCTTTCTACAGCCATTGGAGAGATATGATTTCATTGTGACTAATTCAAAGTTATTTAACTTTTGGGAGAACTCTAGGTGTGGCAGTATAGGAGAGGTGAGGTAATCCTTTCCATAAATCATTTTACCACCTTACGATTTATGCCACCGATAAAGCAATAGAAGGGAAAGATCATATCTCAAAATCGAGAGCAATTTGTTTGGTGGAACTATGAAACAGCAAAAGAGAATATTTGTAGTTGAAAATCTTGATACTATTGTCTAAATGCTGCAGTGACTTGCATCTACAGACGTTTGTTTTTATAGCTGAGAGTACTGATAAAATACAGGTTTAGGTAAGATTTATTAGAAACATAGAAAATAGGTGCAGGAGTAGTCTTCGAGTATCCAGAATCAGTACCTTGTTCCTGCTTTCTCCACATATCCCTTGATTTTGTTACCCCTAACAGCTATATCTAACTCTTGAATACATCCAGTGAATTGGCCTCCACTGCCTTCTGTGGCAGAGAATTCCACACATTCACAACTCTCTGGCTGAAAACGTCCCGGTCCTAAGCACTACCCCTTACTCTTAAACAGTGACCCCTGCTTCTGGATTGCCAACATGGGGAACATTTTTCCTGCATCTAGCCTGTCCAATCCCTTAAGAATTGTATATGTTTCTATAAGATTCCCTTTCATCCTTCTAAATTCCAGTAAATATAAGCCCAGTTGAACCATTCTTTCATCGTATGTCAGTCTCGTCATAATTAACCTGGTGAACCTATGATGCACTCCCTCAATAGCAAGAATGTCCTTCATCAAGTTAGGAGACAAATACTGCACACTATACTCCAGGTGTGGTCTCACCAGGGCCCGGTACAACTGCAGTAGAATCTCCTTGCTCCTTTACTCAAATCCTCTCTTTGAAGGCCAACATGCAATTAGCTTTCTTCACTGCTGCTGTACCTGCATACTTCCTTTCAGTGACTGATGTACAAGCACAACCAGGTCTCGTTGCATCTCCCATTTTCCTAATCTGACATAATTTGCATAATAATCTGCCATTGTCCAATTAAATTGAAATTCTGAATGTGCATTTGAACAATTCTGATACTACTTTTGGGCTTTCAAATAACAATCTGATATTCACTAAGATTCATACCAAATAGCACCTTGGGCAGAAGCTATTTTTTTTCCTGCTGAGTTGGGTCATTTCTGAAGAAAATAATTTTCACAGTCATGAGTAGCAATTAACTTTGTAAAGCAGAAATGTAATAATCCACAATAAATGGTCAACATAAATCAATAAGAAAAGTTTTGTTAATTTCTGTTGCAATTCTGTAAGAAAAGGACAACCCAGAGATAAGCTTCTTTCACAATTAAGGGCATATTCATACTTATTGTGCAGACCTTAATTGATTACATTGGAAAAGTCAAAAATTGCATTCATGTTATGTTTTAGGATGAGGATGTTGTACTTAAGGTTTAAAATAGACCTCCCTACAAGTCATGGCATTTTACCCCCCACCCCCCTTATTCTTTAATTCCAAGTGGCATTGGTTGGTGCCAGGAGTGGGTATTTCAGGACGCGAGTTTATAATGACATTTATTTGACATATTCAAACTTATTTTTTACTGGTTTTCTTAATTGACACCTAATGTGTGGCCAGGGTGATGGTACAATTCATCCAGTATCAGTTGCCATTTCAAGTAAAGAGGTGAAGGTATAATTTTTCATCATGTCCACTAGGTTCTGTGATAATCAAGAAGATTACATGAATTTAGTCAAGGTATTAAAAAAGTAATGATGGGAATATATAAGCATCTGTCAAAAAACATTCCTTGCAGATGTTGTATTCTTTAATTTGTTTTTCCAGGGCACTGTGGGTTCTATTTTGGACAGAAAAGATGAGACCAAAACGCAGGATGTAATTTGTGAACATCTGGGTAAGAACGCTAAACATTTTGAAATATGTTAATTTTTTAGCTTGGTGTTTAAACCATACCATAAGAAGTCAAAAATATTTTTGGATACAGATATTAATGACGGTAAATTAGAGGCTGTTTTTTAAAGGTGGAATTTGGTCTAGATTAAAGGGTGGGTCATTTAGGAGTGGGATGAACAGAAATATCTATCAGAAAGTTGTAATTTTCTAACCCAGAGGGCTTGGATGCTGAATAACTGAATGCATTCAGACTGATATTAATGAATATTGAGTATAGAGATCTGGAGGTAAAGTTGACTGGAGATTTCCATCAGCCTTGGTTTTGTTAAATATATTAGTAGACTCAATCAAAGGTTAAAATTACCAATTCTAATTTCTGAATTCTCTTATCGTACAAACTTTAAGAAGCATGGGTGATAATTGCACATTCTCGACTCTGCTGTCATAAAGGATGGAACCGATTGCAAGTTACTTAATGGAGGTTTGAGTTTATTATTGTAACATTTACCGAGGTACAGTGCAAAATCCTGATCTGATCCACTGATTGGTTTGTTTAGCACTATGCATTCTGGCCTTAATGCTTCTGTTGTATATTAGCTTCTCCTCCAGATTGACTCCTCATGTTTTAGATGTATGTGCACAGTGAATGGTGCTGCACCTGACATCTTTGTTGAGCTAATATTGCCCAGCCAGGCTTAATTTTAATGTTTGGTATGAAAGGTATATCAATTTGTTGGGTTTTAGACTATGGCAAAATGCGTTTCTCATGATCGTGGTTTTGCGATAACTTATCTGTCCTGGATCTTGATTCATTGGAGACTCTTGGACTATTTTTAATGGGACTTTACTTGCTTTATCTTAACTAAACGCTATTCATGTTATTCCCTTTATCATGTATCTGTACATTGTGGATGTCTCGATTGTAATCATGTATTGTCTTTCCACTGACTGGTTAGCATGGAATAAAAGCTGTTCACCTGTACCTCGGTACACTTGACAATAAACTAAACTAAAACTCTTGGTAAGGATATTACAAGAGTAACTTTCCCCCTTGACAGTTCTCGGCATCCACAAGTCCACAGCAAACTGTTTTGGTACTTGGCCAGTTGGTTAATAATAATGCTACTAAGCTACTCTCAATGTTGGAAATCCGGATTCTAATCAGTATACATTCTGTTTTCTGACCAACAGTGTCTCTTCCGAATGCTGTTGATCACTGAGGAATATTAATTAATCAATTGAGGGAGGGCAGTTGGTTGTTATCAAGTGTTTTGTTTTGTCTTGGTTTTCCTTGGCTATGACCTTCCTACATCATAATAATACAGATTTTACAAAGTAATTAATTTGGTACTTTGGGTGAAAGTAAATGATTACCAAAAAGACAGTAAAGAAAGTACCTCAAGGATATGAATAAGACTAATGTGGATTCCTTCTTTCTTCAAGTTAAATACGGTGAAAATACGCACATACAGGTCGCTCCATAATGTTTGGCACAAAGACCCATCATTTATTTCTTTGCCTCTGTGCTCCACAATTTGAGATTTGTAATAGAAAAAAAAACACACGTGGTTAAAGTGCACATTGTCAGATTTTAATAAAGGCCTTTTTTTATACATTTTGGTTCCACCATGTAGAAATGACAGCAGTGTTTATACATAGCCCCCCCATTTTGGGGCACCATAATGTTTGGGACACAGCCATGTTTAGTGTTTTGTTTTGTACTCTGCCAGGCCTGTATTGCAGCCATCTTTAACGTTTGCTTGTTTTGGGGGTTAGTCCCCTTCAGTTTTCTCTTCAGCATATAAAAGGCATGTTCAATTGGGTTCGGTTCTGATGAATGACTTGGCCACACAAGAATTGACCTTTGAATTTTATCTTTGAAAAAACTTGTTTGTTGCTTTACCAGTATGTTTGGGATCATTGTCTTGCTGTAGAATGAACTGCTGGCTAATGAGTTTTGAGACATTTGTTTGAACTTGAGCAGATAGGATGTGTCTATACACTTCAGAATTCATTATGCTACTACCATCAGCAGTTGTATCATCAATGAAGATAAGTGAGCTAGTACAATCAGCAACCATACATGTCCAGGCCATAACACCCCCACCACAGTGTTTCACAGATGAGGTGGTATGCTTTGGATCTTGGGTCTGGTTCTTGGTGAACCAATCCTGCACCTTCTGTATTATTCCCAGAAAAACCTGCATTGTTGTTCCACAGTCATCCCTGCTAGTGTATCTTTCAAGTTAACTTGGGCCAACTCCTCCCTCATGGCTCCATTGTCCCCTTTGTTCAACTGTAATACCGACACCTCCGATTTACCCTTCTCCCTCTCAAATTGTAGATTAAAACTTATCATATTATGGTCATTCTCCTAATGACTCCTTTACCTCGAGTTCCCTTATCAAATCTGGTTCATTACACAAAGACTAAATCTAGAATTGCCTTCTCTCTGGTAGGTTCCAGTACAAGCTGCTCTAAGAATCCATCACGGAGGCACTCCACAAACTCCCTTTCCTGGGGTCCAGTACCAACCTGATTTTCCAAGTCTACCTGCATGTTGAAATCTCCCATAACAACCGTACCATTATCTTTGCGACATGCCAATTTTAACTCTTGATTCAACTTGCACCCTAAATCCAGGCTACTGTTTGAGGGCCTGTAGTTGACTCCCATTGGGGTCTTCTTACCCTTACAATTCCTCAGTTCTATCCGTACTGACTATAGACATCTCCTGATTCTATCTCACCCCTCGCAATGAACTGAATTTCATCCCTCACCAACAGAGCTACCACACCCCCTCTGCCCACCTGTCTGTCTTTTCAATAGGACGTATACCCTTGAATATTCAGTTCCCAGTCCTGGTCCTCTTGCAGCCATGTCTCTGTAATAAAATAGCAATAAAAGTTTCCAAAGATGATGGAAAGATTTGAGGAAATACCAGATGCTGAGAGCTCTCTCATACCTGCATTAGGGAGGCATTTAAACACACCTGAACAATTGCAAACACCGGTGAAGCCATGTGTCCCAAACATTATGGTGCACTGAAATGCAGGAACTATAAACACAGCTGTAATTTCTACATGGTGAGACCAAAATGTATAAAAATACCCTTTCATAAAATCTTTAACCACACTTGATTTTTTTTTCCTATTACAAATCTCAAATTGTAGAGTACCGAGGCAAATAAGCAAATGATGGGTCTTTGTCCCAAACATTATGGAGGGCACTGTAGCTTCTTTGCAACAGTATTTTTTTAAATGAAACTTATTCCCAACTCTTTGACACAGATCTGACTCACTTAAAAGGGAGGAATGTTGAAGATCTCTCTGGAGGAGAGCTACAAAGATTTGCATGTGCAGTCGTATGCATTCAGAAAGCCGACATGTAAGTTTCTAGAAGGAAACATTTAATTGGTGTTAATTCTTATATATTTTCAGTGTAATATCTTGTATTAGTTTAGTATACCTTCCCGGGGAGCTCCAACGGAGATTGAATTTGCCATGACTACAATTAAATGCTATGTTTTGCTCAATTTTCCACAAATCTTTATTGGATACTCACTCCACCAGAGGAGCAGCAGAGGGTGGGTGATTGGTGGTTGCGAAAATTACTGGAAACAATGAAAATGTACGGAGCTGTTTCTAATTAAGTTATAGTCCCCAATTTTCTTGAAAATCTTTTTGAGTGCTTTTAAACACGAGTTTTATAAAAGACGAGTGCTATGAAGACTGCAACAACCATCTTCAGGAGTAGCTACTTCCCCACAGCCATCCGGCTATTAAACCTGGCTCGGACAAAACCCTGATGTTATCAGTTTATTTATTCATGTGTGTATATCTTTATATTATGGTATATGGACGCACTTATCTGTTTTGTAGTAAATGCCTACTATGTTCTGTGTGTTGAAGCAAAGCAATAATTTCATTGTCCTATACAGGGACACATGACAGTGAACTACCAGTTCACCTTTTAGAGCCATCTGAAAGTCTCAAAACACTGTAATGTGCAACATAGTAAAATCACTTGTTGGTATTTATTACAATTAATGCATGTGATCTTAGAATTGAAAATTCAAATAGTATGATCTTTAGCTTGGGTTCTACGAATGGCACATGGCTATTTTGTGGTATGAGCCAGATATGCCATCCTAACCGAGGGCTGCTTGCAGGGACTCGTTTTATCTCGACAGTTTATGAACAGGTACTAAGATATAAAAGAGAGAATACTGGAAACATTT
This sequence comes from Leucoraja erinaceus, assembly GCF_028641065.1. Classification (NCBI taxonomy): domain Eukaryota; kingdom Metazoa; phylum Chordata; class Chondrichthyes; order Rajiformes; family Rajidae; genus Leucoraja; species Leucoraja erinaceus. The sequence continues at coordinate 155,773,764 of NC_073377.1, forward strand.
AGCAAGTTTTAGATTTAGAGATACAGCACGGAAACACCGGGTCCGCACCATCCAGCGATCCCCCACAAATTAACATTATCCTACACCCACTAGGTACAATTTTTTTACATTTACCAAGCCAATTAACCTACAAACATGTACGACTTTGAAATGTGGGAGGAAACCGAAGATCTCAGAGAAAACCCATGCAGGTCATGGGGAGAACATACAAACACCGTTCAGGCAGCACCGGTAATCAGGATCGAACCCGGGTCTCAGGCGCTGCATTTGCTGTAAGCCAGCAACTCTACTGCTGCGCCACCGTGACTGCCCAGGTGGCATCTGCTGAATGCTGTTGTTCTCCGTGCTGCAGTTGCTGAACCCCCACTGCTATGTTCACCAGTCCCTGTCCACCTGTACCACACAGCTGAGTTGGGAGCTGGATATGTGTCTGGATTTGGACAAGTTCAAAGTGCAACTGGGAAGACAGCAACTGCTGGCTGGACGCACTTATCCCAAGAGTTGATATTGAGTGCCCCTAGGGGATGTACAGTGCTCTCCATTATGTTTAGGACAAAGACCCATCATTTATTTATTTGCCTCTGTACTCCACTATTTGAGATTTGTAATAGAAAAAAAATCACATATGGTTAAAGTACACTTTGTCAGATTTTAATAAAGGCCATTTTTACACATTTTGGTTTCACCATGTAGATATTACAGCAGTGTTTATACATGGTCCTCCCCATTTCAGGGCTCCATAATGTTTGGTGCACTGCAATGTCATGTAAATGAAAGTAGTCATGTTTAGTATTTTGTTGCATATCCTTTGCATGCAACAACTGCTTGAAGTCTGATTCATGGACATCGCAGCCATCTTTAGCTTATGCTTGTTTTGGGGGCTAGTCTCCTTCAGTTTTCTCTTCAGCATATAAAAGGCATGCTCAATTGGGTTCAGACCGGGTGATTGACTTGGCCACTCAAGAATTGACAATTTTTTAGCTTTGAAAAACTTGTTTGTTACTTTAGCAGTATGCTTGGGATCATTGTCTTGCTGTAGAAGGCCAGCCAATGAGTTTTGGGGCATTTGTTTCAACTTGAGCAGATAGGATGTGTCTATATATTACAGAATTCATTATACTACCAATTGGGGCATGTGACAATAAATGCAACTTGAACTAAACACAACTGAATATTGTCTCCATAAATTGTTCTTATTAATGTTTGTTTGTTTTCCTACTTTCAGTTTCATGTTTGATGAACCCTCCAGTTACCTTGATGTTAAACAGCGTCTGAAGGCTGCCATCACTATTCGCTCCCTTATAAATCCAGATAGGTAAGCTTAAGGTACAGGTGCACAACCTTTCATCCGAAAGCCTTGGGACCAGACACTTGTCGGATTTCAGACATTTTCGGATTTCAGAATGGAAGATTTTTAGCGTAGATTAGGTAGGTAGCGCGGGCGGCTTGAAAAGTCTGGAGCAGCTGCCTCCTCCCCGGAGACCGGGAGAATCATTGCATAAATGTTAGTCAGTTAGTTTGGAGGGATTTTATGTGGTGGTGGTGGTGTAGGAGCGCTGTGGCCGCCTTCTTCCAACATTCGCGGAGCGTCGCTGGATTTGGAGCCGCGGAGCTGGGGGCTCCGTCCGGCCGCGGGCGGCGCCGGTTGGAGCTCCGACCCCGGCAACTCTACCCCTGGCTGCGCGGCTCCAAATCCAGCGACGCTCCGCGATGTTGTGTGTCGGCGGCCACAGTGCTCCGGAGCTTGCCGCACGGCGACCCGGTAAGGCATTGCCCGCTCCCCGCTGGTATCCCAGCGCTGCGACGCCGCCGACTCCCGACATTCGCGGAGCTGGGGCGTCCGGCCGCGGGCCGCGCTGGATTTGGAGCGCCTCGCAGCCAGGGGTAGAGTTGCCGGGGTCGGAGCTACAACCGGCGCCGCCCGCAGCCCCACCGGCCACAGCGCTGTGGAGCTTACTGCACGGCGACCCGGTAAGGCATTGACCGCTCCCCGCCTCTCCGACCAGGTAGAGGACTAAGAATTAAAGTTTACCCCTTCACCCCCCTTCACGTAAAAGCCCTCCAAACTAACTGACTAACATTTAAGCAATGATTTACAGATGTTTAAGCGTCTCCCGGTCTCCAGGGAGGAGGCAGCCGCTACAGTAGTACAGACCTGGGTTGACCGTGGGTCGTTTTGGGTCAAGTTTGGCGCCAAACGCGAGCTTTGGTGCGCAGACGACATCTGGAAAAAATGGCCGGTTTTCGGAGCTTTTCGGTTTCTGGAACTCCGGATAAAAGGTTGTGCACCTGTATATCTTTATTTTGCCGAATGATAACTCTTTGTGTAATCGTACTACTGAGTAAATATAATGGCCACTGGTAATTTGTAATAGACATTTTTGTAGACCAATATTCTTTGTGAATGTCATTGTTGTCTTCAAATAGCTTTGCAAATAAATAATTAACTTGGTTAAATATCAGCATTTTCACAGTTGTCCAGTTATAAAGTTTGGTTACTCTATGAATTAACTATGAGAAAAAATGCGACAAATGTGCTCAAAGAATTATAATGTTATGTGAGTGCATTAAATCATATTCAAATCATCCCTGTTTCTAGTGTAGTCGCTATCATGACATTGCAAATGTTGAAAGCCATAAGTAATGCACTTTGAACGAAAGATTTCAATGCTTCAAACCAAATGTATCGTTTGTAACACATTTCTTTCGCATCATGGAAGGGAATACAAATTTGCATGCCCATTCCTATCTGCAAGATTGAAGAAGTGGAAGAATTCTGATTACTTTTGCAATTTCCATTCAACTTACTTTCCAAGTAATGCTGAGTATAGAAAGCACCAATGGGCAACGTCTTTATGTATTTCTGCTACTGACATCTAATCCAGCCATTAGTCCAAGCTATGACAGTTATTGTAGACCAAAATATTCTTGACATTAATCTATAATCTGTTAGCAGTGAGCCAGCCGTGCTTGTTGTTGATCTTTGGAAAAGCTTTGAACTTTCCTCTTACTATTGGGTGTGCAGCCATCTCCTTTCTTTATGAGGCCTGCACATCAACAGGACTTGCAACATGATATTGGATTCAGATAATGCAATATCTCCAATTCCTTCCACAGGCACCCATCCAAAATGTTGTGCATGCTCTTGTCCTTCAAAATATATTGAAGTTATCAAAACTATATTCAAATAACTAAAAAAAGGTCTGTATTAGCTAAAACTAATTTTGTCCTTTGAAGCTGTGCTCCCTAATCAGTCAATGAGTCATAGGGAATTACATCAGGGCATTAAGGTAACAACAGACCACAACTTCATAACTCATCTTTTTGAGGGAATTGCTGATAATTATGGAGAGAATGTCAATAATCATGTGGCAAATATTTCCCTGCAAAATAGAGCACTGTATTTGCTGCTTTTCCAAATTTCTAACAAAAACATTGGGAAATGGCAAATAATTTATGTGCATTTTACTACTTGTGTAAAATAATGTTTACAAATTATGACCATGTGCAATTTTACACTTAAAGGATTTGTGAAGAATCTACTGTTAGTAGATCTAATATTTATAGCTTATTGTGATAAAAAGTTACAGGAAACAACAATGAATAATTTTCTCATTTTTCTGTGTTTAGATATATCATTGTGGTGGAACATGATTTGAGTGTCCTCGACTACCTTTCTGACTTTATTTGCTGTTTATATGGTGTGCCAAGTGCATATGGTGTTGTTACTATGCCTTTCAGTGTTCGAGAAGGTAAAACTTAAATTAATTAATTATCCTTGTTTGGGAAAAAATTTGGTTACTCTATGAATTAACTGGAATTTCATGTACAAAATTTGGAAACATTCTTTTTAACTCTTTTTATGCCATTTAAGTAAACTACTTGGTTTACTTAAATGCTTCAATTAAGGGTTTGATTCTTGCAAGTCCTCTGGAATTGCTGTAATTCATTGTGTGTATCATTAAGTTGGTGATGAATAAATTGTCAAGTCTTTGAAGCAGTTTGCACTACTGCATTTGACTTTGTCCTATATTAAACTGAAATACGATGCAATTATCTTCTCAAGGTGACAGTTATTGATACATTCAAACACAAATTACTGGTTTCAGTTTAAAATAAGTAATTGGAAGGACGTAAAAATAAGTCCCATCCACAAGTGATCATATACATACAATTGTGGTAATGCAGTCTGTATTCTGCGGTAACTAAGTAACAGATAACATACAAATAAGATGAAGACCTTTTTATCTCACAATAGGTATCAACATATTCCTGGATGGATATGTGCCAACTGAAAACTTGAGATTCCGTGATGCTTCACTGATTTTCAAAGTGGCTGAAACGGCTAACGAGGAAGAGGTGAAGAAAATGTGCCGATACCATTATCCACGAATGAGAAAAAAGTTGGGAGACTTTGAATTGCAAATTGGAACTGGCGAGTTCACTGACTCTGAAATCATGGTAATGCTGGGAGAGAATGGTGAGCATTTTATTACATAATAGTTCAGCATGATAAGCACTTGATTGACATTTGTTCTATATCGTAGAGTATTCGAATACCCCAGCAGCATAAAAGTATTACATTTGCCTTTCGCCTTAAATACAGAATTAAAGCAACCATGGAAGGGAAGAAAACAAATAAAATTGCATTTTCTATGCAACCAAAGAGGGCAAATAGTAGATTTGTAACCAAGCTTGTCTTTGCATCTCTGTAGTTATTCTTGGCAGCGCAGGGGAGAGAAAATGTTGCTGCACGAGTCCACGCCAACCAGCGATCACTCCGTACACTAGCACTATTCTAAACTAAGTACAATTTTACCCAAGCCAATTAATCTAAAAAACCTGTACGTCTTTGGAGTGTGGGAGGAAACCAGAGCACCCGGAGAAAATCCACGGAGTCACAGAGAGAACGTAAAAACTCCGTACAGATAGCACTCGTAGTCAGGCTCTCTGCCGCTATAAACAGCAGCTTAACATCTATGCCACTGTCTCTCAGAAATTTAAATACTCTTAAGTAAGATAGTCAATCTTTCTTGAGTTTCAGATAGCGTTCTGTACAGTATGTATCATGACCATCAAGAGATAAGGTATTGAGGCTGATTTAATCAATAGCATGACCATACATAAGCATTAATGTGATCAATTTCAACCCAGTGTGTCAGACTGGTAAACTAGACAAATCTGTTGATGGGTAAAACAGCAAATATGAAAGGTTTGAAAGATTAATTTAAAAAAATGAAAGATTAATTTATACGCATAGTACAAAAAAAAGCCATTAACACTAAACAAAGGGAAAGGAATATGCAAATGAAAAGTGAAACGATATCACAGATCCTCACAACTGGGGGAAGTTAATGACGTGACAGAATAAAGATAAAAAAGAGAACCTAAAATGGAATTGGCAGGGTTTATCATGATCAATGTGAAATTGACAATTATATTGGTATATAGTGAACAAAACAGACTCCTTTAAACTATTAATGGTGATATTTAAATGGAAAACAAGGAAATGTTGAATGATTTCCTTATCAGTATTTCGAATAGTTCACGTAGACAACCAGACAATATATTTCAATGAGAAAACATAGGGCGACTAAGGATGATGTGCAGTTAAACCACGTTCTCTGCAAGGTGCAATGTTATTGCCTCGAACCAAATTCTCACATGTCAGTTGGTACCTGCAGCATCTGGCAATTCCATCCTGCCGGTCTCCCAAATGCTCACTCAAATATATTGGGGCTATCCATAGTCAGACGTATGTAACGTGGGAAGACCTGTGTTGAGTTCAACTTGTGTTTGAAAAGATTTGTCATGGGACTGAAAAGTAGGATCAGAGTGTTTGCCTGAAGACAAGGGAAGTAAATGAGATCCATTATACATTGGAATGCTGTTAATCTGACACCCTTAGGGCTTTGGTAGTAATATTTTGGTAGTAATATTCTCCACATAATCGGATGTTATTTCTGATTATTTCTTTAATTTCTCCCTTTTACATATTACACAATGGTATAAATTGTCCAGGAAAGCTGGTGAGCTTATTGGTAGTGGGAAATGCACCAGACCCTCACTGAGGCTGCAATCTTTTCCACATTCCGATCCAATTCCCCAGCTCCTGTTGCACATCCTGTCCACAGTCGAACCCCCAGTTCTAGCGCACACTGCCTGTTTGCATTAGGAACCTTTGACTTACATTCTGAACTAAAGAGGGACTCGGCCTTTGAACCATTAGAAGTTACAACAATTGAATGCCAGATATTAAGAGTTTGCCTGTATCTGTTCTCACTGTTTTCTTCCAGAGCAGCTTCAGTTTAGAGATGTTTCCTTCACACCAGAAAACAACCATGTTGCTCGCTATTTAAGAGAGAAGCTATAAAATTATTGACAGTTAATCTCATGGCTTGTCGGAAAATAACTGGAGTCTTATGTTTAGGGACAAATAGATGGTGATTATTTTGTTTTATTAATAGGTACGGGGAAGACAACATTCATCCGAATGTTGGCTGGAAGACTGAAGCCCGATGAAGGAGGTAATGTATTATTGATACAATTTTCGGAAATGGTACTACAGGTGCACAACCTTTTATCCGAAGATCCAAATAACGAAAACCTCCGAATAGCGACATTTTTTCAATCCTTGAAAAAAGGTCCTTGAAAACGTTCACTGAGGGCGGCCCGCAGAGGTGACAGCGCAACCTCCGGTCGGTCCTCGAAGAAAGGGGAACTAAATCCCCATTCATAAAAGAGAAGGTGAGGGTATATTGCGCGGGAGGGTTAATAATTGACAATATGCTGCTGTCTGCCCTCTGAGTTAAAAAAGTTCCCACGGTAGACTCACGATACACAGTGTATCGTGAGTCTTGCGTGGGAACGTTTTAACTCAGTGGGCAGGGAGCAGCAGATTGTCGCTCCCTTCAGTTTCACCCCACCTACACCCCTCTGCTTCCCGGCCATGTGTGTGACCCCATCCCTCCCCTCTCCAGCTCCCCGCCCATTGCACCGGCGCGGGGACTTTGCACTGTCTTCATGTCGGCAATGCCAGTCACCGGAGAAGTCAGGACCAACGGGACACCGACCCCCAGGCCCACTGCAAGCACGGAGATCCCAGAGACCCACAGCCAGCAGCAGCCTAGCCCCGTTCCAACTCCAGAGGAAAACTGCAAACTAGCGGGAGACATCGGAACCACCAGAAGCCGTTCCCCGATGGGCCGCTACGGCGACAAGTGGCAGTTCGCCCACAGCCCGAGCTGTGCCCCCTCATCGGGACACCGACCCCCAGGCCCACTGCAAGCACGGAGATCCCAGATCAGCAACTCCAGTCCAGCCCCGCTCCAACTCCAGAGGGGCAGCTGCTGCTGGTGCGCAAGGTGCGTCTTGTTCTCGGGCTGTGGACGAACTGCCACTTGTCGCCGTAGCGGCCCATCGGGGAGCGGATTCCTCTGGAGTTGGGGGTGGGGGGGAGGGGGGTATTGTGCTGTTTGATCGCCCCCTGCTATCCCAGGGACAGGGAGACAGGACGTTCACCGAGGCCGGCCCGCAGAGGTGACAGCGGAACCTCCGGTCGGTCCTCGACGAAAGGGGAACTAAATTCCCATTCATAAAAGAGGTGAGGGTACATTGCGTGGGAGAGTAGGAATCCCAAGACAAAGTTGAGTGAGCGTTCACCGAGGGTGGCCTGCAGAGGTGACAGCGGAACCTCGGGTCGGTCCTGGAAGAAAGGGGAACTAAATCACCTTCATAAAAGAGAAGTGGAGGGTATATTGCCCGGGAGGGTATATCGCCTACCTGGAAGAAACCGGACATTTCTTCCAGGATGTCGTCTGCACACCAAAGCTCACGTCGCCTCTGCTGCACACGGATATAAGAGTGTGAAAATGTCGCCTTAGGCCGCCTTAGGGCATGTAGCCCCGCTAGGGTGACATGAGTGCGGGAGGTGATTCAATGCTGCGGTCACATTTACAAATTCAGGAATTCATTCAACACACTGCATTTCACACAGACATTTATTCTGCAAGAAAAAAACTACACTGAAGACTCAAACTCGCGACCGAGGAACTGCCGGGATCAAGGCGCAAACTCGCGACCTTGCGGATATGAGCCGGGCACTCCACCACTGAGCCAGCCATTAAAATCTACGCTAAAAAAATTCCATTCCGAAGACCGACAAATTCCAAATTACGAAAAGTGTCTGGTCCCAAGGCTGTCGGATAAAAGGTTGTGCACCTGTATCAAATTATAATACTGGTGGTTTCAGAATCGGGTGAAGGGTGGTCAAGAATAATAAATAGCTATTTCTCCTTCAGTCACCTGTTTTCTATCTCCTCTTTTTCTCTCTCTATTTTCTCTCTCTTCTTCTTTCCTTCTCCTCACTGTTCGGTGTCACGCACTTCTCTATTTTTCTACTATTCTCTTTCTTTTCTTCCTTTTACTGCTTAAAAAAAAAAGAAAGTTGTACATAAAATGTAACATGTCAATATATATTAGGTATCTACAAGGTACCACATTATTGTACTTCTTAAAAAAATAAAAAATTATAATACTGGTGGTCAGTTTGCAAATAATGTGTTACATGTTTCAATAGGTTCGGTACCTGTTCTAAATGTCAGCTACAAGCCACAGAAGATCAGCCCCAAGTCTCAAGTAAGCAGTACAATGTCTCTAAACGTTTTAAATTGATGGGAATGAATTAACCATATAACCATATAACAATTACAGCATGGAAACAGGCCATCTCGGCCCTACAAGTCCATGCCGAACAAATTTTTTTTCCCCTTAGTCCCACCTGCCTGCACTCATACCATAACCCTCCATTCCCTTCTCATCCATATGCCTATCCAATTTATTTTTAAATGATACCAATGAATTGCTGAATGAGGGTTGGAAAGTTCTGAAGTTGTGAAAATTGTCCCCTTGATTCACTGTCCAGAATTTTAAATAATTGGAGCCCTTAAAATTAAGTCCCACTGAATTAAATTTGGTGTTTATCGTGTCTGAACAGTTCAGCATCTAGATTTACATAGCCAGCTTCAACCATGGATTGCTTGATCAAATTTAAACAACTTTCATAATTTGACCCTTTTAATGTGGCAAAAGAAAGTATAGGCACGAGATTTATAGATGTATTAATCTTGCTACAAAACGTTAATCATTAAGCAAATGGGAACATACATTTGGTTTGGGGGGAAAATGTTAGTATTTTAAAGTTAGCTTTTTGCCTTAACAGGGAACTGTTCGTCAACTGCTTCATGAAAAGATCAGAGATGCCTACACTCATCCACAGTTTGTAACTGATGTAATGAAGCCACTCCAAATTGAAAGCATCATTGACCAAGAGGTACTGCTTGAGCTTTTTGAAAAAAGTTATATCTTGTGTAACACCTGGTTTTATTAACATTACACTTACTTGAAGGAAATATCTCTGCTACTTAAACTGTTGCCACCCTCTACACCAGACTCCTAATTACTATCAAGCTGTCTATCATCTCAGATGCCCACTGTGAACAAATTAGTTTTATTCTCGTTATTGGATCTTGTCCAAACTGGCCTGAATGTTGAAAAAATATATGGCACTACAGAGTATATAGAGCATCCAGAAGAAAAAATGCACGACCAAAGAAAAGGACAAGAAGTGAAATAACAAACATATATAGGGATGAATTCGAAATGGCACATTGAAGGAAGACCAAGAGTTGGAAATGCAGATGTATTAAGGGAAGTAATTCCAACTGGAAAGTATAGTAACTTACAGTTGCACGAGGGGAAATTTGCCAATGGAAGAGTCAGAAAGAGTTTTGAGCAGTTATTGGAGGATGATAAATATATAAAGAGAAATGACACTATAAAAGTTTTTGGTGTCTCTTTAAAATTATTCAAATCTTTTGAACTTTTGGAGCCACTAGCCAATGCAAGCAAATGAGTGTGCGTAATGATTGAGTTGGGCTTAATTGTGGATCAGTTGCAGACAGCTTCACTTTAGATGAACTGGAATTAATGGAGTATGGTCGAGATTGATATTTTTACTCAAAATTGACTGTTTCGGGGTTATTCTGGCTATATTGTTTCTGAGGAAGGGATTTTAATAAAGTCACCTTTGCAATTTTAAGCAACTACAAGGCTGGGGATGAGGGTTTGTCTTAAGAGACAATTGAGCCTGTCCACACTGGTTCACACCCAAAACTCTTTTCCCAAAAAGCTGTTCCAAGTTTCCAAGATCAATTGAAAACATGAGTTTGATGGATTAGCAGAGCTGCCAAGTTTTGTCAGAGCATTTCAGTATTCTAATACCTGAAAATCGGTATTTTGCTGAGGAAATCAGTATTTTTACATGGTGCCATTTTACTAAAAAAAATGTTTTTTATGTGCAGTCATACCCATGTAAGAGTACAAGAATGCAGATGCCGAGAAGTGTGTTCACATCTGGCTGAACAATTTCTAATCTTGTGATGTGGACTCGATAAGAAGTGAGAAGGTTCTTTGTAAATCCGCTCCATTAGATTTGGTGTAACGGATAATTTATAACAAATTTTATTTCCTTTGACATAAAATTTATAATCGGTCTATTTCAAACAGGTTCAAAATTTGTCTGGAGGTGAATTACAACGTGTGGCACTGGCTCTTTGCTTAGGTAAGCCTGCTGATGTCTACCTGATTGATGAACCATCTGCATACCTGGATTCTGAACAGCGTCTAATGGCTGGAAGAGTAATAAAACGGTAGGTTTTGGGGGGGGGGGGGGGGGGGGGGGGGGGGTGGTATTACTGAATAACTTAGCATCACCTTGGCTCACTTGGTTGTGTTTTTTAAAAGTGTTAGGAATGTCAGCTCAATGCTTCTGTGCAATACTGAGGGTCTGCTATAATGTTAGTGATACTGATGCTAAGGGCAACGCTGGCTTAAGGGAATGGAGTTGCTATTAGCAAGGTCTGTGTTTATTTGTTATCACAAATTGCCATTTGCTGGACCAAAGAGGGTTGCTGAAGGTACTAATTTGGTGTATGGGGATTTTGTGTGGCCTTTGACAAGGTTTTGCAATGACAGATTAGTAGAACCAAGAACCTGTCAATCTTTTTAAAAATTCGACATCAGTCTGAAGACCCTAAAACGTCGCCTATTCCTTTTCTCCATAGATGCTGCCTCACCCGCTGAGTTTCTCCAGCATTTTTTGTCTAAAAATACCTAATGGCTTGGCTTCCAAAACCATCTTTGACAATGCACTCCACAGACTCAGCACCCTCTGACTAAAGAAATTCCTCATCATCTCCTGTCTAAAGGGCCATGCTTTGCATTCTGCTCACTCACCAATTCTTCTTTTGTGTCCTTATGCTCTATAGTGGCTCGCCACTGCTGTACACATTGTTGCGCTATTGGAGTGTTAAGTGCAAGGTCTGCAGTAGTACATGGATTACCCAGCAATGGGCATTGCAGTAGGTGTTGCATTGTACCCTCGATGTAGTCCCATTTGTGCATTGTCATCCTTGATCACTCGACCCCGGTTCGCAGTTGGTTGAGACATCTCCAGTTCACCAATGTAAACCATTGATAATAATTTATATTAAGCTAGGAAATCCGAGCACAGAATTCCAGAATGATAGATACGAAATGATCCAAGAGATTGAGCTATGTTGACTAGCGTAACCATTGTTTCTAACTGGAGCCCCTTTCCTGGGTAGAGGCGTGTTGGTGGTATCTTGCTGAGTATTTGGATTCTGGAGACTTCTACCATTGCATAAAAAAGGCTTCATTGATAACTAGGCATCGGATCCCATACCGCCGTGGCCCATCCCTGAATGTCTCAAGACAGGTTTTGATAAACCTGGAGTGTAGCTCTTTTTTTTTTTTTTTTTACCTAAAGCTACCCAGGCATTTAACAGCTTTCAAAGATTTGCCAATTAGAGGCACTTTCATAAACTATTGACATAAATGAAATATCTTTAAATCATTTTCAATGGACACTCCATAAAACACAGTCACTTACAAATCATTAAAAGCAGCCAAGTGAGATAATTAAAACAGTCCTTAATCTGAATTCCCATTCAAATGAATGTTTTGGATCATGAGAGACCTATTAAATGTCTACAAGAGTATAATTATTAATAACTCCGTTCTTGATAACATTTTTAGATACACTGAAGAATTGACTGCTTTCTCGTTAATTTCCACCTCCCAAAGATGGGGAGGTTGTCAGGATAATTTGCCACTGTAAATTACCCCTGAAGGAAACTGATAAGAATGTGAGGAGAATGGGATTGTTCTGTGAACCATCTTAGAAGCTGGTGTCCAATGTCATTATGGAAATTTGATTACTGAATTAGTGACAAGTACTCTCTCTACAATCTTTGTTTTAGCTTCATTCTCCATGCCAAGAAAACTGCCTTTGTTGTGGAACATGATTTTATAATGGCCACCTATTTGGCTGATCGTGTGATAGTGTTTGATGGAATACCATCAAGAAGTACAACAGCTAATCCGTAAGTTTTATTTATTTGGACATATAATGATTTTCAGCAATTTTGGAAGTTAGATGGTCGAACTGCATGTCTGTTTTTGTATTTTGCTCACTCACCTATGTAAACCATTGACACTAATTTATGAGGATTTCTGAGCTTTAATGTCCACAGTGGTGCAGCGGTAGAGTTCCTGTCATACAGCGTCAGAAACCTGAGTTCGATCCTGACTATGGGTGCTGTTTGTACGGAGTTTGTACAGGAAGTTAGCAACCCGTGTCAATAACTGAAAAATTGCATCTGTGGCTGATGGCCTTTGTTCCTTTACATGTTGAATACGGGGAATAAATAAATAGATACATTGAGCACTATTGTATTGGAAACTAGATCACAGTGTATTTTCTAAGTAAAGTAAAATAATGTATAAGATTTGTGGGCAAGATTTGAATGCTTGTTTTTTTTTAAATGAGGTAATGGTATAGTTTTACCTTAAATTTTGTTTTGGTTGTAGGAATTAGCTTTATTTGGGAATGTGGAAAGCACTATAAAATAAAACAAAATATTCCCAAATTGCCTTCACTTTAACGGATGCGTGTTTCACTGTGCTTTGCTAAATATTTCAATAAACAATTCTAGTCCGCAGACTCTGCTCGCTGGAATGAATAAATTTTTATCACAGTTGGAGATAACATTCCGAAGAGACCCAAACAATTTTCGACCAAGGATTAATAAGATGAACTCTATCAAGGTAAGCATCAATTTTATATATTAACTTCAGTCTTGGGAATGAAATCAATGTGCCTCTTCAGAAGTAAGATTCCTAAACTAACCGTGATTTACAATACCACTAGAAAAAAATCGTAAAATTCATCGTTCCCTTCGTAGTATAGATAAGGAGAGATGAAGGATGAGCTTTATTTTTAAAACTTCTAAATATTTTCAGGAAATGAGTGAATACAGCAAATAATTGAATATATTAACTAATACACAAGATTAAACAATCTGAACGCAAGATTTCCTCTACTTGCTATGTTAAAGTCTTGTATTCTAGTAATACTACCAACCCTTCTCAGTTCAAATCAATATAAGTAGTATAGCACACATTACACATCTAAGTGATGGGAATGGTATCACATTAGCAGTCTCCCCCACGATGAAGTTTTGTCATTACTGGGATGATGCAGAGGCTAAGTTATCTTTCCAGAGAACCAAAGAACCACAACATTAAGGAGATGAGTAACTACAGTAGATTCAGCAGTTATGCACCCTTTCTGAATCATTTAATTGGTTGTGGTAAGGTGGAGAATGTAGGATTTCAATTCTTTGTCATTCTGAAACTGATAAGTCTTGAGAGATATTCCTTTGTTTTTAATAGGACGTGGAGCAGAAGAAAAGTGGCAATTATTTTTTCTTGGATGACTGAACTTTCACTTTTGTGAACCAATGTGATGAATTTACCCGACATATTCAATGCAAGAAACGTTTGGAATGAAGACAGACGGACTCCATCTTTAACTGTTCAATCAACATCGGCAGAGCAGTTGTGTCTAATAATTTTTAAATTGTTCATTTTCCCCCTTGAAACATTTGTAGCTAACTGATGATATAATTGTGGTTTTATCACTGCTACATTTATTTATTCATAGTTATGATGTGAAACGCCAGTTTGAGGTGTGCAAGGGGGAAAGAAGAATCTGACAACACAGTAATACAACCATGTACTATGAAAGGTGATCAGAGGCTTGTGGTATATATATGAAACATCAATTCTGCTTTTATTTTTACACCCGTTTCTTTTGGCAATAATTGAATTTTGGGGAAGAAATCTATTTCAAAGTGTCCTATTAACAATATTAAATCCTATAAAAATGAAATTAGTCTACTTGTTATTTCCTACTCCTTTTGAAATAGGCAGGTGCAAAGGAAGACATCCTCTCGTGGTATGCGTTATAAAATTGTTAAATTGGTCTGACAGAATTATACGATAGGCTTAGCACTGAGGAAATCCTTTCTTTACGATACTTTCTTGGGTACTTGTAGTCTATTTTGCATAAATTAAACTACAATCATGTGGCCATGTTTGTGCCTGGAAGCAAGAGAACTCTAGCACCTTACCCTAGTGGAGTGTGAAACAGGGCAAATATTGCAAAAACAAGTACCTTGTTATTTTCGGGCAGTATGGGTGCATTTAAATGGTTGGCCTATGTGTGTACAAGCTTGTGCAGTTGACTGACTGTTACACTTAATGTGCTGATATTGTGCAAATTAGTCATTATAAATTTGTAAGACATGTAAAGTGGAGCAAATGACTGCTAGTGGATTTCTGTATATCCAGAATGTCTGATACTATCTTTTTGAAGGTATTTCGATTGAGGTATGGTCTTATTTTTCTTTGTATGGGCCGGGTTGCTTTGCTGTTTTCAATTTAGAAAGATAGTTGGAGATTTGAGGAAGCTTGTTTTCAGAAAAGCATTTCTTAGATCTCCAACAAGCCCTGACGAATGGAGGTCATGGATGAAGCTATGTTATAAAAGAAATGAGTATTGTATAAAAAAAAGAGCCATTTTTGTCCCAGAAAACTCGTAGTACGTAATTCGATGTAACCATCAACATGTCACAATGCATTTAAAGTTCTTGCAGAGGGCTTATGTAGATAAATCTCCAGATTTACACTGTAAAGTCCTATGACTATTCACTTTAGTTTCAAAATAACTTAAATTGTATACATCTCCACAGTAAATTCAGACATGTTACTGTGTAGTCATTGAAGTATTGGCTTTGTTTTGCAATTAATGAATTAACAAGGAACATTACTTTTGCACAATCATTAGATCCATTTGGTTGGCAGAAATTTGAGGATTATGTGATCCACATTTTCCCATTTCCACCCCTTTCCGCAGAGATTCCCTCCGCAACCCCCTGGTTAACTCATCCCTTCCCACCCAAACCACCCCTTCCCAAGGTGCCTTCCCCTGCAACCGCAGAAGATGCAACATACCTCATCATACTACCTCCCTCGACTCTGTCCTGGGACCCCGACAGTCCTTTCAGCATAGGCAGAGGTTCACCTCATCTACTGTATCCGTTCAAGATGTGGACTCTTATACATCGGCGAGACCAAACGCAGACTGGGCGATCGTTTCGCAGAACACCTTCGCCCAGACCACCTGAACCAACCTGATCTCCCGGTTGCTGGACACTTCAATTCTCCTTCCCATTCCTCCGCAGACCTTTCTGTCCTAGGTCTCCATTGTCAGAGTGAGGCTAAACGCAAATTGGAGGAACAACGTCATATTTTGCTTTGGGCAGCTTACAGCCCAGTGGTATGAATATTGATTTATCTCACTTCAGGTGGCCCCGGCCTTCCCTCTCTCTCTATCCCCTCCCCCCAAGTCGCACTAGCTTCTCATTTTCACCCTACAAACAGCTTACAATGACCCGTTTCCTTTATCAGTTACTTTTTTGCATATCTTTCATTCATTGTTCTTTATCTCTCCACATCACCGTCTATGTCTTTGGTTTCCGCTATACCTAACCAGGCTGAGGAAGGTCTCGACCCAAAACGTCACCCATTCCTTTTCTCCAGAGATGCTGCCTATCCCGCTGAGTTAGTTACTCCAGCTTTTTGGGTCTATCTTGTACTTTAGAGTTTGCTTCCCTCCATTGTTGTATCAAAGATAAACATCAGGTATTGTTACAAGGCAGATATTTTATTATGCAAGGCACTAGTTTCAAATTCTTCACACATCAAGAATACAAAATGAAGTATTTACACAATTGCACATTCAAAATATGGTTTGAAATATACAAAAAAATCCAATCTGGAATATATTATATTCCCTTTTGCATTTCATAGCAAACAATGTATCATGGTTAGGTATTATGAAGCTAACACATCTCCAACTGAAAACTGGTCAATAAATAAAGGATAAAAGTTTGTTTTTGTTTATACCTATGCCAAACTGAAATAAGTCATGCATATACTGTCCACAAGTCTGTCGTTGTGCCCAGAAGTGTATTATTTGGATGTGTTCCCACAATAAAAGTAATAGTTATCATAATTGAAACATATTGACTCCCATCGGTATATATTTTCACCATGTATTATTGCCAGTGCAATTTAATCCCTGCCAAAAATTTACAGTAACTATGTTAGCATCTTCTGTCATTAAAAAATAGAACATTCACTGTAATGCTATGCAATTATAGAACAAATTAAAAATTCTGGTTTTGGAAATGCACAGACAAATTTAGTCATATTTAACATAGCCTTAATTAAGGTACAGTCACTTAGAAATATAAAGAACAAATGACTACAAATTGCAGCATGATAATATTTAGAGGATGATGCAGGGCCAAAGTGTGCCACAGTTGAATAATTAAGATTTTCTCGAAGGTGCATGATTGTACCTTGTCCGTGGGGCAGTACAGCAAAGGTATAAAGGAGAAAATGGCAACCTGTGATATATATTTGATTGTTTAAATATGCAGACTGGGTTAGTGCCTATACATTGAATATAATTACAACCACTTAGCCCTGTAGTCATAAAACAAATAATTAAAATTCATCACTGGGCCAAAGACACTTGTAAAAGGAACCTAGTCTCCTTTTGCAGTGTTGTGAGATGGAGATTACTGCTAGCTCACGGTGAACTCATAAAATACAATGTTCTGTGATTGAAATCTTTCCCTGCAAATATTTGCTTTACAATCTAGTGTAAATGTTTTAACTTTTCATTCCTGAACTGACTCTGTGTAATTGAAGGTCATTTGAAGGTTTTAACTTTCACATCAATTGTAAAGCGTCAGAGAATGAACACTTCCTGGCTGACTACCCAAATTTATAAAAACCTTGCCACCATGAGGCTTGAGAATCGCAACAAAAATAACAGTAAACGTCACTGGGGCATGTGTTGTGTAAAAGACAAAATCTGTATTTTGATTACCTTAATCATGTGTTTCATGTCACATCTGTCCCTTAAACTGAGGCTGAAATAACTGATGAAGGTAGTAAAGGACAAAATGCTGGGGTAACGCAGTGGGTCAGGCAACATCTGTGGAGAATATGGATTGGTGATATTTTAGGTCAGGACCCTTCTTCAGTCCAGTTAAATATGGTAGATGTACTCGTGTATTTAAGAAACAGTTGGTAAAACTGGGGGGGGGTTCATGTTTGACAGGAATACCATAACATTTGTAGGCTGTTAGGTCAAGACAATGATCAATAATTGTCAGGAAGATATGCGCCATTAAGCAATACTAAGCTAACTGAGGTAGACTTTGGCGTCCCAATGTAAAGGCATAAGGAAGTGCTGAAAAGATGATTTGGCAAAAAGAATTAATACAACCATTGGAAAAGGTTGCATGCAGAATTCTGTACAACGGGCACAAAAATCCTCCAATTATGGGGAAAGTTAAAAATCTACTACACTTTTATGGTGCGAAGATGGGAAAAAAAACTTAAAGGTTTATAGTTCATGAGGTCTTAGCTTCAAAACAATGGCTAAGGAAAATCAACGGAACCATAAGTAGTGGAAGGTTAATCTCAAGAGGTAAGTAATTCTATTAAATACAGATAGAAAGTGCTGGAGCAACTCAGGAGGCCAGGCAGCATTACTGGAGAAAATGGATAGATGACGTTTCCGTTCAGGACCCTTTTTCAGACTTTCTAGAGGGCAGATCATGATTTGCTTAATGTCCCAAATCCTGAGAGCAGAGAAGGCTGGGAAACATGAAATAAGCGTAGGAGGCCTTCACACAATATCTAGTTAAGATGAAGAGGATAAAAATCATCTCAGCCTCAATTACTAATGGTGTTGGCATATGGCTTATTGTGGAAGATTTCCACACACACTCCTAGGTATATTTAATGTATACCCTCAATGTCCTGCTGTTGGATTTAACACCTCACCCTACACCCATCCATCAAAATGTTTCGATCAAACCTATCAATCTTATTTTAAGATCTTAATTATAAAATCTTGGAACCCATACCTGGAAACAATGGTTAATGTGATCACTTAATTTAATCCAACCTTTGTACTGCTCAATTTACTATTGAACCCTGTGCCACACTCAAATGAGACCCTTCTATCCCTGGAAAATACGTGATGTAATGGGGAATATTCAACAGTGACATTCAAAATGTATATTCCATCCCTAATGTGAGAAAACATTACTTATGTGAGAAACATCACCTAATGTGAGAAAATATTACTGCTACATTTTACTAATACATAAATCTCCAAATCATTTAAATCCTAACCTATTCTGAGACAATACAGATTATTTTTCTTTTGGGTTGAAATCTATCTGATACCCGATCTTTGTAATTTTATGCCATAACTATAATATTAATTCTACTTACAATATTACAAACTTCTTCTTGCCATCCTTGCGTACTTGGCACTATATAGTATGATCTGGCATTAATTTATATTGCAACAGTTGCATCATCGGTACAGACCCTTGTGGAGCCTCAGTGGTCATTTACAATATGGGAAATCTAATCGAGGTACTGTGTTCAAAATCATGAAGTATTTCATATCAGTTTCTACAGGAAATGAATCGGTAACAAGGACACAGATTTAAACTGCGACAAAATGATCAAAAGATTAAGAGCAGCGACTGCTGAAAGAGTAATGAATAAACATTTCACATGAATTTCAAATAGCAATTAGATAGAAGACCAATATGCAGGGTAAAGACAGGCGTGGTACTAAAAAGGAATACAGTGCTCTCCCTCTGACCCTTAAGAACATGTTAAATCCCCTCAAAAACCTTTCCAGTTATCGCAATGTTAAATTAGTAATTATATCTTGTATCATTTTCTTGGATAAGTATTAGACTTCCCACTATCTTTATATTTCTGTTTTCTATAACTACTGCGTTTTCCTTCATGCGTTATACCACTGGCATCTTCCACAACCACTTGATTCTGAAACTGTTTTGCATCACCATCACTCCTATTGACAAGATAAGTTTCTTCGCATGGTGCGTTCTCACTCATATCGTGCCTTCGGTTTTCTACTTTTATCCGTAGGTTTTCATGCCCACCAAAACTAATATGTTCTACAAATCGGTCTTTAGTAGGTGGTTTGCTCTCTCCTTTTGAGACTGCTTGACTGGTCCTGTCAATATTGCTATCATGTAAGTGACTTGCATCTCTTGGCCACTGCTTGCCTGATTTATCTTTCCTGTTCATTTCCCTGTCTCCTTTCCTATGGAAGTATGGAGTACCTCGAAGTGCATTATTTTCTGAAGGGCTATCCTTTATGTTGTAGTTCATCCCTCTTGTTCGTTTGGGAATTTGTGCATGTTTGTTGCACAAGGTGTCGGGTGTTTTATAATTATTCCTGGATTTCTTATTTGTGGAGGTGTCTGCCACAGATTGTTTAACAGTATCAACTTTTGATTCTTCAGCGCTTTGAGAAGCTAAATCGCTGTTGGACTTTGCCTCTGAGAACTGACTATCAATTTCTGAATGACTTGCACAATCTTGTGGCTGAATATTCCTTGTATCTTCACTGTAAAGCCCTGCAGAAGAAATTAAGCTTGCTTTCTCTGGTTTCATTTCTCCAAGGACTGGGTTTTGATTTACACATTCTTCCTGGGGGTCAGGAGCCGATTGCTGCTCAGAACCAGGTGGACACAAGTCTACGACGCTACCAACAGTCTCAGTAACTAGTTGAGGATCTTTGACAGACTGAACCTGAGAAAGCCTACACTCTCCAGCCTGGCTGAACTCTAGTGGTGGCCGCTCAGCTTCTTCTAATTTTAGACTTGCAGCATTATCAGATAACTGTGCACATTGATCTGGTGCACCAATCTTCTGATCAACCATGCAGGCAGAGGTCCCTCCATTTATTTGTATTGGGTATACTTGTCCCGGTGCAGTCATGTACATAGGATGAAAACTGAAAGCATGCATGTACGGGTTCTGGGTAATTAAACTTGAGGGTGGAGGTGCTGGCCACCCAGAAAGTTGTGCTCCATCTGATAAAAAGTGAGGAAAATGACTTGGGAAATGAGGATTAAAATTTTGAGGGGGTAGTCCAGGGTTTGCCGATACTGAAACAGAGTTGTTTTTGTGAGGCAGTTGTCTAGTAGTTGATTGCGATGATAATGAATGGTTGCTGTCATCACCAACGTCTGATTGTGGAAGAGCGTTGATTTCCTGAGGATTTGCTGTTTGCAACGGAGCTCCAACATTGTCATTCTGCACACGCCCAGCCATTGCCTGGAACTGAGGATTTGATGTTTGTAATGGCCCGCCTGCATTGTCATTCTGCACACGCCCAGCCATTGGCTGGAACTGAGGATTTGCAGGGAATATTGGAGCATGACAACCAGGGTACATTCCACAATTTTTCAAATAAGCCTGGGTCAGTGGATATAGATATGAATGTGGTGGCCACCATGGTAAACTGTAAGCCTAAAAAGAGAAAATGTTTTGATATGAAAAAGCACAAATCGCTGACATGATATAATAAATCGCTGACATCTGGTACAGCAATTCCTATACTGCAAGCTGGTATCAAGGAACTTCCAACATGTGAGAGATACTAATGAGCCAAAGTATTACCTCATTCCCCAAGGCATACAAGGAGGAAGTTGTTCAAGGTCCTGCTGCTCATTATTATCCAATTACATTTACTAATAAATGCATGGAGACAGACGAGGCACACAGCAGATTTGCTGCACAGTGAATGAATGGCTTCCAGCATGTGATGACGAGGCACACATAGGAATCGCCACTTGTGAGCAATGGGTCACCAACACTGGCAGGAATGCTTTCTAACAAGAGTTATCATTCTTCACTGTAGAGGTTAAGAAATAACAAAAATGAAATGTCTTCTCACATTTTATAAAATGGGACTTCAAATGATCTCCCACAAAAGCTGGGATGTAATGTTAAAATTGTACAAGGCATTGGTGAGACCAAATCTGGAGTATGGTGTACAATTTTGGTCGCCCAATTATAGGAAGGATGTCAACAAAATAGAGAGAGTACAGAGGAGATTTACTAGAATGTTGCCTGGGTTTCAACAACTAAGTTACAGAGAAAGGTTGAATAAGTTAGGTCTTTATTCTCTGGAGCGCAGAAGGTTAAGGGGGGACTTGATAGAGGTCTTTAAAATGATGAGAGGGATAGACAGAGTTGATGTGGATAAGCTTTTCCCTTTTGAGAATAGGGAAGATTCAAACAAGAGGACATGACTTCAGAATTAAGGGACGGAAGTTTAGGGGTAATATGAGGGGGAACTTCTTTACGCAGAGAGTGGTGGCGGTGTGGAATGAGCTCCCAGTGGAAGTGGTGGAGGCAGGTTCATTGGTATCATTTAAAAATAAATTGGATAGGCATATGGATGAGAAGGGAATGGAGGGTTATGGTATGAGTGCAGACAGGTGGGACTAAGGGGAAAAAAAATTTGTTCGGCATGGACTTGTAGGGCCGAGATGGCCTGTTTCCGTGCTGTAATTGTTATATGGTTATATGGTTAAAAAAAAAAAAACTAAATTTAACCATAGAAACGGGAGCAGCAGTGATGGCAGTTCTTGCCATGTAAAAAAAAAGATTAGACTGTGGATGAGTACAATAATCACAAACTGCAAAACACATTTTGTAGCTTTAAACAACCAAATATTCAGGAATTAATTTAATCCACAGAACTAAGTGCAATGAAAGTGTAGAGGAAACATGATTCCTATTGCTAATAATGTTTTAGTACTGAGAATGGAAGTCACAATTAACTGGCTTACCTTAACACCAAGATTGTAGAAAAAGCGCAGGATGCTTTTATCTGAAGAAGAAAAAATATTTTTCCTCTAAATGCGAGCGGCCATCAAATTCTTTTATCATTGCATATGTTAATAAATGTTAAAAGTTCCTGAAACTGTAGTATATAACACTGGCAAAATTCCCTCAGAAATTAGAAATGTAAACAAACGTTTAACACACATGTAATTGTTTTTAAGGCAAGGCGACAGTAAAGGAGGAAGTAAAATTTGCTGATTGATAAACGGCAAATATTTAAAGGAACATTTCATAAATGTGAATCTAATTGAAAAATATACAGTCCATGGGAACAGTAATAGAAGACGCTTATTAGCCTGTCCCACTTACGCGACTTTTTCGGTGACTGCTGGCCCCCCTCATGGGTCGTTGCTGGTCGCGAAAATTTTCAACATGTTGAAAATCCTGCGGTGACCAGAATAAGGTACGACTCTTTGGGCGACTACTCACGACCGTACAGGCTTCACCCCGCGACATGTCGCCAGGGTGTCGTCGCCTCTATGGTCATGAGTCGTCTCCTCGGTCGCCCAAAGAGTCGTAGCGTCTTTCCGGATCGCCGCTGGATTTTCAACATGGTGAAAATTTTTGGCGAACTGCAACGACCTATGACGGATGCCGGTAGTCAACGAAAAAGGCAGTACATGAGACGGGCCCATTACAATGTCGTTGAGGATAATAAATGGAGGACTATGTGTTCTAAGAACCAATGAATGGCCAAAAAATTGATTGAGGAAAGGAAAAAGTGAATCAGCCAGAGATTTTTTTGAAGAATGATCCCGACCCAAAACATTATCTATCTGTTTCCCTCCACAGATCCTGCTAGACTGAGTTCCTCCAGCAATTTATTTGTTTACTCAAGATTACAGCATCCACAGTTGAGTGTCTTGAAGAATGTATTAAAAAAAATACAAATAACCTCCAGCAATGTATTAAAACAGAACATCAAAAAGACTGTCCTGTTAAATGTTTTTTTAATGGTTTCTGAGCCTACTGATCAGGATTGATGAGATGAGAAAGTTTTTTAAGTAAAATTGATTAGTTGAAAGGTTTTTGTAATTAAAAATGTAATTGAAAACAGTTCCTGCAGATTGGAAGGTCCCATACAGTGCCCTCCATAATGTTTGGGACAAAGACCCGTCATTTATTTATTTGCCTCTGTACTCCACAATTTGAGATTTGTAATAGGAAAAAAATCACATGTGGTTAAAGTGCACATTGTCAGATTTTAATAAAGGGTATGTTTATACATATTGGTTTCACCATGTAGAAATTATAGCTGTGTTTATACATAGACCTCCCCCCCTTTCAGGGCACCATAATGTTAAGAGAGCTCTCAGCACCTGGTCTTTCCTCCAGTCTTTCCATCGCCTTTGGAAACTTTTATTGCTGTTTATCAACATGAGGACAAGTGTTGTGCCAATGAAAGTCAAATAAGCCATTATGAGACTGAGAAACAAGAATAAAACTGTTAGAGACATCAGCCAAACCTTACGCTTACCCAAATCAACCGTTTGGAACATCATTATGAAGGAAGAGAACACTGGTGAGCTTACTAATCGCAAAGGGACTGGCAGGCCAAGGAAAACTTCCACAGCTGATGACAGAAGAATTCTCTCTATAATAAAGAAAAACCCCACAAACACTTGTCTGACAGATTAGAAACAGTCTTCAGGAGTCAGGTGTGGATTTGTCAATGACCACTGTCCGCAGAAGACTTCATGAACAGAAATACAGAGGCTACACTGCAAGATGCAAACCACTGGTTAGCTGCAAAAATAGGATGACCAGGTCACAGTTTGCCAAGAAGTACTTAAAAGAGCAACCACAGTTCTGGAAAAAGGTCTTGTGGACAGATGAGACGAAGATTAACATATCAGAGTGATGGCAAGAGCAAAGTATGGAGGAGAGAAGGAACTGCCCAAGACCCAAAGCATACCACCTCATCTGTGAAACACTGTGGTGGGGGTGTAATGGCCTGGGCGTGTATGGCTGCTGAAGATACTGGCTCACTTATCTTCATTGATGATACAACTGCTGGTGGTAGTAGCATAATGAATTCTGAAGTGTATAGACACATCCTATATGCTCAAGTTCAAACAAATGCCTAAAAATTCATTGGCTGATGGTTCATTCTACAGCAAGACAATGGTTTTGAACATACTGCTAAAGCAACAAACAAACAAAGCTAAAAAACGGTCAATTCTCGAGTGGCCAAGTCAATCACCCGATCTGAACCCAATTGATCATGTCTTTTATATGCTGAAGAGAAAACTGAAGGGGATTAGCCCCCAAAACAAGCATAAGCTAAAGATGGCTGCAATACAGGCCTGGCAGAGCATCAACAGAGAAGACACCCAGCAACTGGTGATGTCCATGAATTGCAGACTTCAAGCAGTCATTGCATGAAAAGGATATGCAACAAAATACTAAACATGACTACTTTCATTTACATGATATTGCTGTATCCCAAACAATATGGTGCCCTGAAATGGGGGGACTATGTATAAACACAGCTGTCATTTCTCCATGGTGAAACCAAAATGTATAAAAATGACCTTTATTAAAATCTGACAATGTGCACTTTAACCACAAGTGATTTTTTTTCTATTATAAATCTCACATAGTGGAGTACAGAGGCAAATAAATAACTGACGGGTCTTTGTCCAAAACATTATTGAGGGCACTGTATGTCAATGGGTCTGCAAAATAATGGAATGATGTGGTTAAATGGCACTTAGAAAATCAACCCCGATCTAGCCCACATAGTTCATTCCTTCCCCTATCCAATCTTCACATAGCTGCTGTATATTTCCAGTCTGCTGAGGACCTGTTGCTACAGCCACGACATAAAGCAGGAAGAGGTGAAAATGGGTCTGAGGCTGTGGGCTCAAAGCACTGCCCCACAGACCAACCCCCTGATGCCCTTTGAATGCTACTGCTGCTGGGAAAGGCCATTCATTCTAATGTTTAAGTCTGACATACAAATATTTATAATACAGCCCAGAAAAAGGCCTGTGTGCCCCAATGTACCCCATGGTAATTCTCATTACCTGCCTTAGGCCTGTACCCCTCTCCATGTCTCTGTCCAAATGCCTTTTAAATGTTGTCATTGTGCGCACCTCCTCCAACAGCTTCTTCCATATAGTCACCATCCTCGATGAAAACCGCACCTCCCTGGTTCTGAGCTTCCCCATCGAAGGAGCAATATCCTTACTGTCTACCTTGTCTATGCCCTTGATCATTTTATAATCTTCTACAAGCACACCCCAGAGCTTTCTAAATTCCAGTGAGAATATACCCAACCTATTTAATCTCGACCTATCTTCTGTCTATGAAGATAAGCATGTCAATTCCTTATTCACTAAGCATGCCTTATTCACTACACTATCCACCATTTACTGGAAGCTATAAACTTGCACTGCAAGGTCCCTCTCTGTATATCAGCACTGAAATACTTTGTTTCCGACCTGATTTGATCCAAAGTGGGTAATCATTGCCGTTATGTAACAAGAACATGGGGAGCAGGATGTAAGATGCAAGCAGTCTTATCAAGGCAGAACTCAAAACTTTGAAACCAGTTCCACCCCCACCGAAACCCGACCACCACAGCAGCTACCCAAGGTTTCCAATGGGTTGGTTCAGAAACCCATCAATCTGTCCTGAATACCCAAACATGAACATCCAAGCAATTTCAAAAGTTCACAATTCTCCGAAGGCATGTTTAGAAATAAGACAAAATGTTTGACCTCTTTAAGCCATTCTATGACCACTGATTCTAAACGATCCAACAGGAAAAGGGCACTCAGTACCTACCATAACAAGCTCTTAACTTTACGCATTATGTGGAAATTATTCTAAAAGGTAGAATCAAATGTACTTAATTTAGCAGAAAATATATTCATCACATCCAAGACGTTGTTTATAAGTAACCAACTAGCAGGATATATGAAGAGCAACCAAAGATAATAATTATTTGATTTTTCAAAAGGCATTCAATTACGTGCTACACAAAATAATGGCTCACAAACTTTAATAGCATGGATAAATTGATCAAATGACAGAAGGAATGAGATTCATTTTTAGCTTGCATGCCATTACGTATTGAATTCCACAAGAATCGTTGCCGGAGCTTCAGCTGTGTCAAATAACTGCTGAAGAGATGAGATTTAACATTGCCGAGTTTTTTTACGAATACAAAGCACAGCGAGGCATTAAGCTTCTAGAAGGACACAGAGATACACCAAAACAAACATCAATGAGCAAATCAGCTCAAGGTACCTAATGTAGAAACATGAGGTTTTTCAAATTCTAAGTATAAAACTATTAAATATAGATATTTTGAGACTTGTTTTTCCTTGTTAACAAAAACACTTCCATTCAGGCACTGTTGACCGGGCGTGTATTTCCAGCATCTGCCGAGTTTTTACTTTTAAACACAATTATATGACACGAACCAGAATCATTCACAGTAATACTGACAGTTAAAATAAACTGATACTGTATTCAAAAAATAGTATTTACCCTCTGGAAGATCTGCTCCACTTTTGTCATATGAATGCGTTGGTGCACTGGTGGGGCACTCTCCCCCCTTTCATTCAGGGCAAATCCAGGGTACAACAGATCATATGGGATTGGAAGCTGAGGTGCCGACATGAGTGGCAGATTAGGTCCGGGGAAAGGAGCGCGGAGTGGCTTCATTGGGACCGAGGACATTGGAGCCTGTGATACTGCTGGACCGGAGGTCACTACAGATGATGGAGTTACAGGTGGAATGGTCGTCTGTGATGAATTCCCTGTCAAACAACATAAACTACATTCATTATTCCTTTAAATAAACAAGTCTCTCAGTTAAATCATGGGGGCTGTGAACCATTACAAATAATTATCAAATATTTAATTCCAAACAAGATTTCATGAATAATTTGCTGGGCATTTTGCATTTTGCTCACCGGGGTGGCTAAGGGAATAATATTAACAATACAGCAGTTACCAAACTTAAAAAGGGAAAATTTGCACTTTTAAAATTAAAATAAATAGTCCTCTTCTGTTTAAATCATTAAATTTGTTGCACATGAGTTATTTATTTCTTTGAATTTTAATGTGGGAAAATATTCCAACTTTTGCAATGTTATGTAATCAAGTAATCAATCCCATATCCCACATCTAAAAGAGTTCCAAAATAAATGACAAATCCTTTTATGAGCAATACTTTATACATCTGGAATACAAGTACCTAATAATAGGTGCAGGGAAATTACATTTCCAATCGTGATTTTTAAGATGCAATTTTGACTGCTCCCCCAGCCTTGCAAACTCTTGTTGGAAAATCTCTTTGTTCACTGAAATGCACCGACAGATCTCTATCCAGGTGAGGATTGCAAATACGATTTAAGGTATTACCAGCTGGTGGACTTGGCAGATGTACTGGAACCACAGGTGGATTTTCTGATGTTGCAGGAGAAGATGATGATTGTGTTTGGAGCTCCTGGAGAATCGGATCTACCTGTTCCGTCCTGGTGGGAGAAGGGGTCTTCTCCAATGGGTTCTACAGAATTTAAAAAAAATTGTCACATTTAAATTTTGTTTTAAATAATGCAATTTTACTACGTGCTAGGCACACGTATTAGGAGACAGAAAGCAAACCTACTCTGCCAACCCCCCCTCCTCTCTCCCCATAATCGAGTTCGGTATGCTGTCTGCGCATGCCCAGGTCATGGGTCAATAGCGAAAAAACACTCATAGCAGCCGTGCCTCACCATGGACACAGACCTGCGCCTCATCCATAGCCAGGATCGATCCCGGGTCTCCTGCATCGCAGTCGCTGTCGAACCGCCACAGGACCATCCCCGTCCCCTCCCAAGTGCCCCTCCCCTGTCCGGGGGTGGCCAGAGATGTCGGGAGTCAGACGGGAGTGGCGCCCCCAGGCCCACAGCCAGCGCATAGAAGCAGCGCTAAATCCAGCTCAACTCTGCCGGTCTCGCCGGGTTAACCCACAGCCTACAGAAGACCAGTGAGACGACCCTTCAATCAATATCAATCAATCAATATTTATTACATGTCATTTAAACCTCAGTGAGGCTCAAACGAAACTCCGTTTCCACAGCCATACAAACAAAGACAATATCATACAGACATGCACACAATTCAATTTACAAAAACATCCATCACAGTGAACCCACTGTGATGGAAGGCAAAGTCTTTTCTCTCCCCTGTTTTCCATTTCTCTCCCGATGTCGAAGCCCCAGGCGGTCGATGGTGAGTCCCACGGCCATTTTAGGCCGCGCGGGACGATGTACGGCCCCGCTCCCGGTCTAAATGTCACAAAGTTGGAGCCCCCGGCGGGCGCTGGAATGTCCCACGGCCATGAAGCCGCGCCGGGCGATGTACGGACCCGCTCCGGGCCGTTCCAACCCCGCGACACGGGCTAGAGAAGTTTTGTTGCGGGAGCTCCGGAAAGCGGTCTCTCCACCCGGACCCACGCGCTCCCGATGTCCCGTCAGTCCACAGGACCTGCGGCTGCAGCTGGAACCTCTGGGCTACGTGGTCGAGCCGCAGCAGCGAGTCACCACCGCTCCCCACGCTCCGATGCCGGCCAGCCCCACGATGGTGAGTAGTCCGCAGCTCCGCAGGCTCCGTGACTGGAGCCCCCGGGTCGTTCAGGCTGGAGGCCGCTCCACGGTGCTAGGCCCCAACGACAACGGAGACCCGACAGGAAAAAGGACGGGTCTCCCGTACAGGGAAGTGATTTTTACAAAGTTTCCCACCTTCCCCACCCCCCCCCTGCTACCCACATATACACAGTTAAAAACACTATTAAAAAACACAAACTACATTTAACTAGACAAAAAATGGTAGGCATAGGTCAGCAAGACCTAATCTAGTGTTTGTAATAAAGTATTGTGTACGAAAGATGTTCCCCAAAGCCTTTCTCAATACAGTTCTGTGACAGAATCACTTCACATTTTCCAGTTCATATAACTTGCATACAACTTGTTTCTCCTTCGGTTGCTGAACACAATCCATTTTCTTCTCTCTTTCGCACTCATTGCAATATCCCACCTCTAACTGTGCACAGTTTACACTGTAGGTAAATGCTGTTTCAACCCAACCCGTCCGTCCCCAGGTAACGAACGGGTTCTGCTTTCACCGATGTCACACGGGTAGATTTTCGAAAAAATATTTTTAAAAAGTGAATCACTTGATATGGGCGAATATACCGGCAGTTTTGTAATGAATGGCATCAAAGCACGCAAGTCTTTCTTATCAAAGAAAGAACAATTACTGAAAGTGGATAGGGAGAGAAAAACTCAATCTGGTTTCACAGAAACAAACCCATGTAGGTATGCCGGAAATTTTAATTAAATAATCTTATGGGAACTCAATCATATTTGGGGGCGTTTGAAATCTGGGGCGGCCTGTAAAGTGTTATTTGGTTTATTATTAACATTAATCTTAAGAGCATTTATTTTCTCCGTTGTTTTGCCAATATGCTTTATATTTAATCATCTTAAATCATCAATGCAAATTGGTTATTTTAAGATACATGCTCAAGATAAGATCAGCATCATGTCTATCTTTAATAATCCTTAAGAAAGTGTGGGTGAGTCTGGAACCACAATTCTTTCCTGAACAGAGAATCACTCAAATGTTTTCTTCTTAAGCATTGACCTTCAGTGTTTCCATTTGCACTGCTATTTTCATTGTACAGAAGTTTCCCCCAAATCCTACATAATAAAATTAGCTTCATACTTACATCCAAAGCAGGTAGAGATTTCTCCACTCGCAGGGTGGTATTAGTTGACACGTGTGCTTCATTTGGCCCTGGATCAACCTTGACTGGTGGACTAACGTCTTTATTTGCTACTTTTGTCTGATTAGATTCTAGCCTTCGATCATATTTTCTATAATAAAATTACAATGAAACAAGACCTCAAAAGCCATGTAAAGCACACAATGGCTTATTCAAACCACAACAAGAAGTATACCACACACATCACAGTAAACTGCTTGCAAGGACAAACATGATGTGACCATCTATGGCAGACACAGCAATGTGTTCTCTTTACTTAAATTAGTTTCAATCGAATATATATTCCTCTAGGTAAAGTTCAATAAGTGTGTGTTGCTAATGCCTGGTTTACCCTTTGACTTATCAGTTTAAAGACAATACAATCATTTTCAATGTCAAAAACGGAAAATACTGGAAAAACGCAGCAGGTCAGACTGCATCTGTGGGAAGAGAACAGTCAGAATATTTCAGGTCAAAGACCTTCTGTATCTGACCCCTTTTGATTTCCAGCATGTGTATTTAAAAAAAAAAAAATTTCACTTCACAAATTAAAATATTTGACTTAACTTTTGTTTGTACAACATATTTCTTGTTCATTCAATGCTCAAGCCAAATTGATTCACATATCAAATGAGAACCACCAATAGAAAACTGCCTGTTTTAATGTAATACTAAAGCATCCAAAGGCGCTTAAGGTCATGATCAAACTGTTTGTCCAAACTTGCACGGCGTTACTGAAGAAAGCCAAAGATTGCTTTCCCTCAAAGATCAAAAGATTGATCAAAGACAGGCTTTACAGAGCATAATGAAGTATAGAGGCAGTCGTTTAGGTGGGAATTCCAAACCTGGGCAAGGATGACCAAAATGATGATTGAGAGACCAGGGTCGAGATACCGGATAAACTTTAAAGGTGGGAAATGACAAAGTCAGTGCAACGATTTGAAGGCTCCAGGGAGAATTTTAAGATTGTGGCCTTGTGTAAACTGGAACCAATGTGGGTGTACAAGCATGGAAGTGAAAAGTGAAGAGACTTGAAGCAAAGGGACTTATGCTGCTGAGTTTGGATGAGTTCACGCTGATGTAGAGTAGAAAATGGAAGTACACTGGACTGGTCAAGTTTGTAATTAATGACAAGGATGTAGGTATCAGCATTTAACGTGCTGAGATAGTGGCCTAGAGGCAGAGCGACCACAGTGAAACCAGATGCTCCCAATGAGGAAGCGGACATGGCTCATCCAAAAGGTGAACATGAATGCCAAGGTTGCTTCAGAAATTTGACTGGGGATTGGGATAGAAACAAAGTGGGAAGGGGCATGAGTAGGCCATTCGGCCCTTCGAGCCATTCAATATGATCATGGCTGACCATCCAAAATCAGTATCCATTCCTGCTTTTTCCCCCATATCCCTTGATTCTGTTAGCCTGAAGAGCTAAATCAAACTCTCTCTTGAAAATGCAGTCAGTCACTAGATTGTGTTTCTGTATTTAGTAGGAAAATATTATCTTTGTCCAGGACAAGCAGCTCATGAAATCAGAGGTGCTGATGCGGGATCGTGTGGAAAATGTCAATGTACTTTATCTGATTTTGCTTAGAGGAGATGCAAACCAGAGGGGACTTGTGGAAGATTTGTATGTAGGAGCAGCAAGAGAAACCACAGAAAGTGTGAAGGAGACTATTTAGTCGGAGAGAACATGAAAGAGAAACTAAAGATACAAGTTATGTACTGGCTCCTTGAGGTCTCAATCTGAAGAAATCTATTGGGTTCACACATGCATCTTATACAGATTGAAATAACCAGGGGAAAATAATACAATAACACAAGTCATTGTAGAGCACATTCATGTTCTGCTATCTCCTGTACTTTCTACGCTACAGAGAGACCTTTTAATGAATGGATAAGGGAGTGGAGACAGATTATTATCTGTTACATTTCCATATGTAAAATCATGTTATGGGTTTATTAATAGGATGTGTGTGATTAAGCAGTGAGCTGCAGAAATATTCACTTCAGTTCATAAGGTACTTGCATTGAAAGGAAGGCAAAAGCTTTTGAGGTATTCTTTTACTCAGTTTTCATATTCCGAGTTACACAAAATGCAGCCCATCTAAACACCAGTGCTAACATTTCAAAGATACAGCAGCAATCTATGAAGTCCCATTCCAAGATCTAGGTAACTGGATCTTCTTGTCATATCATGTTATCTTCTGAACGCTTGTTTACTGATGCTGCCGGAGATACGGAGATGGATGCAATACTCACTTTGAGAGTTGTGGGAAGTCATCCATTCGCTCTAAGTACTCTAGCGATGGCACCTTGGGCTGTTGTTCTGGATTCTGCAGTGTAGAGTTCAGCTGTCTGGCTTGATGCAGACGTGGTGGTAAACTTGAATGGAAGCGGTTCGGCCTACTTACAAAACTGCTCGAATTCTTCACTCCCCTGAAGTCAGCCTCTGTACAATAAGCATTCATTAAATTCATCGATTCAGAGTTATGCAGCACAGAATCGGGCATTTTCACACAACCTATCCATGCTGACAAAAAATTTATGCTAAACCTATTTGCCCCTTTTTGGCCCATATATCTCTGAGCCTTTTCTAGTCATAGAAACATAGAAAATAGGTGCAGGAGGAGGCCATTTGGCCCTTCGAGCAAGCACCGCCATTCATTGTGATCATGGCTGATCATTCACAATCAGTAACCCATGCCTGCCTTCTCCCCATATCCCTTGATTCCGCTAGCCCTTAGACCTCGATCTAACTCTCTTAAATCCACCCAGGCCTCTGTCCTCTGTGCAGAGAATTCCACAAATTCACAACTCTCTAGGTGAAAAAGTTTTTTCTCATCTCAGTTCTAAATGGCCTCCCCTTTATTCTTAGACTGTGGACCCTGGTTCTGGACTCCCCCCAACATTGGGAACAATTTTCCTGCATCTAACTTGTCCAGTTCTTTTATAACCATGAACCAATCAAGATGTTTTTTAAAAAAAGTTTATTTATAACTGTTGCTGTCACCTCTCTCTTAGTGGTGGTGAAACTTGCCCCTTTGATCGCCTTTAATTCTTTCTACACTCACCTTAAACGTTCTAGCCTCAGCTACCCTGGGAAATTGACTCTGACCATCTACCCTATCTATGCCCCTCAAAATTTTATAAACCTCTGCAAGGTTATCCTTCACATTCATTCACCTCTCATGGGAAAACCATCCCAGACTATCCAATCTCTCCTTCCACCTAAAAATCTCCAGTCCAGGAACCATTCCTTTTCCAACCCTCTCTAGCTTAATGGCATACTTCCTGCAGCATGGTGGCCATTATTGCATATAATACTCCATGTACAGTATAGGTGACAATCTGCATGACGTACCAGTTCCTACACAAGGTTTCTACTGCTGAAGACAAGCATGCCATATGCCACCTTCATCGCTCTGTTGCCACTTTTAGGTGTACTCCAAGGTCAAGCCGTTCATTTCCAGTGCCCAGGGCCCTGTCATTCACTGTGCAGGTCCTGCCTTCCCAAAATGCACACTTGACACTTGTCGGAGTTAAAGCGCATCAGTTATTCCATTGCCCACTTTCCCAGTTGATCTTGACTAACCATATAACAATCACAGCACGGAAACAGGCCATCTCGGCCTTTCTAGTCCGTGCCGAACACTTATTCTCACCTAGTCCCATCTACCTGCACTCAGACCATAACCCCCCATTCCTTTCCCGTCCATATACCTATCCAATGTATTTTTAAATTATAAAATTGAACCTGCCTCCACCACTTCCACTGAGAGCTCATTCCACACAGCTACCACTCTCTGAGTAAAGAGGTTCCCCCTCATGTTGCCCCTAAACGTCTGTCCCTTAATTCTCAAGATTAATCTATCTTTGACTCCAAGAATTATGCAGTAAAATCAATAAGGACTAAATATTAGTCATGACACTCATGAAATCACTTTTGAATAACATCTCATCGTCCAGAAAGACCTGGATTTCACAGTGCAATATTATCTACATGTTTTTAGGCAAGCTAATAAATTACATTTAGAACAAATGGGTCTCAGTAATGTTTTTACTGCCAATATTTAAATCATACTTCTAGTGCAAGAGGACGTCCAATATTTCCATACCAGAATTGGCATTCATTGGTTTCTTGGCTCTTTTTCCTTGCGCTCTGCTCCAGGTTGCCCTTTGACAGCCTTGAGTAAGTGGCCGAAGGTCCTGAAGAAGGGCACTGTGTCTGAAGAAAAGAAAAAAATACGCATCTGTTTAAAAAAAAGCACATTTTGCTCATGATGCTATGCTGATGATTCCAGGGGTGGGTAAGATTCTATCTGGTTTAAGTGGGGGGGGGACACCACCAGTGGCTGGAAAATCAGTGGTGGACCTGTACATGATTACACAAGCCATCACAGTGTACGGATCATACAGGATAAAAGGGAATAACGTTTGGTTCAAGATAAAGTCCAGTTAAGTCCAATTAACGATAGTTCAAGATTCAAAAGAGTTTTGTTGTCATGTGTCCCTGATACATGACAACAAGGAGGGGATCTTATAGAAACTTACAAAATTCTTAAGGGGTTGGACAGGCTAGATGCAGGAAGATTGTTCCCGATGTTGGGGAAGTCCAGGACAAGGGGTCACAGCTTAAGGATAAGGGGGAAATCCTTTAAAACCGAGATGGGAAGAACTTTTTTCACGCAGAGAGTGGTGAATCTCTGGAACTCTCTGCCACAGAGGGTAGTTGAGGCCACTTCATTGGCTATATTTAAGAGGGAGTTAGATGTGGCCCTTGTGGCTAAGGGGATCAGGGGGTATGGAGAGAAGGCAGGTACGGGATACTGAGTTGGATGATCAGCCATGATCATATTGAATGGCGGTGCAGGCTCGAAGGGCCGAATGGCCTACTCCTGCACCTAATTTCTATGTTTCTATGTTTCTATGATAGGACAATGAAACTCATGCTTTGCTTCAGCACAACAGAACATAGTAGGCATGACTACAGAACAGATCAGTGTGTCCATATACCATTATTTAGTTCAAGAACCTCAATTTGTAAACTGAGTCGGATTCGTATTTGGCTGCAGGAGAAAAGAAGGGGACAGAGAACATATTCCTGCAGGGCACCAGTGTTGAGGATTATTGTGCAGGATGATTTGTCACCTATCCTCACTGACTGTGGTCTGTTGGTCAGGAAGTCGAGGATCCAGTTGCAGAGGTCTCATGTAGAGATGTCTCTCTTATCCAGGTGTTCCAGGAAAGAGCGTTAGGCCAGGGAGATGGCATCATATGTGGATCTGCAGCTAGCAAGAATTTCATTGTCCTATCTGACACATATGACAATAAAACACCCTTGACTCTAGTAGGCGAATAGCAGTGAGTCAAGGTTGCTTGGTAAACTACATTTAATGCGTTCCATAACCAGCCTCTCAAAGCACTTCATGATGGTGGATGACAAGGCCACTGGACAGTGGTCATTAAGGCATGAGATCTTGCTTTTCTTCAGCACCAAGATGATGGTGGTTATCTTGAAGCAGGTGGGTACCTCAGAACGGAGTAGGGACAGATTAAAGATATCCGTGAACACTCCCAATAGCTGGCCTGCGCAGTTCCTAATGTCCCTGTCCCACTTAGGAAACCTGAACGGAAACCTCTGGCGACTTTGCGCCCCACCCAAGGTTTGCATGTGCGGTTCCTGGAGGTTTTTGTCAGTCTCCCTACCTGCTTCCACTACCTGCAACCTCCGGCAACCACCTGCAACCTCCGGGAACCGCACGGAAACCTTGGGTGGGGCGCAAAGTCTCCAGAGGTTTCCGTTCAGGTTTCCTAAGTGGGACAGGGACATTAGGATGCGGCCAGGGACTCCGTCTGGCCAGTTACTTTCTGTGGGTTCATCCTCAGGAAGGCCGATCTAACTTCTGCAACAGTGACCTGGATGGAGGCACACTTGAATCTGAGATGGGACAGGTGACATCACCCTATTGGCCTTCTGCCTAATGCGAACACAGAATCCAATATGTTCATCGGGTAGGGTCGCAGAATAACCAGCGATTTTGCCTGACTTTGCTTTGCAGCCAGTTATGGTATACAGAGCTTGCCACAGTCTGCGGGTGACGGAACGATAATACTGGGGCTCAACTTTGTCTCTGTTTTGTCTCTTGGCATCATGGATGGATGAAGGTCAATCTATCGCTAGTAGATTTGATTAAAATTTATTTCTCCCCCCCACGCATTAGTTTCCGAATTGTTAGCAGTGATGAGGTCAATAGTGGTGACCACACTTAAATATGTCTTTCCCTCTCATTCATTTTCCATGACAGTAATACTGATGGAACTAACTACAAGAGGAACTCCAATTAACATTCATCTACTCTGATGTTCCTTCATATGATCTTGTGTTCTCAATAAAATTCATTGGACTGTGGTTCTCAGGCAATTCACGCCAGCTTTGAACCCTCTCTCAACAAGAATTCATTCAAATGTGTTATTCATTTACATGCAAGCAGAAGGCCAAGCTATCGCACGAATTAACACAAAACTGCTTCAAAATTTGATATCATACTTGTCATTTTGTAATTCAGCAACACTTCAGCATCCCCCACTCTAAACCACCCAGTCCCTACCCAAAACGTCACCTATCCATGTCCCCCAGAGATGCTGCCTGTACCCACTGAGTTACTCCTGCAGTTTGTGTCCTTTTACCACATGTTACAAGTCAGTTTCACTTCATTCTTATACAAATTTTAGTTGAGAAATACAAAATCATTAAAATAAGATAGACATGCTGTTAGTGTGACCAATAATATGCCCAAAGGCCTGGATGACGGATGCGTAGATGAGACTTTAAGGCACAGGGAAGGAGGAAAGTAGGATTGATATAAAATGTTGGGTAGATCAGAGCTGTACGAGGACTTCTGTGACTGCAGATACATTGAGAAAGGTAGTCATTGAGAATGCACACCACACATAGCCCAGAATGATGCCAGGAACTGAAACTTTTACAGAGCTAACATGACAAAGCAAGGTTCATAAAATTAAGGACAGTTTTGATGGACTATAAGAGACAGAACTTTTTTCATTGAAGCTTCAATGATTAAGACAACAATTTAAAATTGTCACTAAAGTAAAGATAATTAGAAACAATATCCTTATATAGTCTGTGACAGAACTCATTGCATAATGTTAAACAGAATATTAGATAAATATTTAAAGCAGAAGAGGGCATAAAGGATGAAAAAAGGATAGGAGAATGTGGAGCATTTATTCTGAACCACTAAAGAACAATGAGCCAAACGTTCCATTTTGTGTTTTGGTAAAGTTGTATAATCTGAAATGTGTGTAAATGATGTGTAAGGCCAATATGGAACTTGTGGTCTGGATCATATAACAAGGATGATCTGGAAAGGATAATATAATCATTTTCATCAACTTTCTTATTACCACTTTACCTCCTTAACCACAGGTGAGGTCCCAGAAGACTGGAGAAAAGCCAATGTTGTTCCTTTATCTAATAAAGGCAGTAGAGACAAAACGGTGAATTATAGGGCAGGGAGCCTTACATCAGTGGTAGTAAAATGAATGGAGAAGATTAAGCTTTGGATCTACTCACATCTAAAAAACGCATAGATTTATTCAGGATAGGCAGCATGACTTTGTGCAAGTGAGGTCATGTCTTACAACTCGATCAAGCTTTTTTTGAGGTAACAATGATGATTGATGAGGGTAGAGCAGAGGATGTTGAATACATTGACTTTAGTAAAGTATTTTACAAGGTCCATCACAGTGGGTTGAATCAGATGATTAAGACCCATAAGATCCGTCAAAACATGTTAGATTAGTTGAAACTTGGTTTGGCCTTAGAAGACAAAGGGTACCAGTGAAGGAGTGTTATTCTGACAGGAGGTCTGTGACCATGGTGACCAACAAGGATCAATGCTGGGATCTCTGTTGTTTGATGATTTAGAAAATCTATCTATCTATATCAATCTATATACTATTACTAAAATTCTAATTTTGTCCTCTTCTGGTTTGCGTTGTCTTTAAATTTGCGCAAAAACGGCACCCTATATTGCTAAGATTTTTCGCCACCTTATTCGCCGTTCTCCTCTGCTCCAAGCGCAACAAATTTTGAACAAATTTCTGTGTGTATGTGTGGACTGTCTACCAAGTTCACAGATGATCTGATGGCATGCAAAACAAAGCTTTTCACTGCCACATGACAATAATAAATCTATACCCTGTGATTTCTGCATTTGCATATACCCATTAAACCCGACAGAAAATTAAGTCTGCAATTTGTGGCCAAAGTATTATTTTAATTTAAAAGTAAATCATGGCTGTCAATCAATGACTCCTGCCCAGAAAATGAACTGTGTTTCATCTAATTCCTTGGAATTATTGTTGGAAGTTTTCAAATATGTCATATTTAACTTTTTTTTTAAATTTTCCTTCCCACTCACCTCTCTCCCCCACTCCCATTTAATTCAACCCTGCTCTCATTTATCTTCCTGTACCAAATTTAAATATTGAACTTGCCAACTCCAATTCACCCTCCTCCTCAGTTCTTCCAAGTTGCCTCTTAAGCCATTAATTTTAATAGTTGGGGAGATATTATCATTCCTCTGTGAAACAAGTGCCCAGCTTGCGTAAGCTTGGGAATTGTGTTTTAAATACAGGTATAACTAGCAGAGTGCAGAAAACCTGTACCTCTGCACATATTCTGTCCCCAAACATTTAGAGCAGATAATGAGAGGAAAGGTATCTCTCTCCTCTTCTCTCTTGCAAATCCTGGGTTATGCCAGAGTAGGATTCCAGCTGCTGATCACATTGCAGTATCTTGTTCGGTAAACAATATTTTAGACAAGATTAGCCTGAGAATATCAGTTCTATTCCATTACCAGACTTTGAGGTCAATACTACAGCATATGTACAATGGGGTATATTTGGTTTATATTGAGTAGAGAGTAATAATTAGTTGTCTATTTTATCATCCACTCCAGTGCCCACGATCCCCATGACATTTGTCTAAAATGACCAATTCGACACATCCTTGGATCCCATCGAAAAGTAGGACTTAATGGGCCACCTACTGAGCCATAAGGGAAACTGTACAAATGTTATGCATGGTGTAGGTATGTTACAAAACCTACCTGAATCGTCATTGGGAATCTGCCCTCAGCCATGGCCGCGATTTTGGCGCTGTTTGGAGGGGGCGGGTTTAAAACGCGATTTTTACTAGGCTGTACTAATCGCACATGTTCAGCCTAGTAAATCATTAACGAAAAATCGCTGCAAGACCCGGTCGCAAAAGGTATTATTAGTTTTATAGGCCTCGATAATATAGTTCTAATAGTTTTAAAATTACTGTTTCATTCCGCAACCTCTCGCAGCCCCAGGGTTTTATAAAGCAAACAATTAAAGGTATGTACCTTATTTTTACATTAAATGGGGCATATATATATAACCCTATATATCAAGTTATCTATAGCGAGTAGCTCATTTTGGGCTTTTTATATCCCGCAGTATTTTTCTCAGCATTTGAGGGCACTAATCCAGCGCTATGTCAACGTTCTAAACCAGCGCGTTCCACATGAACCCACTAGAAAGCCGATTTAAATGGGCATTTATTTACAGCAATTGAACACTAAATTCCTTCCATTTGGCCTATAAATTAATGTAAATTAGATATAAAAATCATGTTATATTGTGAATTATTTGTGAATAATCTTTGGACATTTAGGCTATTTAAAAATGTTAATCTTTCCTTAAGAAATGGACTTTTGACTATCCAAGATCACAGCTTTTTTGTAATGTCCATTGAAAATCAATAGGGAACAAGATGCTAATTTCCGAGTATGAAAATGGTCATAACTTTTTTAATACTTGAGATATGAAAGTGAATTTGGTGTCAAATTAAACTTATTGTTATGCTTTATCTGATGGGATAAATTGCAGACTTGATTTTTTAAATCTCAAAATTTTGTAACATTGCTACATGGTGTTTGCCTTTTTCTCTCAACCTAGTACATACCTTCACTGCACCCCCATCCATTTTACATTTTTAATCCATGGCTCACATCACTTCTCCAAGTTTGGCTGGAGAATTATTTCAAGGCGCATGTGGATCAGTTGGAAAATTGCAAATCTTTAGTCCTTGAACACACACTTCTGTCGCCCTACATATTGATAGCAGCTGCTCACACATTCCACCCTCTCACATCATGAAAGTCAAACGGATCATCATGCTCGCACCATGTTAGAAAAATGCTACCACGAAACGTAAAACAATCATCAAATATTTTTAAAGGCTAAAACATGGAAGGCACAATTATCTTTTAAATTAATATGGTTGAACCTACTTTTCTCCTAGTTCTTCTATGTAGACGTCAACTGGTCCATTGTCAGGGCTGATTGCCTGAATGTGTGCATTGTAGTATTTACCATTATCCAAACAGACCTGAAGAAGGTATTGCAATGGATTTTAAAATATATTCATTTTGTCACATTTTTCATCATTTATGTAAAGCATGCATTTGCAATAACAAGCAACTCAAAAAGTTTCAAGAAATAATTAACTCAATAAAGGGCTTCAACAATGTCAATGTGATGAGAAAAGACGATTTAGACAAATGAGGAACAAGTTTTTAAGTTCATAAGTCATAGGAGCTGAATTAGGCCATTCGGACCATTGATTCTATTCTGCCTTCACGATTGATCTATCTTTCCCTCTCAACCCCATTCTCCTGCCTTCTCACCGTAACCTTTGACATCTTCACTAATCAGGAACCTGTCGGGGTCAAGTAAAGAGCGTCACATCGCGGCCCTGTTTCCACCAATCTTTCCACCACCACGCACAAGAAGCAACAAGACCGACACCATTGTATGCAGATGCTGAGAAGTGTGTTCAACTCTGGCTGAACAACTTCTAATCTTGTGTGTGGACTCGATAAGAAGAAGAAGTACCTGTAAATCTCCTCCTTAAAAGTACCTAAAGTTATGGACTCCACAGTGGTAATCTGTGGTAATATATTCCACGGATTCACCACCCCATGGTTAAAGAAATTCCTTTTCTGCTGCTGCTGTTCCCTCTGGTCCTAGCCTCTCCTACTCGTGGAGAGATCTTCTCCGCGTCCACTCTACCCAGGCCTTTCATTATTCGGTAAGTTTCAATAAAATTCCCCCCACGTCAACGAGTGCAGGCACAGAGCTATTAAACGCTCATCATACGTTAACTCAATCATCCCCGGGATTATTCTCATAAACCTCCGCTGGACTCTTTCCAATGCCAGCATATCCCTCCACTGGTATGCGGCCCAAAACTACTCACAATACTTCAAATGCAGTCTGACCAGAGCATTACAAAGCCTCGGCATTATATACTGACTTTTATATCCTAGTCCTCTCAAAATGAACGCTATAATTGCATTTGCCTTCCTTACCACTGATTCAACTTGCAAATTAATCTTTAATAAACAAATACACATGAACGGAATGAAGACCAAATTCACAAGGCATGTTTATCCTGTGCAGAAGAATTTGGAGCTTTGCATTCCCTGCAGAGGGCAGCAGAGTCCAGTGTAAATTCTGGGGCATAATTGATTTAGAGAGATTGATACTTGATTTGGAAGAATCACTGTTTAAGAATGGGTTAGAGTCCAAACCAGACGGTGTCAATATACACCAGTCCCACAGCAATGGGAAGGGGGCAGGTGTATATAAACACACTTTTGTGTTTTTATGAGTCACTGACTTCAATTAGATGAAAGGAAGAGCAGCACAATAGAAAAAAAACATATACCAAATAAAGACTAACTCAGCGGGTCAGGCAGCATCTCTGGAGGACATAGATAGCAAACGTCACTTATCCATGTTCTCCATAGATACCTTCCGACCCAATGAGTTACTCCATCATTTAGCGTCTTTTTTCCAAACCAACATCTGCAGTTCCTTGTGTCTATAGAATAACCAACTATCATTTTCCCATGAATTAATAGGTCATCCTAGAGATCCAGTGATCTAATGGCAAATTATTTTCTTTGCTTTAGATACTAATTTTAAGCACACTTTGCTCATGCTCACTGCCTTCATACTTACAGTGGCTTGCAAAAGTTTTCATACCCCTTGAACTTTTCTACATTTTGTCACGTTACAACCACAATTATTTATTGGGATTTTATGTGATAGACCAACACAAA
The DNA here is from genome assembly GCF_028641065.1 of Leucoraja erinaceus. Classification (NCBI taxonomy): domain Eukaryota; kingdom Metazoa; phylum Chordata; class Chondrichthyes; order Rajiformes; family Rajidae; genus Leucoraja; species Leucoraja erinaceus. Next base: position 155,815,968 of record NC_073377.1, read on the forward strand.
GTGGTGCATAATTGTGAAGTGGAAGGAAAATGATACATGGTTTTCAAATTTTTTTACAAATAAAAAACTGAAAATGTGGCGTGCAAAAGTATTCAGCCCCCCTGAGTCAATACTTTGTAGAACCACCTATCGCTGCAATTACAGCTGCAAGTCTTTTGGGGTATGTCTCTACCAGCTTTGCACATCTAGAGACTGAAACTTTTGCCCATTCTTCTTTGCAAAATAGCTCAAGCTCAGTCAGATTGGATGGAGAGTGTCTGTGAACAGCAATTTTCAAGTCTTGCCAGAGATTCTCAATTGGATTTAGGTCTGGACTTTAACTGGGCCATTCTAACACATAAATATGCTTTGATCTAAACCATTCCATTGTAGCTCTGGCTGTATGTTTAGGGTTGTTGTCCTGCTGGAAGGTGAACCTCCGCCCCAGTCTCAAGTCTTTTGCAAACTCTAACAGGTTTTCTTCCAAGATTGCCCTGTATTTGGCTCCATCCATCTTCCCATCAACTCTGACCAGCTTCCCTGTCCCTGCTGAAGAAAAGCATCCCCACAGCATGATGCTGCCACCACCATGTTTCACAGTGGGGATGGTGTGTTCAGGGTGATGTGCAGTTAGTTTTCCGCCACACATAGCGTTTTGCATTTAGGCCAAAAACTTCAATTTTGGTCTCATCTGACCAGAGCACCTTCCTCCACATGTTTGCTGTGTCCCCCACATGGCTTGTGGCAAACTACAAACGGGACTTCTTATGGCTTTTTTTAAACAATGGCTTTCTTCTTGCCACTCTTCCAAAAATGCCCAATTTGTGGAGTGCACAACTAATAGTTGTCCTGTGGACAGATTCTCCCACCTGAGCTGTGGATCTCTGCAGCTCCTCCAGAGTTACCATGGGCCTCTTGGCTGCTTCTCTGATCAATGCTCTCCTTGCCCGGCCTGTCAGTTTAGGTGGACGGCCATGTCTTGGTAGGTTTGCAGTTGTGCCATACTCTTTCCATTTTCGGATGATGGATTGAACAGTGCTCCGTGAGATGTTCAAAGCTTGGGATATTTTTTTTATAACCTAACCCTGCTTTAAACTTCTCCACAACTTTATCCCTGACCTGTCTGGTGTGTTCCTTGGGCTTCATGATGCTGTTTGTTCACTAATGTTCTCTAACAAACCTCTGAGGCCTTCACAGAACAGCTGTATTTATACTGAGATTAGATTACACACAAGTGGACTCTATTTACTAATTAGGTGACTTCTGAAGGCAATTGGTTGCACTGGATTTTATTTAGGGGTATCAGAGTAAAAGGGGCTGAATACTTTTGCACGCCACACTTTTCAGTTTTTTATTGTAAAAAAATTTGAAAACCATGTATCATTTTCCTTCCACTTCACAATTATGCGCCACTTTGTGTTGTTCTATCACATAAAATCTCAATAAAATACATTTACGTTTGTGGTTGTAACGTGAAAAAATGTGGAAAAGTTCAAGGGGTATGAATACTTTTGCAAGCCACTGTATATCACTGGGAGAGATATGTTGGATTTGCCATTCCATTTCTTTTTTCAATGCTCAAGGAAATGATAGGTCTATTAATCTCTTAACTCTGCCAATTTAGTCACTCTGTGACCAAATCCTTCCCACATGTTTGTTTCATATATCCTGTATTTATTGGAGGTGGCATTTAGTTAAAAATTCCATGACCATTTAATAAGTAAGATTAGATAAGTTCCATTTGAAAATGTAAGGTGGTTACATTCCATTCTATTTCGACTTCCTGCAAGAACTCCATTCATACCACGGTAGGAAGACTTGAGGTTATAAGGAATCAAGCAGAGAAATCACACTCAACGTCATTTCAGTGTCAATTCAAAGCACAACCCAATCACCATGTTCACACAAATAGTCACCAACCACTAAAGCAATACGTTGCAAGTACTTGTTCTGGAGTTAAGATTCTTTTGAACATTTTAACAATGTCAATTGAGCCAGAAGGAGGGGAAAAGAGAGAAGGGAAGAGGCCGGATTGTCATGACAACCCCGCCCAGCCTTACAATTGGACATAAGTTCAGGGTTTTAGAGCATCATCTGCAGCCAATGAAAGCTTAAGTTGGCAGCTAAATATCTGTGCCTCGAGTCACTGTTTGGACGTGTAACCCAATGTTCATGGTCCTATAACAAGGAATATTTGGGGCTACTGATCTTTGGATCCTGGTCCTTTAATCCCCGTCATTCTCTTATTCCTCACTCCTCCAACTTCAAGACCAAACAGGAGGTGCTACACATTCTAAAGATTCGTCACCATGTCAAAAATCAGAGAGTGGATATTTTTGCATCAATGCCTACCTTGCATTTATCCCCAACAACGTACTGCATGCCAGCAGCAATAGAGTAATCCCTTTCCTGCTGCGCTGGAAAGTGGAGATTAAATATTAATATTTAACAGCAACATGGTGTGAAATAGCTTACTTGGAATCAAAGGTTGCAAACTTAAAACATTTACCTTGCTTTGATTTCTGCCAAACTTCGTACTCAATATTTCTGTAAACATTCGGGTTGAACGCTCGGAGGACCTCGCCAGGAAAGGGATTCTGAGCTGCATTTTCACTTTTCTTTCGTTGCTTCTGAAAATGTAAGTGATAAAACATGCGTCTGAAGCAACTTTACATTTTCCCAAAATCATCACTTTCATTTATTTGGGCAATAAAAAATCCTTTAGTTTTGCTGATATATTTCATTGTTCTTAGAACTTGCAGCTGCTGGGGTTCCTCCAGCAGTTAGCCTTTTGGCTCATCATTCCAACATCTGCAGTATTGTGCGTCTCTTCACTCACTCTGCCAGCTTGGACGCGGTTGGCAAATTATTCTATCCTTTCCCACCCCCCTCTCATGTACAGCAAAATCTAATGCACAAATCAACTTTCTGCATATTTTTTCGAAGGAGCTTTAAAAAAAAAAAAAATTGGAGATGAAGTTTGTGGCAATGGAATAAGCGCAGGAGTAAGACTCATTCACGAGTGTGTTAAACAGGGCCTGTGTTTAAAAAACAAAGATTCATCAGATATTTTTTGCAAGCAAAACCTACATTAAAACTCAAATAAATCAACGATCGGATCATTCAGGTTAGCATCCGCCTCATTGGGTAGCGATTCTAACACTCCTTCTCACAAACCAGGCCCCTGGTTCTTGCCCACCTCAACGCAGATCAGTACATTTAGGACTTTTATGGTGCCGGACAGCAGATTTTCCAGATTATTGGATGTTATTCAAATTAATACTCCAATATACTCTTAATTCACTTTTGTATAGGAGCAAGGAGGTCCTACTGCAGTTGTACAGGGCCCTAGTGAGACCACACCTGGAGTATCATGTGCAGTTCTGGTCTCCGAATTTGAGGAAGGACATTCTTGCTATTGAGGGAGTGCAGCGTAGGTTCACCAGCTTAATTCCCAGGATGACGGGATTGACATATGATGACAGAATGTATCGACTGGGCTTATATGCACTGGAATTTAGAAGGATGAGAGGGCATCTTATAGAAACACATAAAATTCTTAAGGTATTAGACAGGCTTGATGCAGGAAAAATGTTCCCAATGTGGAGGAAGTCCAGAACCAGGGGTCACAGTTTAAGAATTAAGGGGGTAGGCCATTGAGGACTGAGATGAGGAAAAACTTTTTCACCCAGAGAGTTGTGAATCTATGGAATTCGTGGCCACAGAAGACAGTGTTGGCTAATTCACTGGATGTTTTCAAGAGAGTTAAATATAGCTCTGAGGGATAATGGAATCAAAGGGATATGGGGAGAAAGCAGGAACGGGGTACTGATTTTGGATGATCAGCCATGCCATATTGAATCGAAGGATCGAATGGCTTATTCCTGCACCTATTTTCTATGTTTCTATGTTTCTATGTTTTTTAGATGTTACTCAGTAGAATGATACTGAGGCTTAAAGGATGGGCATGAGAAATAGAGCCCTGGCAAGGTCAAAGGGAGTGAGGAGTCCAGAGTCCAGTCAATGAGAGGCTAAACTGTCCCGATTTTCCCATAGAAGAATGGTTTTTTTTAGCATATCTTTGTCTTGATTTCAATTTAAAATAATATTGTATCTTGGGTTATATTTCTTTAATTTATTGTATCACAGCTTAAATTTGCTCATTGTACTGAAGCAATGAAATCGCAAAACGCACCACAGTATATTATTAATAGTGTAAACAATGATCCAAAAATTGAGTTGTTTCTTTTTATTAGAAACATAGAAAAATTCTCTTTTAAGGGGCCTTCTCTTCTATTTCTACTTTCCACTTTCTCTCTTCCTTTTTTTATTTTTTATATACACACTTCACGTTTTTCTACTCTCTACCATCTATTTTTCCACTTTTTCCCCTTTCTATTGTTTTCTTTTTCTTGTTCTGCTTACTTCCTTCTTATAACATAAAACTAGAGGTTGTACATAGAATGGATTACGGTATTACATAGTTGGCACCTAAAATTAGGTTCCACTGCACTGTTTTGTGCTGTATTAACTTCTTATAAAATAAAAAAAAAAAAAAAAAAAAAAACATAGAAACATAGAAATTAGGTGCAGGAGTAGGCCATTCGGCCCTTCGAGCCTGCACCGCCATTCAATATGATCATGGCTGATCATCCAACTCAGTATCATTATTTGACCTCTAGCTTATAAAAGAAAAAGCCTAAACATATTGAACACCAATCACAATTTTGTCCTGTAGGTGAAGCTCCCAAAAGCATCAAGATGAGGCATGGGTGGAAAGAGGGCCATGATTTGTACACAGATGTGACATGTTATTGTCTTTTGCTAATGTCCCTTGAAGTAATTAAAATATCAACAAGTAGTTGAGATGGTCAGAGATTAGGATCAAATCTGTGGCTGTACAAAGGTTCACTGACCTTTTTTCACAAAAGACAAAGAATGACTGGTCAATTTAATCTAAATCTACTTACATAATTTTCAGAAAAGAATGCAACATCATTTGATCAATGTATCAGTTACTCTGCCAAAAGTAATAGTGATTGTCAAATATTGGTATTTTATATGCTCAGCGTTTTAGATATTTAGACAAATTAACTATTTTAATGTTATAACTTTTAAAAACTCTCGCAGAATGTTTATTTATTAATCACCTGGATATTTCCTTATCATGTGAAGCCATAATATATCTTAATTTCTGTTTCATTACATTAAGACACTTAATAAAGATGACTTAACTGATGCCAAGTTCATGACAGAATTTGACCATTTCTACTTGCCAGTAACGAGCACAAGAAAATTGGGGATTAAAAAAAGCAATGGGTTTCAGAACTGTCCAATATATAGTCGTGCCAGATTGGCCCAGGTCTCTCACAAATCAGAGCGCTTATGGTCTTGAACGCATAACTTATGTCAATTTTCAATAAAATATGAAGGAAATGCTGTTTAGAAGCGCATGCTGTTTTCCAGACATTACATTTCAAAAACACACAAAGTTTACGGTAATTGCACGAGTACCTTTCGGACTTTATTACACGACTGGGACTTGAATCCACTCATGTCACTCTCATCGGCAGCTTTGCCCCTGTTAAAACATTTGAAAACAAAATTTACAGGCATGCTAGAATTTAAATGTTCATCTAAAGCAACGAACGGACATTGTCATGAGCTTAGAGAAAATCCACAAAATAAAAAACTGGATGAAAAATATTTGAGAATTGTAAAATAAAATTTGCAAGCATGCAGTTTCACTCTGTGCTTGATTTCTATTCTATTTTTACAGGAGGTTGGAGCATGCGATGAAAAAGTCACATTTGTTAACATCAGATTCCACTAAAAGCATCAGGTTGTGGCCATAATACAAATCTAAGAATCCAATTAACTTCCTAGTTATCACTCTGTGAATCATGCTGCTCTTGCCCAGTTCGCAGTGAGTCATTGTGTTTTCTAACTAAAGCTCACTGTAGGTTGAAATAATGATCACCATGGTAATTGTTTTGCAAATGTGAACTAGTTATTTTTCCCAAACAGAAAATCTGCATTAAAAGGAATGAGCTGTAATCTCTCCAACAGCATACGCTTCTCTTAAGATAAACGTAAGTAATTCAGTTTTATGAATTAACTTGAAAGATTACTCGGGCTAAATTATCCATGGCATGTGTGTTTTGTTATTGATAATAGGAAATTCCTGGAGACTTTGGTCACCAATTTCAACAGCCTATATATACAGCCAGCCTACTTCTATTCATTCTTCACGATTATTTTGTGTTGCATTTTCAGCTGACCTAATGAAATGCCACAGATCACAAGCAAGCACTCACTAGAGTTTAAGGGTGAGGGTGAGCTTTTCAGAAATAACAATATACATTGGTAGAAAGAAAGAATGCAAGATACAGTAAAATTCAATAACCCACTATCTGATTGTTCAGAAATCCCCAAATTCAGCTCACTTGGCAATGTTTCATAGAAACATAGAAATTAGGTGCAGGAGTAGGCCATTCGGCCCTTCGAGCCTGCACCGCCATTCAATATGATCATGGCTGATCATCCAACTCAGTATCCCGTACCTGCCTTCTCTCCATACCCCCTGATCCCCTTAGCCACAAGGGCCACATCTAACTCCCTCTTAAATATAGCTATTCCTATGCTCCCTTTAAAGATACCAGGGTCCCTTTTCCCACCTCCCGATTCCCAGAGCAATTAAATTTACTGCAAAATGTATTATGCTGCTGTAACATCTTGAAGAAATTGAAAGTGTTACTTTGCTAATAATAATAATATCCAATGGTTGAATTTTCCATTCCAGCACAACCAAAGTTCTGAGAGTATCATATTATCAGAGATGGACTCCGAAATAAACAAGAACAAAGCAGCCTAATCCAAGAGTAGCTAATGCAGAGTTAACATTTCCCAATACTTCCATGATACAATCCTGAATACAGACCAGACTAACAGAATAACATTTCCTCATGGAGTGCTCTTTAAGAAGCAAATAGGCCCAAATAGCAAGGCAGAGAAACTTTAAAAATCAAATGATATGAAACTTCCCTTACAATACATACTATTTCCCTAGAAATTATTTATTGTAAATAAGTCAATCACAACCATCTGTTTCCACTGTCACCATAGGAAACCTGTTCCACATTAACCACTCTGCAAAACTAGAGAATCAATGGTAATTTGATAGGTTAAGGAACTACACTGTGCTCACGTGGGTATATTTTCGTGCAATTGGATGAATGCCTTAAAGGAAATTAATAATAGCCTTCCTTCACAACAAGGTCTGGTACAGGCAATTGTACCGATCATATTTCTGAGTGACAAACTTTCATTCAGTCTTCAGGAATTGCATATCTATTTGCTTCCTATTGTGGAATCATTCCTTTGAATCCCCTTGTTTAAAACCCCAGTAATCACCCCGTTTTTTTTTTTTAATTTGACTACTTACCGATGCAATTCCATTTCGGCGCCAGAATCAGAATCTTCACTGGAATGGACATGCTCATTTGTTTTGCCGTTTGCATCCAGTGCTGATATCACGGGCTCAACATCAGTTTTTAGTACATCCTGGTACAGCATTTCATAGAGAATGGCTGCAAATCAAAAGTTTAACGCATAATATATCATATACTTATACACACACCAAAAACACAAAGCAAAACACAGCAGTTCTGATTACACCCAGCAATCAATCACCCACCAGTTATTTGGGAATGACTGCAAAGGCACTTAATTATTAATGTTACTGAAATATGCCTGCTTAGAATGCCATAAAATCCAGGCCATCTTACCATGAGAAAGGGTCGGTGCAGGTTTCCACCGTCTCTCCTCTCTCCCCAGATTTTCATTTGATCTCCAATGTAAGAGGCTGTACATTAATACAGTTCTTTTTCAAATATGCTTCAGAAGGTCCTCTCTCTCACTCAGCACGTCACCTTTCCCATCCATGACAAAGGACACATCCTTGACCTGGTCTGCTCCACAAATCAACCGGTACTCGACCTCCATCCATGCCTCTTCCCCCTCTCTGATCATAAGCTTATACGGTTCACCATCCCTTCTCCGACACCTCGCCCCCGCTTCCTCCGAGAAATCACCTTCCGTAATCTAAAATCCATCGATCCCCACCATCTCTCTGACCTGCTCTCCACCACTCTCCCCCTGGACTCAACCCATATCTCACCTGATGATCTCACAAACCATCTCAACTCCACCTTGTCTACCTCCCTTAACACTCTGGGCCCCCTCAAAACAAGAACCGTAACTTTCAACATCTTCACCCTGGTACACACCTGCACTTCGTAAGCTGAAACAGACTGGTCACCGACTTGAACGACTCACAAAGAAATCATCTCTCACAGTTTACCATGAAGCTTACAAACTCCACCTCACTGACTACAAAGGTGCCCTCATTGCTGCAAAATCTGCCTACCTCTCCTCCATATTCACCGACCCCTGCCTAAACCACAGAACCCTCTTCTCCACAGTGGGAAACCTCCTCAAGCCTCGAGCCAACACTCTCCCTACCTCTACTCCGGATCTCTGCAACTCATTCCTCCACTTTTTTGCTGATAAAATCAGCACCATCTATCAATCTTTATCCCCTGTACCCGACTCCCCAGCATCTACTCCACCACCTACCAAGGCCCCTCCTTTCAACATCTCCACTGACCTCCTTACCCCTCCTCCACACTGCTTCCTCTCCCAGTTTGACCTGGCCACCCCTACTGAAATCTCCAAACTCATCAGCTCTTCCAAACCCACTACCTGCTCCCTCGACCCTCTCCCCACTCCCCTGCTGAAGTCCTGCCTCCCCGTTCTCTGCCCCTACCTCACTAATCTCTTCAACTCCTCATTGTCCCAAGGAATTGTCCCCTCCGCTTTCAAAACTGCTGCTGTCACACCAATCTTAAAGAAACCTGGTCTTGATTCCTCCTCTCTCATTAACTACCGTCCAATCTCAAACCTCCCCTTTCTTTCAAAAACCCTGGAGCGTATCGTTGCGTCACATCTTCATTCCCACCTCCTTGCGTATAACCCATTCGAACCCCTCCAATCTGGCTTTCGCCCCCTCCATAGCACAGAAACTGCTCTCCTCAAAGTCCTCAACGACCTCCTCACCTCTGCTGACACTGGTTCCCTCAAAATCCTCATCCTCCTCGACCTGAGTGCAGCCTTCGAAACAGTGAACCATAACATCCTGCTTACCAGACTTGGGGACCTTGGCATTGAAGGTTCTGCACTCAGCTGGCTCCGTTCCTACCTTTCCAACAGATCCCACTTCATCTCTCCATAACCACACCTCTGCTACAGCCACAGTCACTCAAGGCGTTCCCCAAGGCTCCGTACTCGGCCCCCTCCTCATCATCATCTACATCCTCCCCCTTGATCAGATACTCCGCCACTTCAACCTGGACTTCCACTGTTACGCCGATGACACCCAGATCTACCTCAGCACCAAATCCCCCCACAACCCCTCCCTCTCCCATATCAACTCCTGTTTGTCAGCTATAAAAACCTGGATGCAACATAACTTCCTCAAACTCAACAGCAATAAAACAGAATTCCTCCTCATAGGCTCCAAATCCACACTCAGCAAAATCAATAACCCCACTCTCACCATCGACGGCACCACTGTCTCCCCATCTCCCCAGGCCCGCAACCTTGGCGTGATCTTTGATTCCACCCTCTCCCTTGAGCCTCACATCCGCCATGTCATTAAAACCTCCTTCTTTCACCTCCGCAACATCGCCAAAATCAGACCCTCTCTCACACCTCCCGCTGCTGAAAGACTCATCCATGCCTTCATCTCCTCCCGACTGGACTATTGCAACTCACTTCTCCTTAGCATCAGCTCCACCTACATCAACCGACTCCAACTGGTCCAGAACGCAGCTGCCCGACTCATCACCCACACCAAATCCTGGCATCACATCATTCCAGTCCTCAAACAACTTCACTGGCTTCCCATCTCCCACCGGATCACCTACAAAATCCTGGTCCTCACCTACAAAGCCCTCCACCATCTGGCCCCCCCATATCTCACTGACCTCCTTTCCCCCTACCAACCCTCACGGTCCCTCAGATCCACATCAGCCGGTCTCCTCTCCATCCACAAGTCCAATCTCCGCAGTTTTGGGGACAGAGCCTTCTCCAGGGCAGCTCCCAGGCTCTGGAACTCCCTCACCCAACTGATCTGCAATTCCGTGTCCCTCACCATCTTCCAGTCCCCCCCCTAGACCTATCTCTTCACCTCTGCCTATCCTTAGCCCCACGTCCCCCTCCCTTTTCATCTGTGCTTGAATTGCCTCATATTGTGTTTTGAATTGAATTCTGTCTTTAATTTGTGTACTAGTCATGTCTCTACTATTTATTTAATTCCGCTTACATGTTTTTCCTCTACTTGCTAAATTTTTGTAAGGTGTCCTTGAGACTCTTGAAAGGCGCCCATAAATAAAATGTATTATTATTATTATTATCCTTTTGCAGACCCCACTCTGGTTGAATAAATTAATAACGAATCACTACAGAATGTATGACCACGCCAATTCTCAACTCCTGGGAGGAGTGGTTTAACCCTTGTGTATTTATGCTGGCTATGCCAGGTCAAAAAACAAAATGATCGTATAGCTCTGTAAAGTTAGGCATTCCTGTAGGAAGTAAAGCTGCACGCATGCCCCAGTTTGCATTGACAGTGCCGAAGTGGAGAGGGTCGAAAACTTCAATTTCCTAGGAGTCAATATCACCAAATTCTCCTGGACCACCCATATTGAAGCAAGGACCAAGAAGGCATACCAACACCTCTAATTCCTTCAAAGGCTTAGGAAGTTCGGCATGTCCCTGTGCACTGTGGAATGCATTTTATCGGGATGCATCGCAGCTTGGTTTGGGAACAGCTCCACCCAGGACTGCAAGAAATGCAGCAAATTGTGGACGCAGCCCAGCCATCACACAAACCAACCTCCCTTCTGTTGACTCCATTTATACCTCACGCTGCCTCGGCAAGGCCAGCAGCACAATCAAGAACGAGTCGCAGCCTGATCACTCCCTCTTCTCCGCTCAGGCAAAAATGCACACCAACAGATTCAGGGACAGTTTCTTCCCAGCTGTTATCAGGCAACCGAATCATCCTACCACAACCAGAGAGCAGTGCAGAACTACTATCTAACTCTTTGGTGACCCTCGGACAATCCTTGATCAAGCTTTGCTGGCTTTACCTTGCACTAAACGGTATTCCCTTATCATACATCTATACACTGTAAATGGATCGATTGTAATCATGTATTGTCTTTTTGCTGACTGGTTCGCATGTAACAATAGCTTTTCACTGTACCTCGTTATACGTGACAATAAACCAAACTGAAATATCATACTGGAAATGGGTTCCATTTCAACACCGATAACAAAACCAATTTAAAATTTTTAGATAAAGGTAACATTTTGGAAAAAATTATTTAAAGATAATATTTTGAAAAAATAAGTTGAAGTCATTTCTCAGTTTTTTGGTTTGCAATCACCACACAGATTTGAAAAATGATCACACATTACAAACTTCAGGACACTTTAATTGTGAGACTGAAGTTCAGTGAACACATTCTTTAGGGATGACTTGGATAGGGTACTGTCGAGTTAATGTCTAGGTTATCAATCTGGATAACAACATTTGCTGCAAGAGGGAAAATAGTGGGCTGCAAAACCAAGTTTTTACAAATCGTTAGAAATATGCTGCACCACAATATTTATTTCTGCAACCTTTTCTATTGATTGTTCCTTTCAATAATTAATATATAGCCCAAAAGAGATTATTGAAATTCGTGGGCTGTAACAGATCAAGAGATTATAATTACAACAAAACCAGAAACAAATTGCAAAGGGACATTAATAAGACGGGAAAAAAATTGATTCACTTTTATACAAAGCCCGTGGGGCACATGCAGATACATAACATGATATACAGAAGTGGTCAACCTTCCCTGCTCTAGTACCATGGACTCTAAGTTATCATTAACTTACTGATATGTTTATTTTTAAAGTTTCTGGTCCCTTCCGTAATTCATCTGGCAGGAGTGGTATGTGTAAGAACTAAAGGGCATGTCCAACTTACGTGTCATTGGCACGCAAATTACGCGACCTCGAGTTCGCGTTGAGGCGCACGGGCATCGAATGGCCGCGCGGGTCCAGTCCCACTTAGAAGCGCGGAGGGGTATGTAGTTGTGCGCAACATCGCGCAGGGCTCCGAAATTTTTGTAATGAACAAAATCTTCACGTGCCAACGGCCTGTCGCGGAACTGACGGCCAAAGTGGGACAGGACCAAGACGCAACGTCTCACCTCCAACAGCAGCAGAAGCAGGCAAACGATCGCCGAGCTCGGCCTGGGGCTCACGGCCGTTGCAGTCCGCATCCGCCCCCACCTACTCCCAGAGTGGGGCCAAGAAAATTGAAGATGAACACACAATCCAGGAGTAACTCAGCGGGACCGGCAGCATCTCTGGAGAGAAGCAATGGGTGACGTTTCGGGTCAAGACCTTTTCAGACTGAAGAAGAGCCTCGACACGAAACGTCACCCATTGCTTCTCTCCGGAGACGCTGCCGGCCCCGCTGAGTTACTCCAGCTTTGTGTCCAACTTCAAATGACGTCACGCGCTCCAGTTGGCTGTGCGTACGCATGAAATCGCGCCCGACCTTAGCGGGACCTTCACGGCTCAACGCGGCCACGAGGTCGCGTAATTTGCGTGCCAAGGACACGTAAGTGAGACAGGCCCTTAAAACTATTTAATTTTTGCTTTCAAGATCAGAGAGTTTATTTTAGTTTAGTTCGAGATACAATGTGGAAACAGGCCCTTCGGCCCACCGAGTCTGCACCTACCAACGATCACCCATACATTAGTTCTACCCCTTCACACTGTTTACAGAATTAACCTACAAACCTGCATGTCTTTGGAATGTAGGAGGAAACGGGAGCACCCAGAGAAAACACACACGGGCACATGGGAGAACGTGCAAACTCCATACAGACAGCACCCGTAATCAGGATTGAACCCAGGTCTCTGGCGCTGTAAATCAGCAACTCTACTTCTGTGCCGTTCTTCCATTTTCTAATCTTTTGTGGAATTAATGACTGACAGCTTTAAATGGAGTCTATATTATGGAAAATATGGAAAATATTTTCAAACTAAAAAAAAGGTACTTACATTGGCAAAGAGCTGCAGCATCTACAAATTTCCGAGGATAGACACTGTCATAATGGTTTCCATTTGAAAAGCATAACGAGATCTATTTGGAAGTTAGGAAAATAAAATCAGATATGCTTCCTGTAATCACATTCTAACACCATAAGGTACATTTGAAAGTTGACCAGGTAAGTTAAAATGTAATAGCAGTTCAAGATCCTTTCCCCACGTCCATTTCACATCTTTTTGTAGCAGATGATGAAGTGGCTTTAGCACAGTTGCTAAATCCGGAAGGAACCGTGCACAGAACTGCACCATCCCAAGGAATGATCGTAGCTCTGAAACACTGTTGGGTTTTGGAGCATTCACTATTGCGTCAACGTTCGCCTTCACAGGGCTAAGTCCGTTGGCGTCTACTTTGAGTCCAAGGTAGACCACCTCTGACTGCGCAAATGCACATTTTCATTTTTTTGCAGTTTGACATTGTGGCAATTCAGTCGAGTGAAAACTTGCTCAAGGAATTGCAGATATTCTACCATGCCCTCTGTGAATATCAGTAGGTCATCCTGGTTGCACACAGAGTGTGGAATGCCTTGTAATATTTTATCCATGACAGACTGGAAGATTTTTTGGGAGGATTTCACACCATAGGGCAGCTTTGTATATGAATACAGGCCCTTATGTGTGTTGATAGTCAAGTACAGGTGCACAACCTTTTATCCGAAAGCCTTGGGACAAGACACTTGTCGGATTTCGGACATTTTCGGATTTCCGAATGGAAGATTTTTAGCGTAGATTAGGTAGGTAGCGCGGGCGGCTTGAAAAGTCTGGAGCGACTGCCTCCTCCCCGGAGACCGGGAGAATCATTGTAAATCATTGCATAAATGTTAGTCAGTTAGTTTGGAGGGATTTTATGTGGTGGTGGTGGTGGTGGGGTGGGTGAAGGGGGAAACTGTAATTCTTAGTCCCCTACCTGGTCGGCGACTCCCAACATCGCGGAGCTGGGGGCTCCGTCCGGCCGCGGGCGGCGCCGGTTGTAGCTCCGACCCCGGCAACTCTACCCCTGGCTGCGAGGCGCTCCAAATCCAGCGCCGCCCGCGGTCGGACGCCCGCAGCCCCAGCTCCGCGAATGTTGGGAGAAGGCGGCCTCAGCGCCCTGGAGCTTACCGCACAGCGACCCGGTAAGGCATTGCCCGTTCCCCGCTGGTATCCCAGCGCTGCGACGCCGCCGACTCCCAACATTTGCGGAGCTGGGGCTGCAGGCGTCCGGCCGCGGGCGGCAGTGGATTTGGAGCGCCTCGCAGCCAGGGGTAGAGTTGCCGGGGTCGGAGCTACAACCGGCGCCGCCCGCACCCCAGCTGGGAGTTGGCGGCCACAGCGCTGCGGAGCTTACTGCACGGCGACTCGGTAAGGCATTGACCGCTCCCCGCCTCTCCGACCAGGTAGGGGACTAAGAATTAAAGTTTACCCCTTCAACCCCCCCTTCACATAAAAGCCCTCCAAACTAACTGACTAACATTTAAGCAATGATTTACAGATGTTTAAGTGTCTCCCCGGTCTCCAGGGAGGAGGCAGCCGCTACAGTAGTACAGACCTGGGTTGACCGTGGGTCGTTTCGGGTCAAGTTTGGCGCCAAACGCGAGCTTTGGTGTGCAGACGACATCCTGGAAAAAATGGCCGGTTTTTGGAGTTTTTCGGTTTCCGGAACACCGGATAAAAGGTTGTGCACCTGTACCGCTGACTTTCCTTGCTGACATTGAGTTGGGCGTAGGCGTGAGCTAAATCCAGTTTAGTTGGTAACGGTTCATCATCAACGGCTTGGTTGATTGTGACTTTGTAGTCACCGCATAGTCAAACAGTTTTGTTGGCCTTGGGTACGGCCACAATTGGCGTTGCCCAGTTACTCTGGTCTGTCTTCACAAGTACTCCATTCCACTCTAACCTGTCAAGTTCTTCCTCTACTTTTTGCCTTGGTGCATATGGTACAGGTCTTGGTCAACAATACACAGGTTTCACATCTTGCTTGAGTCGAATGTGCGCAGAGTACCCTGTTATTCCCGTGTAACTGTCGGCAAAAATTTCTGCATGTTTGCTTATGACGTTTTCATGACGTGATTTGGACAAATCAACGTTGAAAATGTTCTTCCAGTCTAACTCTATTCTACTCAGCCAATCCTTTCCAGGGAGGGTTGGTTTATTTCTGTAGCTGGCCACAATGATGGGCAGTGTTACTGACTGACCATTATGCTGAACTTTACAGTTCATTTGTTCGCATGTCTCCAAAACTTCGCCCGAATAGGTTCTCAGCTTGACCTTACTCTCAAATAATGGTGGCTGTGAGAACTTTGTTTCATACAGGTCTCTGCTCATGACCGAACAATCTGCTGCCGTGTCAATACACATATCAATTAACTGTTCATTAATCAATAGTTTAGTTTGAATGTCCTTGCCTTGGCTGGTTATAGGCTTATCGATGTTGGTTGCACAAATGGTGTACAACCCAAGTCCATTTCCATCTGGGTTCATCTCCAAGTCGTGAATTCAGTTCTGTTGTTGTCGCTTGTTTCCCGCAGGTTGTTGGTTTCCTGTTTTAAGCTTGGCCTGACATGCTGAGGCGATATGGTCTTTCTTCTGGCAGTTATAGCACTTGGCCATTTTGAACTGACAAAATTGGGATGAGTGATTACCGTTGCAACAATAACAACTGGCTGAACTCGGTTCCCCACCATTCTTTGGTTTTGGTTTAGTGCCTCTTGGTTTGGCCGTAGACACTGCCTTGTGACTGTAAACGGCCACTGCAGTCTCTGGTGGACGAAATCCGCGAGCATTCTTTGATGCCATCTCCATTGTGGTAGCGAATGTAATATCCGGAATGTTCACGAGTTTGGACTGAATTTGTTCATCCACTAGACCACAAAACAAATTTGTCGCGTCCGAGGAAGATTCCAAAGTTACATTACAAAGTTCAGTTTATCAAGACAACAATGTACTCATTGATTGTCTCATTCTGCTTCTGGTTTCTAGTGGTGAATTTATAGCTTTCTGCAATTTCCAGAGGCTTTGGGTTGAAGTGCTCCTCCAACTTCATCATAATGTCATTGAAAGGCACGTCTTTTGCCTTTATGGGCGCAAGGAGATTGACGAATGTGCCGTACAGTTCAGGACCGATCTCCGTGAGCACAATCGCTTTCATGCGTTCGCAAACACCCTTATTAGTTTCAGTCACTACCTCTCCTTCACCGCTAATCTCCATTATATTGTTTACTGTGAAAAACATGTTTCTCCATATAGGAGCTGAACCACTCTCTACTCTTGTCGAAAGTGCTATCGTGTCGTTCTCTTGTTTTTTTTAAAAGTCCGTTCAAAAACCCCGATTTTCTGCCTGTTCTGGTGTAGCAATTCACCTAAAACTTATCTGTACAAAGGCTATACAGCTTGAAGAACTCAACAAAAAAGAACTCGGTCTAAAATCCTATACAATCTCAAGGACGCCATCTTGCCACTTAGACACAATATAGAGATGGCCTGGCAAAACCTCTACGATTTGTACAGCTGCTGTTTTAAACTACAGTCCCATGCACAGAAGGATCTGCGGCCTATCGTGTCCAGCTCACAAACAACTGCAACACAGCTCCGTATTTGCTGTTTAAAATGTTAAACAATACTGCATGTTGCGAAACAGTCCTGTGCTGTATTTAAAGGATGAGTTCACAAACTCTATCCCGTCCTTGTCGCCAATTTTGTTATATTCCGGACGGCAGAATGAAGAACAAGACTTACACACTGGTTGCCCGGATCATGAGAGAGATTTATTACCCAGCATTTCCTGTTTATATTGAACACCAACTCATTAACATACACATGAATATGTATGAATACATTACAGTTGGCAACATATAAAAGTGCCACAGTAGCCAGTGTGGGGCCTTGAATTTTTACAATTTATATAAATGACTTGAATGATGGATTAGTAGCTAAATTTGCTGATGAAACCAAGATAAGGAATGTACATTTTGAAACAGGAGTGAGGTTACAAAGGGATCAAAGATAAAATTTGAATGGACAGATCTGGCAAATGTAGTAAACAACAAAGTGAGTATCAAATGTTAGACATGCTTAGCTTGTATTTATTTTAACTTAGAGGAGGAAGAGTTTCAACTTGATCGAAACATATCATACCATGATGGTCCTTAACAAGATGAATGTAGAAGGAGAACACTAGAGACTGTAGATGCTGGAATATTGAGCAAGATGCAAAGTGCTGGATAAACTCAGGTCAGACAGCATCTGTGGAGAGAATATACTGGCAAAATTGCCTGTCCAATCTCTCCCTTGTCTGGCCCATTGAATTCCTTCAGCGCTTTGTGGATGGGGTGAGAACATTTCCTATTGTGAGTGAAACTAGAACCAGGAGCCACAGTCCAAAAATCAGCTGTCTCCCACTTAATGCAGATGAGACAATGTTTGTTTTCTTTTAGTCAGTCCCAAGTCCTTGGAACTCTCTTCCTCAAAGAGTGATGAAACAGGGGTCTTTGAATATGTTTAAGGCAGAGGTGTAGATACTTGATTAGGGGGTTAGTGGTTGGTTCACTTACTATTACACAAATCCAATTCAGCACCTATATATACACTGCAAGACACAGCAAGCTAGGACAATAATGACATAATTGAGATAATCTTGCTGCTGCACATTGAATCCCCACCCAAATCAGATTCAGCACCTTGATACTTCCAATGTTTTCCCCAAGGTATTGTTCAATCAGGACGAGCACGGTTTCATGGGCTGAGAGAGAACAGTCGATGATAAGCTGGAAGCAGTTTCCTTGCCTGTATGTCCTGTATGTCCTTCTTGAACTCCTTGCCTGTATGTCATCTGATGCGATGAGACATCCTGAGGTTTGCTGTCAGTATTGCGGGCAGGATATTTTCAGGAACAATGATGAAGGAATCTGACCTATCCAGTATAAATAGGTAGGATTCTGTTTAAATACATTTTGAATTTTCCTTGGGCGATTGGAAAGAATAATCTGAACAGAAAGTGCTCACTCCACCTTGCCCACTGGGAAATTTCCTATTAAATTGGCATAAATCATAATACGGGTATTCTCATGCTTGGCCCAATGAAACTTTTAGATCCTCACCCCAGGCAATGTATAAAATCTTCACCCACCTATTAAATTTGTATTTGCACAACCATCTAAATAACATCAGAAGCTTTACTCTCCCTGGTCCAACCTCGATTCATGAATGCCAATCATTTAGAAAGAACAAATTTGCATTATTTGTTCACGACTCAAGGTTTCCCATAGTGCTTTACAGCCAGTCAAGTAGATTGAAATGTCATCATTGTTATCATATTGGAAACATGGCAGTCAATCCACACAAAGCAAACTCCTTTGACTAATGACCAAAAAATCTGGTATAACGATGTTAACAGGAATAACTAATGAACAGGATGCCAAGAAGAACTTGCCTGCCCTTCTTTATATGAAAAAATGTGCAATGGGACCTGTGACCTTTAAGTTTAACAAAGAAGGGTAAACACCACAGCATCTTTAATGGCCCAATTCCAAAGTTTGGCAATTCAGGCAGACTACCCTCAATCACTTAACTGGCTATATAAGCCTATATAATATGTACTCGTATCCATTTTAATGTAGTGGCTTTGTCATATCTTTTCTTAAGGTCACTGTAAATGATTTTATTATGTCTTCTGTTAGCTCACCGTGTCAGGAAATCCATTTTCAGTAACTCGGGCAGGAGGTCTATTTGGTTCCTGGTAAATTATAAAATCCCGCCTAAAAAGTCAAAAGAAATTAAAAAAATTAAAAGCTTGAACCATCCAATGACTAACAACGGTATTCTGTCTTTCTGTACAAATCGAAACATAATTGCTATCATTGCCTCAATTGTTTAGGGTATGACACTATAAACAACAAAAGTCTCAAGAATCAAAATCTGCATCCATTTACATCATCTCAACCAGGCCATAATCATTCAGATTTTCAAGTCCAAGAATCAAAAATTAGAAATCCTGCTGGTTGCAAACTCCTGCATGTGGGTCATCATTTAGCATGATGAGTATCGCCCAAGATGTCTTTTATATATGCTACTGCTAATGGTCATTTGAGAAAGAACCAAATGACACTCGGGGATCATCTATTAGTCATAGAGTGATACAGTGTGGAAACAATCCCTTCAGCCCCACTTGCCCACACCAGCCAACATGTCCCAGCTACACTACTCCCATCTGCCCCTGTTTGGTCCATATCCCTCCAACCCTGTCCTATCCAAGTACCTGTCTAACTGTTTCTTAAATGTTGGGATAGTCCCTGTCTCAACCACCTCTTCTGCACCTTGCTTCAGACACCCACCACCCATTTTGTGAAATTTCCTGAATTTGTAACATAACCTAATTAATACTAGCATGGCAGAAATTATTTTTTTCCCCTCAAGTTTCAGCATTTTTGAGAGTAATCATGAAAAAGAGGAGGAAATTGAGTGTGGCATGGAAATTCAGGAAAATAAATTGCGTCAATAGGTCATTGTTAAATAGGTTTTAGGACCAAACTCACAATTAGTTGCTTGGATCCAAGTCATCATTCAGACTAACTCAGAAGTGGTAATAAAGGTTTGCTCAAACAATTAAAACTACAGGTCAGTGACCCCAATATCACTGTGGTGGGCATCCCCAATATATACACCATTACTATTCTACACCCAAATCCTCAGCACAGTCATATTAGGAACAATAAAATAATGGTTGTGCTGTAAAAATGTTATTCCAGATAAAGTAATTAAACGTTTTCAACACAAATACATGGTGGCACTTGGACCACACATTACTCACTTTCGATCCAATTTAAAAACTCTTGCCAATTCCATTTCCCGAAACAGAAACCACTGGGGAATTGTGTAAAATATAAGCAACCTTCCCCCAATTAAATAAGTAATAATTTGCACTTAGATAGTGTACACGTTGTAGTGAAAAGATTCAAGGCATTTCATAGAATAGTAATCAGTTAAACTGTTGAATTTTGCTAAACTTTGAGGCAGATCACAGAACTAGTGCACTCAGCCTATGTAGCCAAGGCTGACCAGCAAGTGTAGATCTATACTAATCCCTCTTGAGGAGCACTATACAGAGAGGTGAGGAGATAAGAAAGGGAAAGCACAGTAAAATTTGTATCCAAAACAATAAAATACAGTCAAAGATGGACCAAGGAAAGCATACAATTCTGCCCACAATGGAATCTTTTTTATTTAGTAAATATTTTTATTAGAAGCAATGTACAAGTAGTATAAACCGTGTATAACGTAATACATTTCGTGTCCAACTTCTTGTTTTAAATTTAATATTAGAAAAGTAACAGAAGCAAAAAAGAGAAAGAGAGAGAAAGTTAAGTAAAGTAGTGATATTGATAGTTCATGAAAGAATAGATAGAAAGAACCCGTAAAGATATAAAGAAAGAGAAAAAAAGCGAGAAAAAAAAGAAAACAAAACAGTAAAAAAAAAGGGAAAAGGGATATACTGCTTCATATCTTTCCACACCGCTCACCAAGTTCTGAAACAGTTAATTTCCAGGGTTGTGTTGAACCATATACTTGTAATAAGTCGTTAAAAGGAGACCAAATCTATAGGAATTGGTCTGCTTTACCTGCTAGGACGAATTTCATATCTTCGAGGTGTAACATTTCAGACATGCTTGAAATCCACATTTTAAGCGTTGGGGTGGGTGCGTTTTTCCAGAATTTGAGTATAAGTTTTTTTGCAGTTATCAAGCCATAGTTAAGGAGACAATTTTGGAACGAAGACAATGGAATCTTAAATACACTGTACATGTCACAGTCACGGCAACATTGAATGCCACCACCCCAGCACAAAAACAAGGAGTCTCAATGTCTTAAACCCTTACTAAGCTATTGTTTTTAGCTAATTGTTTTTTTGGAGACAATAGTATTTTGTTGCACTTATAATTATCTACTGATTTGTTAACAGAAAGAAATCAGTACTCAATCAGTTCAACTTGGCAGCAACATATCCTCTCTGCTGACCATCAGCACCGGGCCATCTCAAGGCTGTGCTCAGGCTGTTTTTCCCTTCCTTATCTCTTTACTAACAACTACGAAGCCGAGCAGTAGATCTCCGAAAAAGGTTAGATCTGACCAATTTGATTACATTTACGGTACACAAGAAAGCTGGAGAAACTCAGCGGGTGCAGCGGCATCTATGTAGCGGAGGAAATAGGCAACGTTTCGGACCGAAACTCTTCTTCAGACTGATGGGGGCTTTCATCATGCCCCCATCAGTCTGAAGAAGGGTTTCAGCCCAAAACTATGCCTATTTCCTTCGCTGCATAGATGCTTCTGCACCCGCTGAGTTTCTCCAGCTTTTTTGTGTACCTTCGATCTTCCAACATCTGCAGTTCCTTCTTAAACACCTTGATTAAATTTACATTTGGTTGTAGGTAATCGAACACAAACACATGAAACACACATGTTGAATGGAATGAAGGTCCTCCGACTGCATTGTTGCATGTGACAGGAACCCCAGGATTTCAATTTGCGATTGGAACAGTGGCATTCAACTTTCTATGTTGCTGGGCCTCAGCATGCTATTGCATGTCACATACCCAATACACTGAAACACTAATCTGATGCAAAATCTTTGATTTTGAATTTGAACACTGACGGAATATGCTTATACTGTAAAGAAAGTCTCTGAATCACGGACTTCCACATAGAAACATAGAAATTAAGTGCAGGAGTAGGCCATTCAGCCCTTCGAGCCTGCACCGCCATTCGATATGATCATGGCTGATCATCCAACTCAGTATCCCGTACCTGCCTTCTCTCCATACCCTCTGATCCCCTTAGCCACAAGGGCCACATCTAACTCCCTCTTAAATATAGCCAATGAACTGGCCTCGACTACCCTCTGCGGCAGAGAGTTCCAGAGATTCACCACTCTCTGTGTGAAAAAAGTTCTCCTCATCTCGGTTTTAAAGGATTTCCCCCTTATCCTTAAGCTGTGACCCCTTGTCCTGGACTTCCCCAACATCGGGAGCAATCTTCCTGCATCTAGCCTGTCCAACCCCTTAAGAATTTTGTACGTTTCTATAAGATCCCCTCTCAATCTCCTAAATTCTAGAGAGTATAAACCAAGTCTATCAAGTAATAACCACATTACAAGAGATTTCTAACTCATTCAATGTGAAGGATGATTTTTAAAAAAGCAAAAAACACTTCTTTGGTAGTTTAGGGGCCTTTTCCTTTCTTTCTTCTATTTTACTTATTTTTCATCATTCTCTCCTTTTTTCTCTTTTTTTCGATTTAGGTTTCAATGTTAAAAATGAAGCTGTACAACAATTGTATAACTGGCACGTCGATTGCCTTATTCCTGTACAATTGCTTCTAATAAAATAAAAAAAATAAAAAGCAAAAACCTCACTAACAATTTGGAAACAGACAATATTATGTGCCAATATGTTTAGCCTCCATCACCATCCATTGGGCATGCTAGTGTACTTTGGTCACAACCGAGACCAGCCTTCTAACACAATGAAAGTTCCATGCATCACACAGATAGCCATTTGAAAGAATTCAGCGCTTATCGAAAATACAATGGAAGTTCTATCCATCATAAAGATCGCCATTTGATAGAATTCAACACATATCTAAAATCCGCCTCAACATCTCACTAATTTTAAGTTTATGTTTCATGATCTTGCAATGCCAAGTTTTATGCCTTTGTTTTAAATGTGTATTCCGTGAGCTCCCATTTCACCTTCCTACAAAATGTATGGAAGCCATAAGTACAAGTAGTACAAAGAGAATAATATCAAAATGCAGAACAAGTGCAAAAGCTTTATAGCATTACGGTAGATAGGCACAACATGCTGGAGTAACTCAGCAGGTCAGGCAGCATCTCGGGAGAAAAAGAAGAGGTGATGTTTTGGTTCAAGATCTTTGCCCCTAATCATCGCCTATCAATTTCTCCAGAAATGCTGCCGGACCCGCTGAGTTACTCCAGCATTTTGTGTCTATCTTCGGCGTAAACCAGCATCCACACTTCCTTCCTACACGTAGCATCACAGCAGTCTGATAACACTAGGGAAGAAACTGTTCTTGAATCTGAAGGCAAGTGCGTTCAAGCTTTTGCAACTTCTGTGCGATGGTAGAGTTGGAGGGGGTGGGGGCCATAAAAGGCCTATCCCACTTAGGCGATCTTTTGGGCGACTGCAGCAAAAATTTCAACATGTGGAAAACGTTTTGGTGACAGTGGCGACTATTTTTGCTGTCGTAGGTTGTCGTCAGGTGTCTTAGGTGAATTCCATTCAAACTAGTCCCTGGCAGTCGCCTAAAGAGCCACCCAAGTGGGACAGGCCTCATAAGACTGGGGAGAAGAAAAGATCCTTGGTTATGTTAGCTACTTTCCTTATGCAGTGTGAAGTGTACAGGAGATGGTGGGGAAAGCTGATCCCTGTGATGAACTGTGCGACATCCACAACTGTCCGCTATGTCTTAGTCTTGGGCAGAGCTGTTGCCAAACCAAGCTTTAGTGCATTCTGAACGTATGCTTACCACGAGGCAACAGCAGAGGTTGTTAAGAGACGTTGGAGACATGCATAATTTCCTTAATCTAAAGAAGCAGAAGCATGATATGCTTCTAATAAAATAAAAAATATATAATGCACAAACCTCACTAACAATTTGGAAACAGACAATATTATGTGCCAATATGTTTAGCCTCCATCACCATCCTTTGGGCATACGAGTGTACTTTGGTCACAACCAAGACCAGCCTCCACGACAAGTTGTTGGTGATATTCACGCCTAGGAACCTAAAGCTTTTGACCTTCTCCAATTCCGTACCATTGATGTTGATTGTGGCACGTACTCCACCTTGCTTCCTGAAGTCATTTCACAGTGAATGGCAAGCCCCTGGGTAGTGTTGTAGAGCAGAGGGATCTAGGAGTGCAGGTACATAGTTTCTTGTACGTGGCATCGCAGGTAGATAAGATGGTCAAGAAGGCTTTCGATACATTGGCCTTCATCAGTCAGAATACTGAGTATAGAAGTTGGGGTGTTACGTTATAGTTTTACAAGATGTTGGCATGGCCGCATTATGTTCAGTATTGTCTTCAGTTTTGGTCACCCTGCTATAGGAAGAATGGTGTTAAGCTGGAAAGAGTGCACAGAAGATTGACAAGGATGTTGTCAGCACTTAAGGGGCTGAGCTATAGGGAGCGGTTGGCCAGGCGGATGAGAGGTGATCTTACAGAGGGATATAAGATCATGAGGGCAATAGATAGGGTGAATGCACAGTCTTTTATCCAGAGTAGGATAAATCAAGCACCAGAGGACATAGGTTTAAGGTTTGAGAGGGGAAACATTTAATAGGAACCGAGGGGCAACTTTTTCACACAGGTGATGGGTTTATGGCACAAGCTTCCAGAAGAGGGAGCTGAGGCAGGTACCATCTCATTATTCGAAAGATATTTGGACAGGTACATGGATAGGAAAGGTGGGCATATGGGCCCAACGCAGGCAGCTGGTTTTGGAGGGGCATCTTGTTCAACATGGGCAAGTTGGGCCGAAGGGCCTGTTTGCGTTCTGCAAGCCTCTAATATAAAGCTCCTTCACTGTCCTGCCATTGAGGGAGAGGTTATTGTCTTGACACCACGCTTTATGCTCTCTATCTCCTTCCGGTACCCGCCTCCTCATTGTTTGAGATTCAGCCCATGACAATGGTGTCACCTGCAAACTTGTAAATGAAGTTAGAGCCGGATTTAGCCATACAGTCGTGAGAGTGGGCCTGCTTGCGTGCGTGCGTGCGTGCAATTTAAATTCAGCTAATTAAATATTTTTTAAGAAGAATGTTGTCTAAGTCATGTTGAACATCTTATTGCTAGATTACTATACAAAACCATCTTAATTCAGGGAAGGAAATTGCTCCCTTTATCCAGTCTACCTGTGCACAACTCTAAAATGGCCTTTTAAAACATTTCAGTCGAATCAAAACTGTAATGCTGGAGCACAATAACATCAGGCAAACAGTCCATCAAGTATTGATCAAGGCACCAAATCAGTGCATAACAAAGTAGTTCCTAACAATGTTTGCATTGTTATTCTCACAAACCCCTGGGGATTGGTTAAGTTGGAGAGCTGTCCCACATGCTGGAAGAAGCCATATTCATCTTACAACTAACGCTGCAGGCTGTTCCATCCCTGTGCACGACCTGTCTCACTGGCAGGACAGGTAAACCAAAGATATACAGACAGCAGGAAGAACCTCTGGCAGGCATCACATTAACCAGATACCATGAAACTATAAGGCATCATCACAAAATGGGTAAGGAAATATCAAACCAATTTCCAACTACTGTCTGTCCGAACATGTTCCTGCATGATAACACTTGGAAACATGACTGAGAAAATAAAAAGTAGAATATGATGTGAGCCGCAACACTAAGTGTTGGTCATAGTGAATGAACTGGCCTCATTCAGAAGAACAAAGCCTGCAAAGCACATCTGCAGCAAGTATCAAGTAAGTCAACATAAAGGATAACCTATTTAATTTCATCGAATGTACAGTTGCAGATTGTCCATGAAATACCGGGAGAGGTAACTTCAAGAGCTCGCCCCCTCCCCCCAAACTGAAGTGACATCCTCACATTTTGTGTTGCGCCATCAATGGGTTGGTTATAATCAGAACACATTTGTTAGTTCGAACGAAGGCCATTACCACAGAACTGCATTCTACCACAGGCAATGGAAAAATCCAAGCAATTCTCCAATTTACAGATTGAATCAAAGCTCTGTTAGTCATGAATTGTGAGAGGCAATTCACAGCTATCGAAAGAAGCCAGTTTCAAGAACTTCCCCATCTCATTGTTGATGGAGCCTAGTGCTGGATTTTCAAGGCAAGGCCAAAAACATTTGCAAATATCCTTCACCTAGTAAGCCTCACAGATGCTTGAGTTTCAACCAAATGCATTGAGTGGAAAATCCATTTTAGTTTCCCTGAGGTCTACACCATAATGGAAGACTCTCTTCTGCCAATTCAATTACTCCAGGTGACATAATGAATCGGTTAAGAGCAGTGGAAAAGGCAATGGCTGCAGCCAAACAATATCACAGCAATGATTGAAAATTATCCATTCTTCCAGTCAAGTTAATCCAATATAGTTTAAAATATTAATTTACTCAACAATACAAAAAATTGCTGGGAATATCACATCCATGAAAAGCAGAACAGTCTGGCTAATTGACAAAGGGACTAGAATAGTTGAGGAATTTGATTCAACACCACCTTTCCAAATTATACGAGTGCATGGGGTGGAATGGGGACATGGGCAACTATAGCCAGGTGTCGGTGATGCATACATCCTGCAAAACAATGAAAAGGTTGGAGTGGGGAAAAAAAGTAATGACAGATCATTTGACAAAACTGCCAGGAATTATGTTCAACCGCTAATAATGACATCATTCATTTTGACCAAACTACTATAAACTCTGTTTTCTAAATACTCTGAATAACATAGCATGATGATGCTCATAAATTGGGGATTCATAAATTCAACCAGGACTTCTGGTATTTAGCACAAGAAAATGCAAGTTATTACTATTGATGGGTATCCAAATCATCTTGAAATACAAAGAAGGCAACTGGGGTCTGAATGCCCCTTGTACCTGAAGAACAAGATACATCTAGTAACAAACACTAATATCCATGGTAGCCTTACTTGTACATGAGTGAAAGCGCACTGATTTCTACTTGTCCAACCCATTCCTGCATTCAAAGAGAAAAAAAAAACATTTAGAATGTGGTTATTCAAAAATTAGTATGTTTAAATCATTAATTATTAAAAACAATAGAAAATATAATTCCAATTTGATCGAGGGCACCCCAAAGTAGAACTATATTTCTTATTCCCAAAATAACCCCACATAGCAGGGTCACTGAAGAGCAAACACTCTGCCAGGGGAGTGCGGAGTTCCAAAGGAGTTTGAGGGTCTGTCACAGCAGTGACCAGTCAAAAAGCCATCAGGTTCGGCCAGCCAAGGG
This sequence comes from Leucoraja erinaceus, assembly GCF_028641065.1. Lineage (NCBI taxonomy): Eukaryota > Metazoa > Chordata > Chondrichthyes > Rajiformes > Rajidae > Leucoraja > Leucoraja erinaceus. The sequence continues at coordinate 155,843,185 of NC_073377.1, forward strand.
GTCAGCATCCACCTTCCGAGGCAGAAAGGTCTGAAGGTTGGTTGTAAATCACTAGGTTACAAAAGATTAGAAGTACAATCCAGCTCACTAATCTTCAATCATTCTACCTAGAATGGTTAAAAATATGTCACTCACTTGCCTACTTCTCTTTTTTATACACATTTATATTTGAATCATCTTCAAAAATATATTTGTGCACACATTTTGGGATTCATGCGATAGTCTATTTCTCTCAAACTTCTAAAAGACTGGGAGTCTTTGCCCAAGTGTCTCTTCTGCAACTTTCCTCCATCCTATCAAACTTCTTCATTTGTGTCTTCAAATAACTTTTCAAAGTACATTAATGGAGTGGTACTTTTGAGATTTAATGTCAAAGCCCTGTATAAATAATCACTTCTATTATGTGGACCTCACATCGGCACAGTCCACAATGAACCTGCCTTATATTGACAGTGACAAGGAGATCCAAGGATGGAATTTAAAAAAATGCACTGATTGGCTGTTCTCTGTAGCAAAGTAATTGAGCAACACTATCACAGGAACTCAAGGTGCTGAGACACTGCATCGTCTGGAAAAAGACATCATGACTTCACCCTCTCGAGACACATGTTATTCTGCTGAGACAAATTGCCTTTTCCCACAAAAAACACAAGACCAACTTTAATGTGTTGGACTACAATATTTAACTGCGACATACAAATTCTCACAAACGTGCAGTTTCTTGCGATGAAAATTGTACATTCCAGGTGTTATTTAGTAAAGTAACATTTGAACAATGGAGTTAAATTAGTTTGGGGTTGTTAAAGGTGTCTATTGAATCTTTACCGATTAGATGTCAACAACACAGAGTTTTTCCCCCAATCGTGAAAATTATGGTATTTGCAATCTAACTAGGCAGGTAAGAAAAGCAATAGACGGGATAAAATTCTAGCTTAACAACCCCTTACCGTCCCCGCCACATAAAGCACAGATGTGCATGGGCGGAAATCCTGGAGGGGGGGGGGGGGGGGGGGGGGGGGGGGTCGGGGTGACATGTCCCCCCCCCAATGCTTTGAGAGGTGGGGGACATGTCCCCCCATGTTTTGTAATTCGGACACTTTCTAAGGGCTGAATCGGCCCGTTCACGGGATCTTTCAGCGCCCAGCGCTGCTTAAAATCAAACTGCTGCATCGAGTCGATCGAGGCTCCCGATGTAAAAGCCCCCGCTGGCCGAAGAAAGGCCTCGCGAACGGGCCGATTCAAGCCCCACGATTCGGGGCGGACGAAGCTGAAGTTCGGAGTCGGCCACCAACCAGGTCCGCTCCCGATGTTACCGTCCACAGGGCCCAAGGCCGAAGCCTCACGTGTGTGCGCATGCGCGAGGGCAGCCGCCAAGAAATTGTGTGTGTCCCCCCCCATGATTTGATAGCGATTTCCATGCCTGTAGATGTGCCTAGATATTCTTGTGCATCGAATCACAAAAGATTAATAGGAGGTGCAGCGAATGGTTAAGAAGGAAAATGGCACATTTGTTTTATTACAAGAGAGTTAGATTTTAGAGAGATTTTAGCAGTATTGTTATAATTTCATAGTGTACTTGTCAGGCCATACCTGGAGTACTTAAATAAGGGGACAAGAGTTCTGGATTGCTTATTTAGGAACAGGTATACTGACATTGACGATAGTCCAAAATGGATTCAGCCAACTGCAGGGATGAGAGAGTTGAGCTATCATGAGCAGCCAATTAAATTAGATCTGTATTCTTTGGAGTTTAGAAGGAGTGGTAATCTGATTGAAACATACATGATGGTATAAATGTTGAGATATTTCCACCAGTGGAAGAATGTTGAATAAGGTAACACAATTAAAAGATTAGGTAGCTGGCATTTAAAACTAAGATACATAAAAAACTCAAGGGGTGCGACGAATCTCTGGAATTCACTACTCCACTGGGGTTTGGAGCCAAGCCAATTTAAAGAGAAAGTCAATAAATGTTTGAAAGATAAAAGAATCACGAGGACTTGGAACTGGCACAAAAAAGACGAAGCCTGGGACAGAATAATTATGATCATAAAGATCATTGGTCTAAAGAAACTTCTCGAACCAAAATGTCACCCATTCCTTCTCTCCAGAGATGCTGCCTGTCCCACTGAGATACTCCAGCATTTTGTATCTATCTATGATCATATTAAACAACTGGGCATTTGCAAGGTGCTGAGAGGCCTACTGCTCCTACATTTTTATGTTCTTGCATTCAAAGGAGAGTAATATCAGGCCAGGGCGGCACAGCGGTAGAGTCGCAGCCTTACAGCGCTTGCAGCGCCAGAAACTGCGTTCGATCCCGACTACGGGTGCAGTCTGTACGGAGTTTGCATGTTCTCTCCGTGACCGCGTGGGTTCTCTCCGAGATCTTCGGTTTCCTCCCACTTTCCATAGACGTACGGGTTTGTAGGTTAATTGGCTTGGTATAAGTGTAAATTGACCTTAGTGTGTGGAGGATAATGTCAATGTATGGAGATCGCTGGTCAGTGCAGACTCGGTGGGCGAAAGGGCCTGTTTCAATGCTGCATCTTTAAACTAAACTAAACCAAGTGTAAACGAGCATTGTTCAAGATGACCAAGCTAGGTTCAATAAATTCAAATGTTTCTAGATTTTTTAAAGATATTCCTTATACATTTTTTGAATACATTTTCAATTTCATACCTGTGGCTTCTCAAGTTGCTTCAAATATTCATCAAATGATCCTTCAATGAACTGAAATAATCACAGAAAAACATCTTACAAATGATGCAGTATATGGAAACATAGGAACAGTAGATTATTAAGTCCTTTAAATTTTTCTATTACTGAATAGATATTGACTGACCTGTATCAGCGTCATATCAACCTACTCAATGATTTAAAAAATCAAAAAAAAATCTCACTTGTCAAATTTTTAATTTCCTGAATTTTCTGTAAAAAGAGAACTCCAGATTTCTACCATGCAGATGCGAATCCCCCCCCCCCCCCCCCCCCCCCCCCCCCCCCCCCCCCCCCCCACCTTCACATTTCTGCATCGAATCGATTGTGGTGTTTCACAATGAGTATTGATAAAGGACCAGGCATCTGTGCAAAGGAGAGATGGTCCCTTTAAAGTAAATCGTCCGTTTGCCTATTAAAGGGCCTGTCCCACTTTCACAATCTAATTCACAACCTTTTTTACTCGTGGAAATTTTTAATCGTTGAAAAAACGCCCTGACCTATTTGATACCACGAGTACCTACGACTAGCATCATGGCCTGCTATGACCTACCTACGACCTCGTGACGACCATGCTGCAAGTAAGAGTCAAGGGCAAAGTCGGCAGAGGTCGTGAATTAGGTCGTGAAAGTGGGACAGGCCCTTTAAGGATAAAATGAAATATACCCGAAATCTACATTAAACTAAATGATTTTTGTTTTAATCCACATAAAGAAAACATACCGCTTCAAATTGTTCTTGGTTCCTCCTCAGGTAAGAAACACAAGCTCCTCGCACTTCAAGATGTTCAGATTGCGTATGGAAGACCTGTAAAGAAAGAGAAGCTGAGATAATTTACTGACCAGCATTGCAGTAATTATTTATAATTAATTAATCTCCTGCCACATTGTACACAAACGCTGCTCTGATGTTAGCCCAACTTTTCACAAAGGTTCTGTGATTTCTACATGTAAGAAAGAAATGCAGATGCTGGTTTAAATCGAAGGTAGACATAAAATGCTGGAGTAACTCAGCGGGACAGGCAGCATCTCTGGAGAGAAGGAATGGGTAACGTTTCAGGTCAAGACCCTTCTTCAGACACATCTAATCTCTGCTTGTATGTGACCATATCCCTCCATTCCCATGCGCCTATTTAAAAGCCTTTTAAATGCCACTATCATATCTGCCTCCACTACCCCTGGCAGTGCATTTCAAGCACCCACCACTGTGTAAAACAAAATGCCCCACATATCTTCTTTAAACTTTGCCCCTCTCATCTTAAAACTATGCCCTCTAGTCTGACCCGAAATGTCACCCATTCCTTCTCTCTAGAGATGCTGCCTGTCCCGCTGAGTTACACCAGCATTTTGTGTCTACCTCTGTGATTTCTATTGCGATTTTTAATACTGAGGCTAATTCAAAGTCCTCAACTAACGAACAAAACTTTTAAACTATTGTAAATGTTATAATTATGATTTACATACATTATTATTTCACAAACAACAATATGGTAATGAACAGATAATCTGCTTTTGTGGTTGTGGATCGGAGAATACAGATTGGCCAGACGCATGAGGTAAGTGAGGCCAATCACATATTGGGCAGTTTACTACCCAGCGGTATGAACATTGAATTCTCTAAATGTAATTCACTTCGACCTACACTCCCATTTTCTCCCCCCAGTCCTTTAACCAGTTCCTCAGCTCTCCACATTGTATTCCTCAAGTTCATTCCTTCCCTAGTCAACAATGGGCCTGCCAGGGCACCATCCTGCACAAGGTCATTTCGCCCTGATTGGGGTCCTAGTCTTTTCTTACCTCCAACTCTTCACCCCCCCCCCCCCACCCCCCCAACCAATCCTGTTTCACCAGAGATGCTGCCCGACCCACTGAGTTATTCCAGCACTTTGTGCCTGTCTTTACATACATTCCCTGCTCCTCTTTAAAATAATGTAATTGGGATTTTAAGTCCATCTGAGAATGTAACCAAAAAAATTCAGTTTACCTTCTCAGCCAAACAATTGAAGTGTCAGTGAATTTGAGCAAGGAGAGTAAAAGATGCAAGTACACACAAATTCAGGTCCAGGATAGGCAGGGTTTATGTCTGTTTACGAGATCTATCCGTGCCTGTTGTGGCTCCAACATCTATATTACTAAAAGTAAGATCTTGACCGCTTTTGACTCACTGCGATGTGATTTCCGAGAGAACGCCGCCACTTACGGCCAACATTTTTGGCCACCTCGCTCAGAGCCCCTCTCTGCACTTGAATTTTGTGGCCTTGCACCCTGCTCGAAGAGGTAAGAAACTGCACTTGAATTTGGTGGCCTTGCACCCTGCTTGAAATGGTAGGAAAATGGATTTGAATTTGGTGGCCTTGCACCCTGCTTGAAATGGAATTTCAAGGAATAGCCACGAGTCAACTGCCAGCCCACCAGCCATGAGTGAGCTGCCAGGACATCAGGCTTGAGGGACTGAGCTGCCACCCTAAGAATCCATTTGGCCCACAATGTCCCTACTAGCCCTCTGGAGACCAGTAGTCCCTGCAGCCAACAACACCCATCCCTCCAGAAAGCCCCCCCCCCTCCCCCCCACCCACTGGCCACCAATATTGTAATTGTTGGAGAGGTGGAATATTGCGTCGGGGACCAGCCCTCCCGTGTGAACATGGGTCCCAACGGGACCCACTTAGTCTAGTATTATTCTAAGTTTCTATGTCTATGGACTCAGTTGCCAAAGGACCTGTTTCAATGCTGTATCTCTAAACTGAAACTAAATAATGCAAGATATGACTCGGTAATTGTGAGTAGAAGTCAAGGAATTACTCAATACGCAGTAAATCTGGCAGAAAAGCTTTCTGGTCAATCTGTCTGGACAATGAAAGGGTTAATAATACGTTTAGTTTAGAGACACAGCGCGCCCACAGAGTCCACGCCTATCAGCAGTCATGCCATACACTGGCACATTATAGTTATGTCTAGCATAGATCATCAGTATTCCCTGTTTGTCTGTTGGTCTCAATATTCCAAAAATAATTCAGCTGCACATGTATACAAAGGCAAGCAGAAGGTTAACTGCTGAACTTAGCAAAGTTATGAAGGCAGATCAATTTTGTTTAAGGACGTAATTCATTTTTTAAAATATTAGCTTTGCTATGCTAATTCTTTTTTATTAGCAGGTTAGAAATTTAGTTTCAGTTTCGTTTTCTGGGAAAAACAAATGCACATATGGAGCAGCAGAGATCAGAGATCTTGAAACTGCAACTACATTACATCACAGCTATGGGCGTGTTTTGATTATCTATTCAAGAAAACATAGCTTTTGATCAAAGGTGTGTGCAGGAATTTACATTTGACCCCTTTTAATACAAAGTATCCAGATTGGTCATTTGTAAGGACATCAGCTAATCATTTTCTACTCAAAATATTGCTAACAATATTCCACTTTAATCATATTTTTCAGACATGATGTTCCTCCAAGGCCACTTTGCCCACTGGGTACAGACTTGAAATTCTATCTGGCGAACTGGTGGTCCCAACAACTACATTGCAGCCTTCCTCAAATAAAATACTGAAATAACAAAATATTCTATTTCAATTTTTTAGATTCAAATCTAAAAAATATAATTTTGCTTCCGTATCTTTCTTAAGATCTCACCCCAACTTTGATCCAAATTAAACATATTGCTCTGGTTGTTTAAACAGCAGTACCCCCCCCCCCCCCCCAAAAAAAAGAAAATATGCTTTCATGCACAAAATTCACTTGGCTTAACATATCGTTAAATTTGCCTACAATATTTATATGATGTCAATATGGCTTCAGTTTCTCAATTCCCGACATTCCATCAGCCATCGGTTTGCGACATGATTCAATACCAAACCCCTCGGTGTGCAATGGTGGTACGACATTAGCCCATGGGCTTTCCCCACTGAACCTTTGCAACAAACTCACCAAGCTTCACAATTAAATCCTTCAACTTTAATATGCCTGTCTGTGACATTACATTTTGGCAACTTCATGCACATGAAGATTAGCATGCGCTTGTTTTACTTTTGTATCACCAAGTGTGTCTGGGAACAGCCAGTGAGTGGAACACAAGGTCCTAAATTCATAAGTCATTGGGAGCAGAATTAGGACATTCAGCCCATCAAGTCTACTCTGAAATTCAATCATGGCTGACCTATCTTCCCCTCTCAACCCCATGCTCCTGCCTTCTCCAGGTAACCTTTGACACCCATACTAATCGAGAATCTGTCAATCTCTGCTTTAAAAATACCCAAAGTCTTGGCCTCCACAGCCATCTGTGGCAATGAATTCCAGTTCACTAAAGAAATTCCTCATCTCCTTCCTAAAGGTATGTCCTTTTACACTGGGGCTGTGCCCTTTGGTCCAAGGCGCTCCCACTGTGAGCATCCCTTGTGGAAAACAGATGCTCGTGTAGAACTTTGACAAAGATGACCTCCTTATTGTTTTCCTCAGCCACTCTGGAGCCATGATGCTCATGGTCTTTGCAGCTTTTGCAAAAGATGTCAAGCAAGCTTTACAAAAGCAGAAATCCTCCATTTTGTCAAGTACCCAAAATGCCTAATATTATCACAACTGAAATGAAACACTTTCTCACATTCTCAAGTTTCTATTTCAACTAGAAACGCACCCCAGGCACGACAAAACTATATTCCCAACACATTCCGCTGGTCAAATCAGATTATAAAAAGAGAACACAGAATCAGTCGGATCAGCTGCCAAGGGAATTGACTCAGTTTTGCTACAAGACAGTAGCAAATGGTCATCTACATCGAAACCTGCAGAACTGAGGGTGTCACACTTATCCATGTACATTGAAGTGTTCGTCCAACTAAACCTGCTGCATTAGTTCGTCACTCCTCTCATGGCCATAACCTTCCCAATGGATTTAGCAAATGGCAAACAACAGAGGCAAAATGGCTGCTGGTTCCAACTCTAAATTGAATCAGGAAGCTTTCCATTTGCCACTCACCAGTTTACACTGTTCTAATGATATATGGACTTATATACAATTAAGATTCCTCCCACAGACCTAATTTTGGACAGCTCTTTTAAGACATAAATATTCAATATTTTTTCAAAGACCTTTTTCTGCTCCAGCTTAACCAGGCAAGCATCCATCCTGCATGCAGGCAATCATATCCCTGCTGATAGAGAGAAACCAAGGAATTGGAACATTGAGCAAAACACAAAATTCTGGAGTAACTCCGTGAGTCAGGCAGCATTCCTGCAAGATATCGATAGGCGACTTTGATCCAAGTTCATTACCAGATACTTAGCAGACTTGCCTCATTTGATGACAGCCTGAGACATGCTTTTGTAATCCTCATTTAACAGCTTTCTCCTAGGATGTGGGAAGTCAGGGGCACTGCTGGCGACACTGACCACTACACCTGTGGGGACCTGTGTCCAGATGCAGCTCCTCGGGGACCGAGTTAGGGAACTGGAGCAGCAGCTGGATGACCTGCAGTCCATCTAGGACGACGAAAGCCTCTTGGACAGGACCTACAGTCAGGTCGTCACTCCAAGAGTACAGGAGGTGCGATGGGTAAAGACAGAAAGAAAGGGGATGAAGTGAGTGCAGGAGATTTCAGTGGAAGTACCTCTTGTGAACAGGTGCACCCTCTTGGGAGCTGTCAGGGCAGACAACGCTTCCAGCCCGAGCGGCGGACAGCCTGTGACTCGAATCATAGTGCTGAGACTCGACCGGCGAGACGGACATCAGGCAGAGCCATAGTGGTGGGTGACTCTATTGTCTGAGGTGGAGACAGGTGATTCTGTGGTGACAGATGAAACTCGAGGATGCTGTGTTGGCAGGGTTCAAGACGTCTCAGCCCGACTTCAGTACATCCTCGAGAGGGAAGGGGAGCAGCCAGAAGTAGTTGTGCATGTAGACTCAAATGACGGGGTTCCGCAATGTGTCTATAGAGAACTAAGCAGGAGGCTAAAAAGCAAGACTACCAGGATGGTTATAGAAACATAGAAATTAGGTGCAGGAGTAGGCCATTCGCCCTTCGAGCCTGCACCGCCATTCAATATGATCATGGCTGATCATCCAACTCAGTATCCCGTACCTGCCTTCTCTCCATACCCTCTGATCCCCTTAGCCACAAGGGCCACATCTAACTCCCTCTTAAATATAGCCAATGAACTGGCCTCGACTACCCTCTATGGCAGAGAGTTCCAGAGATTCACCACTCTCTGTGTGAAAAAAGTTCTTCTCATCTCGGTTTTAAAGGATTTCCCCCTTATCCTTAAGCTGTCCTGGATTTCCCAACATCAGGAGCAATCTTCCTGCATCTAGCCTGTCCAACCCCTTAAGAATTTTGTAAGTTTCTATAAGATCCCCTCTCAATCTCCTAAATTCTAGAGAGTATAAACCAAATCTATCCAGTCTTTCTTCATAAGACAGTCCTGACATCTCAGGAATCAGTCTGGTGAACCTTCTCTGCATTCCCTCTATGGCAATAATGTCCTTCCTCAAATTTGGAGACCAAAACTGTACGCAAAGACGTTATCTTTGGGTTGCTTCCAGTGCCTCATGCTAGTGAAGGCAGGAACAGGGAGATAGGGGATCTGAATGTGTGGCTGAGGGGTTGGTGCAGGGGGCAAGGATTTAGATTTATAGATCACTGGAATGTCTTCTGGGGCAGGGGTGACCTGTACAAAAGGGACGGGTTGCACCTTAATTGGAAGGGGAGCAGGTTTACTAGCGTTGCATGTGTTGGGCTTAAACTAAACAGTGGGGGGGGGGGGGGGGGGGGGGGGTGGGGGGGGGGGGGGGGGTGGAGTCAACAGCGGGGAACCGTATGCGTGCAGCTAACGGGAAAGTGTAGAAAAGGTCATGTTTATACTAACAGGGCAGGGGGATGGGACCCAATGCAAGGAGACAGAGGGCCATAAAAGGACAGAAGCAAAAAGTAGAAGGGAGATAAGAAAAACAAACCTGAAAGCTTTGTGTCTTAATGCGAGGACAATTCGTAATAAGGTGGATGAATTGAATGCACAATTGGTATTTAAGGAATATGATATAGTTAGAATTATGGAGACATGGCTCCAGGCTGACCAAGGCTGGGAGCTAAACATGCAGGGGTATTCAATATTCAGGAAAGATAGACAGAAAGGAAGAGGAGCTGTAGTGGCATTGCTGGTTAAAGAGGAGATTAATACAATAACAAGGAGAGACATTAGCTTGGATGCTGTAGAATCGGTACGGGTAGAATTGTGAAATAGCCAAGGGCAGAAAAGCTTGTTGGAGTTGTACACAGACCACCAAGCAGCAGTAGGGAGGTTGGGGGTAGCATCAAGCAGGAAATTAGGGACGCGTGTAGCAAAGGTACAGCAGTTATCATGGGTGACTTTAATCTACATATAGGTTGTGCCAACCAAACTGGTAAAAGTGCTGAGGAGGAGGATTTCCTGGAATGTATACGGGATGGGTTTTTAAACCAATATGTAGAGGAACCGACTAGAGGGCAGGCTATCCTAGAGTGGATATTGTGTAATGAGGAAGGACTAGTTAACGATCTTGTTGTGTAAGGCCCCTTGGGCAACAGTGACCATAATATGGTGGAATTCTGAATTAGGATGGAGAGTGACATGGTTAATTCAGAGACTAGGGGCCTGAATAAAGGAGACTTTAAAAGTATGAGACGGCACTTGGCTAAGATAGACTGGCTAATCTATCTATCTTCTATACTATTACTAAAACTCTCATCTTGACCACTTCCAGCCTGCGTTGTAATTAAATTTGCGCAAAAACGATCCCCCATAGCGCTACGATTTTTCGCCACCTTACTCACCATTCTTCTCTGCTGCAAGTCAAATACGTTTTGTGTGAAATAGTACAAAAGTTAAGAAGGTTTAAAGATGGTAAAAACCGCCCCTCCGGAACCCGCTGTCAATAACGTGGCGAGGAGAATAAAAATCTGAAGGGGCACAGTGTGTTTAGCAGCCTGTGGGGAGTGTGCAGCCTGCGGACTGCTTCTGCGGCGACCAGCACAACCAGCTGCTAGGTTGAACCGGAAGCCTCTGTGAAGCCAGAGTGGGACGGGGATCTGCTGCGTGAGGCTGAAAGCTGAAGGTGCGGGGTGAGCACAGTGCGAGCTGCGTCTGCTGCCCGCACTGTGGCGTGTTGGCCTTCATTGCGAGAGGATTTGGGTTTAAGAGCAAGAAGGTCCTACTGCAGTTGTACAGGGCCCTGGTGAGACCGCACCTGGAGTATTGTGTGCAATTTTGGTCCCCTAATTTGTGGAAGAACGTTATTGCGGCACTGACATATGATGAAAGAATGGGTCGACTGGGCTTGTATTCACTGTATTCACCAATTTAGAAGGATGAGAGGATATCTTATAGAAACATTCTTAGTGGATTGGACAGGTTAGATGCAGGAAAAATGTTCCCGATGTTGGGGGAGTCCAGAACCAGGGGGTCACAGTTTAAGAATAAGGGGTAGGCCATTTAGGAATGAGATGAGGAAAAACGTTTTCACCCAGAGAGATGTAAATCTGTGGAATTCTCTGTCACAGGCAGTGGAGGCCAATTCACTGGATGTTTTCAAGAGAGAGTTCGATTTAGCTCTTAGGGCTAATGGAATCAAGGGATATGATGGGGGGGGGGAGCCAAAACGGGATACTGATTTTGGATAATCAGACATGATCATATTAAATGACGGGTGCTGACTCGAAGGGCCGAAAGGCCTACTCCTGCATCTATTTCTATGCTTCTAAGATCTGTCACCAATTTTAGAAAGCTTCAATATCCTTCCTGTTTGTGGATGAGGCCACGGGATCCACGATCCCTACCTCGTGGATTCCAACATATCGCCTACCACGAAAAACATAGAACTGTACACACCCACTAGTTCCGAGTCATTATTTTAATTCACTTTCTGTACAAGAATTCACGCTGTTCTCCAAGCATTGCTTATCTGCTCCTATTTTGCAAGCCATTGTATAGCTAACTAAGTATATTATTGATTCCACAATTAACTGAAATCCCAGATATCCCTAATCCTAGTACTTGCTGCAAGCTGTAGCACAAAAGTGTGCAGGAAATATATATATAACAGTGACTACGCTCTGTAAACATGACAAAGCACCACGATGTGTGTTCAGGTCGTGAAGTTGCTAAATCAATACAACATATTTATCGTGACCCCCTTCGTTATTTGAACGCCAGCATTTCAAAGTTAGCTAATACACTTCCACAATGAGAAAAAAAAAGTTTTTTAAGAAAAGGCATTAAGATATATATATATATATAAAACGTGCAATGTTTGCAGAAAAAAAACAAGTAATGTTTTCTGGAGAAACTCAGCGGGTGCAGCAGCATCTATGGAGCGAAGGAAAAAGGCAACGTTTCGGGCCGAAACGTTGCCTTTTTCCTTCGCTCCATAGATGCTGCTGCACCCGCTGAGTTTCTCCAGCTTTTTTGTGTACCTTCGATTTTCCAGCATCTGCAGTTCCTTCTTAAACACAAGTAATATTATCTTCCGGATCTATTCGCAGCCTAGTGGAAATGTAAGTAATGTCTAGCGATTGACAATGAATGTTGTTGTTTTTCTTATCAAGCTCAGTCCATACCTGTTCAGCAACAGCTCTAAAAAGGCAAGAGCCATCCTTGGCAATTCTCTTTCGATAAAGACCCTGGTTCTTCAAGAATGCATCCAGTAGGACTTCGCCGGGACTGGATGGGTTACTGCGCTCCACGGCCTCGCCGTCTTCGCCTTGACCAGCAGCGCCGACTCTATCCATTTCAAGTGGCAGCCTTGGCGTTTTGATGGCAAACTCATGGGTGCATTTAGACCGGGCGCTTCCTCTAACGAAGCTGGAACGTGTGTGTGTGTGTCCCCCCGCGCGCTCCAGGGCAAACTTCCAGCGCACAAGATCGATTGTCCTGGCAGAACGCCCTCGGTCACTGCCCTCATCTGTGCGGCGCGGTGGATTCAGGACAATGTAGTCTTATCGGACACTCTGGTGCACAGTCGTCAGCTGCAGATGGACTACAGGAGCCAGCGGGCATTGCACAGGAGCTCCGCGGATGAAGGGGAGGACTAGACCTGGCTTATGATGAGGAAGGAGATTGCAATAGGTACACAATATTGCTGGAGAAACTCAACGGGTGCAGCAGCATCTATGGAGCGAAGGAAATAGGCGACTTCGGGCTGAAACCATTCTTCAGACTGATAGGGGGTGGGGGTGGTGGGGGGAGAAGGAAGGGAAAAGGGGAGGGGGGGGAGCCCGAGGGCAGGGGGATGGGAGGAGACAGCTCGAGGGTTAAGGAAGGGGAGGAGACAGCAAGGGCTAGCAAAATTGGGAGAATTCAACATTCATGCCATCAGGATGCAAGCTGCCCAGGCGGAATATGAGGTGCTGTTCCTCCAATTTCCGCTGTTGCTCACTCTGGCAATGGAGGAGACCCAGGACAGAGAGGTCGGATTGGGAATGGGAGGGGGAGTTGAAGTGCTGAGCCACCGGGAGTTCAGGTAGGTTATTGCGGACTGAGCGGAGGTGTTCGGCGAAACGATCGCCCAACCTCCGCTTAGTCTCCCCGATGCAGATCAGCTGACGTCTAGAGCAGCGGATGCGGTAGATGAGGTTGGAGGAGATACAGGTGAACCTTTGTCGCACCTGGAACGACTACTTGGGTCCTTGAATGGAGTCGAGGGGGGAGGTGAAGGGACTGGTGTTGCATTTCTTGCGGTTGCAACGGAAAGTGCCCGGGGAGGGGGGTGGTACGGGAGGGATGGGAAGAATTGACAAGGGAGTTGCGGAGGGAATGGTCTTTGTGGAAGGCAGACATGGGGGGAGATGGGAAGATGTGGCGAGTGGTGGGGTCACGTTGGAGGTGGCGGAAATGGCGGAGGATTATGTGTTATATTTGCCGGCTGGTGGGGTGAAAGGTGAGGACCAGGGGGACTCTGCCCTTGTTGCGAGTGTGGGGATGGGGAGAGAGCAGTGTTGCGTGGTATGGATGAGACCCTGGTGCGAGCCTCAGCTATGGTGGCGGAGGGGAATCCCCGTTCCCTGAAGAACGAGGACATTTCCGATGCCCTGGTATGGAATGTCTCATCCTGGGAACAGATGCGGCGTAGGTGGAGGAATTGGGAGTAGGGAATGGAGTCTTTACAGGGGGCAGGGTGGGAAGACGTGTAGTCCAGATAGCCATGTGAGGCAGTTGGTTTGTAGTGTATGTCGGTCAGAAATCTGTCCCCTGCGATGGAGATGGTGAGGTCAAGGAATGGTAGGGAAGTGTTGGAAATGGTCCAGGTGTATTGGAGTGCCGGATGGAAGTTGGTGGTGAAGTGGATGAGTCAGTCAGTTGTGTGTAGGTGCAGGAGGTGGCTCCAAAGCAGTCGTCAATGTAACGGAGGTAGAGGTCGTGGATGGGGCCCTGGTACATACTGAACAAGGATTGTTCAACGTACCCGACAAAGAGGCAGGCGTAGCTGGGGCCCATGCGTGTGCCCATAGCTACGCCTTGTGTTTGGAGGAAATGGGAGGAGTCAAACGTAAAATTGTTGAGGGTGAGGACCAACTCCGCTAGGCGGAGGAGAGTGTCAGTGGCTGGGTATAGGTTGCTCCTCTGGTCGAGGAAGAACCGGAGGGCTTTGAGGCCATCCTGGTGGGGGATGGAGGTGTAGAGTGACTGGACATCCATGGTGAAGATGAGGGGGTGAGGGCCTAGAGAGTGGAATGCATGGAGGCGGCAGAGAGTGTCAGAGGTGTCTAGAACATAGGTGGGAAGGGATTTGACCAAGGGGGATAGTATGGAGTCAAGGTATGTGGAGATGAGTTCGGTGGGGCATGAACAGGCAGAGACAATGGGTCTGCCGGGAGAGCCGGGTTTGTGGATTTTGGGGAGAAGGTAAAAACGGGCCGTGCAGGGCTGGGGAACAATGAGGTTGGAAGCTTGGTCGGGCAGGGCGTGGGAATTGATGAAGTCGACGATGGTGCTAGATATGGTGGCCTGGTGCTCATCAGTGGGGTCATGATCCAAGGGTAAGTAGGAGGAGGTGTCCGAGAGTTGGCGCGTGGCCTCAGCTTGGTAGAGATCGACGTGCCAAACTACCACGGCACCTCCCTTGTCGGCTGGTTTGATGACCCAATCTGGGTTTTTGCGGAGTGATGCAATGGCAGTGCGTTCAGAGGCGGAGAGATTGGAGTGCGACAGGGGAGTGGAGAAGTTGAAGCTCTTGTTTCCCCTTCCAGATGGGCTGCCCTTCCCGATTAAAATAAACCCAGCAAGTTCTTAGCAGAGCAGGCTGCATCTCTGTAGAGCGAAAGAACAAAAATGAAAAGACATTATTTTATCTATCATCGAACTATTTAAAGACTAGTATGCAGAGACTAAAGGTGGCATATAACGATGCCATGAGAACACTGCTAAGGCAACGTAGATGGTGTAGTGCCAGTAATATGTTTGAGTCAGTACTTTAGAAGCTATCCTAAGACACCACATGTATAAATTCATTTGCAGGATAAATGACTCTAAAAATGTGCTTATTGTGGCCTTGACAAACATAAGGGTTAGCACTACACACTACGAATCCCAGTTGTGGAGACACTGGTATCGTTGTCTCGTTGTAGGAAATTGATCATCTGGATTTTTAACTTATGTATTGTGTTTTTTTGGGGGGGTTTTAATATAAATTATGATGTTTTTATAAGTAATATACCAAGATTTTATATGTACTTTATGATATTTAATATGCAATGTATTTTTAATGTAATGTTGCTCCTTGTCTGGACCTCGAGTCCGTAATAAAGTTTATTATTATTATCATTATTCGGCCTCCAGCTAACTCCGCCATTCAATAAGGTCAATGTCATCCACTTCAATCTCCTTGATTCCTCTCTCATCCAAAAATCTATCAATATCAGTTATTAATGAAATCGATTATTGGCTCTCTAAAGCCGTCTGAGGTAGAACATCCTACCAAATGTTGGAAAATGTGAACCGTAGTTCTACATTTGTCAGTCCGGGAAAACATACCACCAAACATAAAAACAAGGTACACAAAAATGCTGGAGAAACTCAGCGGGTGCGGCAGCATCTATGGAGCGAAGGAAATAGGCAAAGTTTCGGGCCGAAACCCCAAACAAGGTGCTGGACGAGCTCAGCGGGTCAGATAGTATCAACAGGAGTAGGGTGACTAAGATGGTGAGGGGGTGAGAAGTACCCTGCTCCTCTCCCCCTCTGTATGCTTATCACCTTCCTGAAGTACCATACGTCCCATTATCTCCTTCCACCCATATCCCACCCTCCATTTCACCTCTCTTCTTCCTTTATCAGTAGCCCCTTTGTCACCTTTTCACTTCCAGCCTTTCTCATTTCATCCGCCTACCAATTATTGTGTTGGTGTGTGTCTTGGTTCTTTTCTTGTATGGCTGCAGAAACCAAATTTCATTTGAACCTCATGTGAGGTTCAAATGGCAAATAAAAGGTATTGTATTGTATTACCCCCGCCCCCTTAGGTGTAATAACCTTTCACTTGCCAAGCCTTTCCCCACCCCAGTCTTTCTTTCCAGATTTCTCACCCTATTTGAAGAAGGGTCGTCTTCCACTGACCCAAAACGTCATCTGCCCATTTTTCATGGATGCTTTTCCAGCACTCTGCTTTATGCTCAAGATTCCTGCATCTGCAGTTTCTTGTGTATAAATATCTCCCACATCTTTGCTGCTGGGCACACAAAGGATTTTCAGTGTTTCAATAAATGAATCAAAATTCTAAAGAATAGAGATGTCTTTATCTTTACTAGAATGACAGATCTGCCAGCCCAGTCTTAGCTGCATTTCTTGTATGGCAAATCTATACTTTTTATAGTATGATCTTCACCTTGGTGCCATGCCTTCCCCTGTAGCCTTGCTGCGTAGCCGGGATACACCCCCCCCCCCCTCAAAGGGGTAAGCCGCGGAGCTCTGCTTGTTTGTGAGGGCCAGAGAGGGGGTGAAGAGAGAGCGACAGGTCTCCAGAGCTGGTCAACTGCGAATGTTATATTCAAGATGGCGGTGGTGGACACAGGGAGACAAAGTGAAAAGAGTGGAGTCTCACCTATGAGGTCGGCTGCGAGAGGCACCCTCGGGTCACGAGGACTAAACAGTGGCCAGGTGAGGCGGTTGCGTTGAAGCAGAGGCCAGGGACGACGGTTCACGGGTCGATTGTATCCGGATCAAGGAGTTGGTGGAGACTGGATCGAGCAACAATCCAAGGACCATGCACGGAGATCGGACGCGGCCTGCAGAAGCATGGAGCAGTGGAGGAACCTACAACTTTGCTTGACCAGATCGATCCTGCAACACTGCCAGGACAGCGAGCTTTTGTGGCCAGGCCGAGAACTCTATGTTTGCATCAACCTTCAGACTTGAATCTTGAAAAATGGCGCCAACACGCCATTTAAAAATGGTGTTTTTCAAGATAGAGTTAGATTTAGCTCTTGGGGCTAAGGGAATGAAGGGGTATGGGGAAAAAGCCAGAACTGGATATTGATTTTGAATGATCAGCCATGATCATATTGAATGGCAGTGCTGGCTCGAAGGGCCAAATGGCCTACTCCTGCACCTATTTTCTATGTTTCTAATACGTCAACTCTTGTATACTATCTCAGTATACTATTCTTATACACTTGTGCTTAACTAAGATTATACTTATGTACAGTTCTACTTTTACTGAATTATATGGAATAAAGGAGTTTCGGGATATGTGGCAATAAAGTATCATTGGATTGGATCGTAACTGGAAAAAGTTAGAAAACAAGTATGTTTTAAATTGCAATGAAGGGAAAGGAGTGGATCCGACAGGGTATCTGTGATAGGACGGAGGTCAAGAGAGACAAAACGACAAATGGTGATGGTTGTCCCCGGATAACAGAGTGGATTCCATCTCCCTGGAGCCACAGTGGACACAATCATGCATGATAACTCCAGGAGAAATGCAGGGGCAGAGCATCAACTCCAATATGTGGCCTTTGTCGACCTCACAAATTGGAGGATCTGTGAAAAATTCTCCTCAAATTTGGCTATAGTTTAAATTTAGCACGATCATATTTCATAATTCACCAAGACTTCATAATTCAACACGTGATCCTAACAAACGGGTCCACAACATCCAATATTATTGCAGATGAGTTTTAAGAAAGACTGCAAGATTATTTTTTTTTACAATCTTTCTTGCTGCATTGGTAAACTTCATATCACCTTTGACAAACTTCTTACTGGAGAGGAGATAATTTACAGGAGTAATAGGAACCTGCTCCACCTCCATTTAGTCTGCTCCAGAACCACAGTCACTAACTGCAGTGTACAGACAATGCTTGTGAATGCATGCATCAGGATAAAAGATTCAAACGTTTTCTCAAAGATCCTTGAAAATAGCAACATTCCCGTTGTTTCTTGAGAATCTTTGACCCATGAGTGCTCAGTGGAGAAAAACCAATTGAGATGATATTAGTACTACATAAAATCTCGGTGTAAACAACAGAGGGAGCAAGTTATCCACCTGCCCAGCCTGCTAAGCTCAACTTGTCCAACTTGTTGCAAACTCTTCCTCATCAGTCACCTCAGAACGGAAGTGGAAGGAAGTGTTCCTTGGTTCTGAGGGACGGCCTAAGAAGATAGTACCTTTGAGAGGTGAGGTCCTGTAAATTAGTGCAGAGCTGGAAATTATATAAGTAAAATATATTAGATGAGTACTCCCTCTATACTCATGGCTGTTTAGCCGGTCACAGTGCGAACTCCATCATCAAGTTCGCTGATGACACCACTGTTGTGGGGCGTATCACTGATATGGATGAGTCAGAGTATAAAAGAGAGATTGAGCGACTGTCCATATGGTGCCAGCACAGTAACCTGGCCCTCAACACCAGCAAAACCAAGGAACTGATTGTGGACTTTGGAAGGAGTAGGATGGGAACCCACAGCCCCGTTTATATCAACGGGTCGATGGTTGAAAGGGTGAAGAGCATCAAATTCTTGGGCGTGCACATCTCTGAAGATCTTTCCTAGTCCGAGAACACTAATGCAATTATCAAGAAAGCTCATCAGCGCCTCTACTTCCTGAGAAGACTACGGAGAGTCGGTTTGTCAAGGAGGACTCTCTCTAACTTCTACAAGTGCACAGTAGAGAGCATGCTGACCGGTTGCATCGTGGCTTGGTTCGGCAACTTGAGCGCCCTGGAGAGGAAAAGACTACAAAAAGTAGTAAACACTGCCCAGTCCATCAGCGGCTCTGACCTCCCTTCCATCGAGGGGATTTATCGCAGTCGCTGCCTCAAAAAGGCTGGCAGTATCATCAAAGACCCACACCATCCTGGCCACACACTCATCTCCCTGCTTCTTTCAGGTAGAAGGTACAGGAGCCTTAAGACTGCAACAACCAGGTTCAGGAATAGCTACTTCCCCACAGCCATCAGGCTATTAAACCTGGCTCGGACAAAACATTGATTATTAATAACCAATCATCTGTTATTTGTACCTTATCATTTTATTTATTCATGTGTGTATATATTTATATTATGGCATATGGACACAATGATCTGTTTTGTAGTAAATGCCTACTATGTTCTGTGTGCTGAAGCAAAGCAAGAATGTCATTGTCCTATCAGGGACACATGACAATAAACTCACTTGAACTTGAACTTGAGAACAGAGAAGAAAGGAAACAGAATTGCAATTACTAGATTGATATAAAGGAGAACATTCTAAAAACATCAACAGGTCAGACAACATGTAGGGAGATATTTAAAAAATTGAGTTAATGAAGGTTTGATAACGTTTTACCAGAAGTAGCCAGTTCTCTTCGACATGGAACGGCTGATTATCGGAAATTGTTGAATTTATTGTGAGGTTCTGGGGGCTGTGATACACCATGTGGGAACATGACTTGACATCCCTGAGCCAAAGTTCATTGTAATGAAGAGGTCGAGTGGGAGTGGGATAGAGAAATAAAATGGGAAATAACTGGAAGTTCAGGGTGACATTTCGGGGCAGAATGGAGGTGTTGTGCAAAACTGTTACCCAACCTGTGTTTGTTTTTTCCAATGTAGAGGAGACTAGAAAGTGAGCACTAAATTGGAAGAGCTACAAGTGAATTGCTGCTTCTTCTGCAAACATTTGGATGACTCAAAGGGCTTCGTTCCAACATGCTACATGCTAAGGAAGACACAAATCGAGAACCAGAGGACGTAGGTTTAAGGTGAGGGGGAACAATTTGATAGGAATCTGAGGGATAACGTTTTGACACAAAAGGTGGTAGGTGAACCTTCTATTTCTGTCTCCTTTATGTACTCATTTGACTTTTCCTTAAATGTCTCAATGTAATTTATCTCTTCTACTATTTCTGATAACATGTTCCATATTGTTAACATGCTTTAGGGAAATACATTTTGGCTGAATACCTTTGTTATTGTTGACCATCTTGAATTTATATTCTCTGGCTTTAGTTTCCCCACAAAAGGTGCAAAGGAATTTAGATTTCACTATTTTGCAGGGGCATATAAATAACTTTAGAAGGATGAGGGAGAACCTCATAGAAACTTACCCAATAGTGAAAGGCTTGGATATACTGGACGTGGAGAGGATGTTTCCACTAATGAGAGAGTCTAGGACCAGATGTCATAGCCTCAGAATAAAAGGACATTCCTTTAAGAAGATGAGGGGGGGATTTCTTTAGTCAGAAAGTGGTGAATCTGTGGAATTCATTGCCACGGAAGGCTGTGGAAGCCAAGGCAATTAATATTTTTATGGGAGAGATAGATATATTCTTGATTAGTACGGGTGTCAGGGGTTATGAGGAGAAGGCAAGAGAATGGGGTAAGAGGGGAAGATAGATCAGCCATAATTGAATGGCGGAGTAGAATTGATGGGACGGATGGATGGGCCGAACATGACCTTATGAAGCAAAATAAATACTTGCATTTAAATCACATGTATCGAAAGACATAGCAATATCCTCATCAATTAACTAAAGTCTATGCATCATGGAGTCTATGGCGTCATCTGAATAAATAGTTCTATCTATTATACTTGGTGAATTCAATGATTGCTGCAAAAAATAACAGTTGTTGAAAACAAGCCTTCGTTAGCTGCCATAGTTTAATAAAAGCCCTGTCTCACGGTATGAGTTCATTCTAAGAGCTCTCCTGAGTTTGCCCTGATTCGAACTCGGAGATTTACAGTAATGGTCACTTGTCAGTACTCTGGGCTCTCGTGGACATTTTTCAACGTCGTTCTTCAACGACGATCTTCACGAGTCTTCCCGTGCTTACCTGCTGTTGGCGAGTCTTCCCGAGTACCTGCCGTTACTGCTAAGAGATGTCCCCGAGCTCCGACGTACCCACTACGTTCATTCTCCGTGCTTACCACGAGTTTGATTTTTTTTTTAACTCAGGAGAGCTCTTGGAATGAACTCGTACCATAGGACAGGGCTTTAAGCATTGCACTATTTAGCACACAAGCATTTTTATGTACTATACTATAACCTTGCCAAAAGCATCAATAGATATCAGCCATGGAGCACTAGAATAAGAAAGTTCCAGGTCATTTCTTTCAGTAACAGAAAATCTGTTTTGCTCTGTGATCTTTGTGTGTTTCAAACATGTTCAGTAGAACATACAGATATGCTACACCACAATTCTGCAATAAAATTCTTCATTCAGTTTCAAAGCATTTCTGTTCCCTTCGGTTTCCAGTACTTTTGCTTTCAGTGGGGCTTTGAGTATTGCTATGGTTCTTTACTTTGTCAACTTAGTGCAACCTCAAGTGCAGGAAAATAAAATGGCATTATATTTTTTAATAATTCAAAGAATCTCTGGAGCTGCAGTTAAAATGATTCCGTTGCTTTTTCCCATATGTTGACATTTCAGATTTTATTTCAATAATTTTCAATATTTCAATCATCTAATGTTCAGGTTTTGCAGAATACTCATGAAACAAAATGAAACTTTGAACAACACTGCTATGTTTGTTGCTGAGGAAAAATCAATGTTTATTCTTTGAAATGAATTGCTGGAAGAATACATATATAGTTTTGTACGTCAAAAAGTACCAAAGGGTAGATTGTGAATTCAACAGTGTGTGTCCTAACATCTTTTGCCTTTGCTGACACTTGTGGCGTTATTCTGCTGAATATTATCTGAAGTTTCTCTGATTAAAGAAAACTCTTTTTTATTTTTTTTATTTTTAATAAATAAAATAAATAATATAAAAATTAAAAAAAAAAAAAAGAAAACTCTTCCACGACCTTCAAAGTTAAGCAGAAAAAAATCCCAATGTCCATTTTGAAGAGTCCTGTAGATGACTCTCTTGACTACAGTATTCAATATCACTATCAATTGATAATCTCTTCTTTCTGAATCATGATATTATTTTTTTATATTTTAAAAATATATCCCAAGATATGTCTTGAAACTTCAGTAGAGTTCATAGTGTCAGGTTTGATTATATTTAGATATCTGGTAGAGCATGCATATGTTTTATTAAACAGAAGATTGGAACCCTTGTACAACACGGTTTTCAATTTTTGCCTGATAACACTGTTGTGTTAACATGTCAAGACATGTTCATTTTATTTAGTGCGTTCTCTAAAATATGAAATGTTCTACAGTTGTTGGAGATACTGTAGCTTGCAGATTTTAATGCCCTCTAAAATTTCACTGTGCTAATGGAAATAAAATGCACTTTCAACTTGCTTCCTACTAGCAAAACTACTGGTCTCAATTTCAATGTGCACTGAAATATCTTTCAGTGTGCACTAAAATATCTTTCAGTGTGCACTGAAATATCTTTCAGTGGCTAATTAATTGCCCATACTTAAGGTATCGGAGAGGTTCAGCAACTTTGTGTTAACTTATTCTGCAAGCTTTTTGGGTGTGGCCCTCAGGCATTTGCAGCAGGCAGAATGCCCAAAACCAAGGCATTCATTAATACCCTACAGAAAAACCCACCTAACATAACCCATTATGGCCCCCTAGTATTTCTAGTGCATCCAGCATACATACTGAATTAAAAAATGTCATCACTTTTGTGGCACATTTCAACGCTTTCACATTGTATATCTTTATTGTCATTTCCTGAGTATTCGCATACCCAGAGGAAACAAAAAAACGTTGCTCAACCAGTGTCCATTCAGTGTGCATGAAAAATAAATAGAAATAAAAAATACATGTATCATGAACAAATTTAACACTCTACTAAACATTCAACAGGCGTTCCGACCGGCAGCGGCACAACAGTGGCTCTGCTGCAGTGTGTCCAGGTTGGGGGTTTGTGCGCGATACTTGGCAGGGGGCAAAGTCCATTTAGCAGTCTTATAGCCTGTGGGAAGAAGCTGAGGAGCATCCTGCTGGTTTTGCAGCTAATGCTCCTGTACCTCTTCCCAGATGGCAGGATGGAGAAAATGTCATGCGATGGGTGGTAAGGGTCTTTGATGATGGAGATGGCTCTGCTGACACATCTCTTCCTGTATATGTCCAGCAGGAAAGGGAGTGGAGCACCCTTGGCACATGGCCCATTTCAGACTCTTCCCTTACATTTTTTAATCTCTATCTCCATCTCCATCTCCGGGGCCAAGCAAGCTACAAGCATCCTTTACCTGCTCATCAACTCACACAGCGCAAAGGAGGGGCAAGGCAACGCCTGGCAGGCAATGGGTTGATACAGGTGAGGAAGGTATTTTGGTGGGCAAATGGTTGGACAAAGGCCTGAGATGAAAAGACAGAAGGCATGAGACTAAATTATTGAAAAGTTGTGAATTATGAAGCTACAGGATGGAATGTAGATGGAAGGAGAGGGGAGAAATAGGTGTGAGTCTGGGTGGGGCACTGGGGTAGGGGGGGTGGGGGTGAAGAGAGGGTAAATAGGGGAGGAAGGGAGAGGGCGAGGCTTATGTAGTTATTTAAAATTGGACAGTTCAATGTTCATACCATTGGGTTGTAAATTACCCAAGCAGAATGTGAGGAGTTATTCCTCCAGTTTGCATGTGGCAATGGAAGAGGCCTAGGACAGAAATGGTAACATGGGAATGGGAAGTGTTAAAATAGTTAGCAACTGGGAGATGCAGCAGGCCAAGTGTCCGTTTGACAAAATGGTTGCCGAGTCTATACTTGGTCTCACCAATGTACATGAAGCCCTATCTGGAACACCGGATGCTGTAGATGGCGTTAGAGGAGGTTTGCGTGAACATCTGCCTCATCTGGAAGGATTGCTGTGGTCCCTGGATGGAGGTGAGGGAAGAGCAATAGGGCTCTTCTGAACCATGGCTTCCCCTCTACCATTGCCACTGAGTGCACCTCACATATTTCCCATGCGTTTGTCCTCACTCTTTCTTCTGGAAGTTCCTTTGATCCTCAGCTTTCACTCTCCAATCGTCTGCATTCAAAAATCATCCTTTACAATGTTCCCCAGTTTTGGCCCTCCCATTGCCAGACAACCCAATCCACTCTTTCAACCCCACCTACCACTTCCTGCCTTATAGCACCCGTACTAATCAAGAATCTATCTATCTCTACCTTAAAAATATCCATTGACTTGGCCTCCATAATTCATTGCCACAGAAGACTGTGGAGGCCAAGTCAATGGAGGTAGAGTAGAGTTTAGACAGTCGAGATTACCAATGGAGGTATGGTAGAGATTGTCTGAATCTTGATTAGTACGGGTGTCAGGGATTATGGAGAGAAGTGCACGAAAATTAGGTTGAGAGGGCATGATAGATCAGCTATGATTGAATGGTGGAGTAGACTTGATGGGCCGAATGGCCTAATTCTTCTCCTATAACTTATGAACATGAACCACAGCCCTGCACCATTCACTAGCTCTCACCCTATCCAAGAGATTACCTTTGTCTTACCCATCCCTCCCCCTCTTTCTTTACTGCTGAAAACTAACTTGTTTTCACTCTCCCCCAGTTTCAGTAAGAAGGTCTTGGACCAGAAACATTATCTGTCAGACCTGTCGAATGTTTCCGGCATCACCTGTTTTTTTTAAAAATTAAAGGACTTAATGGAGCAGATAAAGAGAAACAACTTCATCGGAAGGGACTCATGAGTGAATCACTTTGAATTTATAGACTAGTTATTCAGGAGCTGCACAATGGCACAGCGGTAGAGTTGCTACATTACATCATCAGAGGCCCAGGTTCCATCCTGACTCCAGGTGCTGTCTGTACGGAGTTTGTATGTTCTCCCTGTGACTGCGTAGGCTTTCTCCGGGTGCTCCGGTTTCCTCCCACACTCCAAAGTTGTACAGGTTTGTAGGCTAATGGTTTCGGTGAAATTGTAAATTGTCCCTAGTGTGTAGGATAATGCTAGTGTATTGGGTGATCACTGGTCAGTGTGTATTTGACGGGCCGAAGGGCCTGTTTCCACGTTGTATCTCTAAAGTCTCGAG
This sequence comes from Leucoraja erinaceus, assembly GCF_028641065.1. Lineage (NCBI taxonomy): Eukaryota > Metazoa > Chordata > Chondrichthyes > Rajiformes > Rajidae > Leucoraja > Leucoraja erinaceus. The sequence goes on from NC_073377.1 coordinate 155,868,287, forward strand.
ATTGAAGTCATGAAGCAACTTTATGTACAAAAGTTGGAACCCAACCTATTGATCCATGCTCACTAATTCAAATTGATTTTTTAAGAGAATGATTGGTTCATTATTTCAGTAAGGTAAGAATACCAATTT